>NW_027286874.1:32314978-32914978 GCF_022747635.1 Hetaerina americana | reverse complement strand
ATCGATAGAAGAAATTTTGATTGGCGGGTGAGTAGTATATTAATGGAAAAGGAAGTTACAAAAGTTTATGGAAATTAACAGTGCTGTACCTCATATTTCTTAGTTTTATTGCCTATATTATCAATTCAATTTAATTAACCTGCATATGTAATTGCCCATTCTCAAGTACATATTGTGCATTAAGTTGCGTTAATTTAACGTCTAAAGAACCTCGCTCATATCCCCGTTCTCACATTGTATTATTATTCACTCGCATTACTATTTCCCCTTATTAAAAATATAAAGTTGTAAAGGAATGCTAGCAGTAGTAATAATAATTAAATAGAAAGAGATTAGTATGTGTGTTGAAAAATCCTTGGGATTAAATAACTGGAAATACTTCTCTAATCAGGGTAAGTGTAGCTTACTGGTCCTTTAAAAAAGATCGGTAACCTCCGGCTGGATCCCGTTAAATGTAGATAAATTCGACAGTATTCAGAAACTTTCCATGAATGCAAAATTAAAGATAACAAATTAAAAATTAATATATAACAAATAATTAAAAAACGAAGTATATTCCCGGAAAGTGACATATTTACATAGTGGTAACAAATGTGTTTGAAATAAAGATTAATATTTATTAAGGTGATAGCAAAAAAGAAAGTAATCAGAGTCTTTGGTATCAAGTAAATTAGCTGTAGAATTATTTAACTCCTTTTAACATGTAAAAGTCAATAAATTCCCCGTAATTCATATTCAGTAATTTAATATCATGACGCTTCTTTTAGCAAGTGGGTAGTACTCAATGAATAGCATTCTGAATGAAGAAGAAAATTAGCATGTAAGAATGAAAATGGAAAGACTATAATAAAAGCAATCCTAAAGGTTATTTGCTTTTAATTCCTATCAAGTAACTTCCTTTCGAAAACATATATTTTTCCATCAAATGGTGCTTTTATAACCTAATTTACACGCTGAAACGACAACTTTTTATCTAAAAGTTAGCTTATCTCAGAAAATGGTTAGTTCAAAGTTTTACTACTTAAAGTAAAGTGTATTGTAAATTGAAAAAATTCGTCGGGATGGGCAATGGGATCTCCATGACAAACTATTACCTGAGGGCGAAATAATCCCTCAAAGTTCGCGCTTAGACGGATTATTTGCAACATATCTAATAATTTGAAAACCCGACTTGATATAATACAAATAAAACAATTTATCTTCATGACGGTAAAATTTTGAATTTTCTAAAGCGATGACTCATTTATATAATACATTAAAAGGAAATTGTTCTACACCTGACGGAAAACAATTATACCAGTTAATTGAGTGTGAGAAATTTTGGAGTGCTTTCGTCAAACCTACGACTTTTACGATGATGACTCTCATGTGGTAGACAGAAAACGCAATACCATGAAAGGTTCTGCTAATTATCTCATATCGTTTGTTTTACTGTCTTTAAATGCCATTCTGTATCATTTGCGACAGCTATATTTTTGAGAATTTTAAGCAGAAAACCCTGGTCAAAAACTGTATAAGACCGAATTTTTTCGGTGAGTTTATCATAGGTGTTTATGCGGTCTGAAAATTTCAGCCAAATCGTCCCGGTCGATTGCTGGGACCTTATTCTCTTCGTAATTGTAGCTTTTCCTCAGAGATAGCTTTATTATTCCGTTCAACAGGCTTGCAAGTAATCTCTATTGAATGGCAGTACTTTATACTTTGACCGATGGAGGGTAATTATATAAAATCAATAGGCATATGTTATGAAATGTATCCAGTAAATATCATGATTCAGAAAATGCTCCAAATTTAAGGTTCAAAATTATATATAATCTACCCAGTACCTCCTGTATTTCTCGGAGGCTATCTGTCACAGAACCCTTGTCACGAATCCAACACCGCAATTCCCAAAAAAAACCTCATAGTAAGGGCATCTTGGTTAAGAATGTCAAATTTTCACAGTGGTTTCTAAATTAAACGAGTAGACAGGGCTGAGCGGGGATCCAATAAATCTAAACAAACCAAAGTAATAGAAAAAAATGTTGACAGGATAGAGTAAGGCATAGAGAAAAAAATCCTTTCATGTTGAGCGCCATGGGGCGACTGAGGAACGAGGGCACCAGGGCTTGGGTGAGGAGAATCCATTGCGGAGGTTTGGAGGAACTATGCGAGAGGGTGGTTACGTGGGCGGAAAACCTCTTTCATTCACGTCACGTGACGAGTGCATGGGGGCGTTTAAGGCAGGCGAGCAAATTATCCTTGCCGCGAGCTGCGACGCCTCCCAAACTCGTGTTCTGACACGCGTGTGGAAGATGAGAACGGTGAGGGGGCGAGAAGGCGCGCGCCTCCTATTCCGAGGCAAGGAGGCAGACGAGGGTGGAAGAGAAGGTGAAAAAAGGAGAGAAGACTGGTGGCAGACAGACTACCCTGTTCCTCCGGTTTGGGGAGGTGAAGAGAGGATACGTAGCCTTGGGAGGGAGAGAGAGAGATATAGACGAGATTTCCAGTGGGTGGAAATGCGGTGGGTAGGAAAGGCGCGAGGTGAAATGGAAAAAAAAGAAATAGCTTCGATGTGTTTTGCTTTACTTAACCACGGCGGTGCCTAAGGGGAGGAATGGGAGAGGTGAACGTGAAAGGGAGATGCATGAATAAGTGACGATATTTAGAGTGAAGCCTGGTAGAATGAATTAGGACAGAGTAAATCTTTCCGTTCCTTCAAATGCATTGCTGCGTCCAAATAGAGATAGGATATTGATTGAAAACAAAATATTATTCTCAGAAATTTATCATACTTAGCATTATAATTAATAAATTTTACAAAAATAACCGCTCTCGTAGAACGAATAACATGTTTATATCATTTGATTTATATTATACCAAGATATATTTTGTAAAAAAACACTTATATTTTATAATATTTGACACATTGACAGTGCATAACTTCTATAGCATCTGAGTTATGTATATCTGAGGAGATGCTTATGTCATAACATATTTATTCTCAAGAATCCTCAAAACTATGAGAATCACCTAATTTGTGTGTGAGAGTTATCATCGCCAATACTAAATTTCAGCGGTACGTTACTTGTTATAATTACGGCCTCATTTTAATTGTGCAACATATTTGGAATTATTAGTTTTCAGATTTAATTGTTAAGCTTAAATGCGATATAACTCTCTAAGTTTACGTAAAAATTAACAAATTTATTTGAAAAATTGCAATGTGCACATAAAAAAATTCTATAGTTGCGGCGCTTCAGAGAAATTGTCTCGAACAAATAAGACAATTTGCTGATCGTAAATAACATTTTTGCTCAGATTTTTTCATGCTGCGGAGCATGAGACATTAAATGCTATCTCGAGCACATTTAATTAAAAGTCTTCTACACATGAGAGGTACTTTGCTCTCGACATTGAGTAAAATAGCCCATCCAAGCAAACGCATAAGTAATAGAGTTTAATTATTTTGAGGACCGCTAGACATCCCGAGTCCTGCTCCAAATGTGAACCATAAAACAGTCGCTGCTTTGTAGTGGGCATTTCCGCGGCCTAGGCATTCAAGGCACTTCAATTAGTCCAGGATAGCTTCGCCTTTCACCCGGTGATGGCAGCACAACACCCTGTTTCATTTCTTTCCCCTATCTTCCCGCCTCTTCTTTTATTTTAAGTTTTGAAGGGGAAAACATAGGGTCCAAAGAAAAAGAAGGCAGTGAGAATATGGGAAGAGATAAATTGTCTGAGTATAGGACAGAGGATGGAAGAGAAGAGAAAAACGCTGGGTGGTAGTGAGAAAGCTTGGGGTTAAAGGGGACAGGAGAATATGGGAGAGATAGCGAGGAGATTTAGATGCAGAGTAAGGATTAGTGGGAAAGAGGGAGTTAGATGGAGGGAACTAGGCAAGGGGAAGGGGATAAGAGAGCCAGTAGCATTAGTAGCAATGGAGTTGACGGTACTGAGAGAGGTTGGGGGGACGGATTATTAGGAGGCAGGCGGAGGGGCTGGTTGGCAGGGGTGCAGCGGCATCGGCTGGCGGTGGATCCCGTGTTCGGGATGTTGGAGCGGATGCGTCCCGCGGGATATATTTGGATAACGACATCGGGGGAATGAAAAGGGAAGGATATACGCAGAAATACGCGCGTGAGTGGAGGGGAAATGCATGTGTGCGAGCCCGCGGGGGAGAAAGGCGGAGGAGGAGGATAGGGTGACGTTATTCGCTGTATGGTTATGCAGGGAGAACTCTGGGAGGTGAGAGAAGGGGCAATGTGTGGAGGGTAGGGAACCGCAAGGGGTAAAGGGGTGAAGAGATAGGGGGAAAGTTCTACGATTCCTCGCATCTCGCGATTCATTAATTTTGATTATCTCGCAGCAGAGCTGCGTGTGTTTGTGGATGGGCGGGGAGGAGACGCAATGTTACGGTTCCTAGTTTTCCAACTAACCTGGACGGGTTTCCAAACCTCTCTTGCCTTCCCATCACCACAACAACATAATGCCGTTCGCACCCCTTTTCCTCTTTCTCCCCTCCCTCTTACTTTCAAGGTGCTGAACGCTCTTTGCATCTCATGTCTCAATTATCAACGCCCGAGCCATCAGGTCTATATGTCCACATTTTTATTACCTGTGGTTCATCTCAAAATGATATCATTCCCCGCCATATTCCCGGCAACTTGTAACCATCTCTCTCCCCTTACGACTCATTGGTGCCCTCCGGACACTCATCCGAATGCAGCCCTCATCACTTCCCCCACCTCTTCCTTCCGCAATTCTATTCCTACGCGCGCTAATCCAAACTCCCAACACATTTGAATTATATCAGACCCACATCCAACTCTCCCGGCCTCCATCCCTTGGAGAACCTTTGCCACTATGCCCATAGCGGTGTGTATAAGGAATGCTTAGCCACTCCACCTCATCACGTCACCGTGTTGCTTAACCCCAACTCTCCCGCTCACCATCTCATACGCTCTCTCACTCTCCTTCTCTCTTTCCGTCTTCCTCTCACACAACAGTTCGTGACCTCCCCCTACCTCCAGGTCTCCCTCATCCTCTACCTTATTACAACCTTCCTTTTCTCCACCCAGTGCTCCACCTACCCCATTCCCCCGCCATCCATAGAGAAAACACTCAGAATTATTAAACGTCGCCTTTTCTCCCCAAATATTTCTCTCTTGATGGTGTAGAAATCTAACTAAGTGATGCTTCAAGTAGAGTATTTTGGGTTGCAATGAGTTTATAATATTTCACCTAGAGTGTTTCATTGTTCTCCAAAAATCCCTCAGTCCTGCTTACAAAGTGAGCTCGTTTGGACGTATTACAATCAATAAATCTCATAAAATTCCATCTTAGAGGACTTAACTTAGAAAAAATATTAACGAATTTATTGGTGCATATTCAATTCAGTAAATACTGGCTCAATTATTTAATAGTTTTTCTTCAAAACCTTCTCAGGCATCTATAACATGAAGGGTAATACCCTTGTTGCCGTAAGACAATATTCTGTGTATTAGGATACTAAAAATCTGAAAAATGGAGATGCTAATGCCAAATAGGGCATATCTGTATTATTACCGGAGAAGGAAATCAATCATGTTGTTTCGGCACTAAGATGCACTGTTCAAATTAACTTAGTTGCAAAAAGCCCACGAACGCCCAGCTGGTGTCCTACGTTAACTCCTATTGACTAACTTGTTGTATCAGCCATGTTTGCCTCCTGCTCACTTCTCACTGTACCTACCTAATGTGCTGCTCCCACTTTACGGCTTGTAACAATTCATAATCTTCCCGTACAGGTGATGGCTTCCCACAAACACGAGATGCCACTTCGTCGGGCGCACGACTCACGATTTCCCAATTGCGGATCTCATTAACTATTACGAGGGTATTGCGAGATAGCTAATTTGAGAGAGGAATATGATGGAATTGTTTGTACACCAGATACCTAAGGTGACACACAAACAAAGCCTTAGAAAATTATCCGAAAGTTATGCATGTCCAGAACTGATGTGTTTACCACTATAATGAATGCATCCAATCAAAATACATTTTTATTGCTTTTTAAACTGCAGAATTTTTTTACTTAATTAAAATGAGTGTTAATCTTTAAAGGAGTTATTCGTTTCTTTAAGAACAGAATAATAGTAGATTATAGGCATAGAATTCCCATATAATTATATAACATTTTCCCTACTATTAAAACATTTCACTATGTTGTTACACTATATTTGTTAAATAGTATACTAGCTGACCGGGCGACCTTCCTACAGCCTAACAATCAATGAACAGATTAGCTACACCATTTATAAATCAAGATTGGCTGTACCAATTTTAATTATGTTTGACTTGTTATAATAATATAAGGAAAAAACTTAAATAAAACTACAAAAATGAGTATTAAAATAGCTTTTCAGAAAGTAATTTTCTTTCTTCAATCTATTTTTATATGCATTCGGGTTTATTCTCATGAGTCAAGCACTCTCTGATAAACAACATTTTTTGTTTTTTTAACAGGCGCAAGAAAAAATAAAGCGAATGGTTTGAACAGGTGAACGTGCCAAATATAATTGACCATGAGAAAAATATCGGTTTTCTAGGTTCAGACAACAAACACTCAGCGATTGGCCTTGTGATTTGTTAATCGTCATCACAAATGTAACACGAATTGGAAATTGAATTCGTTTAAACTCTAAGTGCATATCGGTTGGGATCATGGGAGCCCTCTGAATGAGAACTTTCTCATCTTTGATATTTCCTTTCAGTATAGTCGCGTAAATCACGTTAATAATCAGTTTTTCATCACCAAACGCGCTCCATTGTAAAATAATGGTTGGTTTAGGTTTCGAAGCATCATGACCACCAAGCCAACCTTCAGCTGTTAATTGCGCAGTGGTAAGCCAGGCAAACCCCAGGAGTTTAAAAGTCAGATGCTTGGGGGTTGATTTCGCCTTCGTTTGTTGCTCAGTCAATAGATTTGAATGATTGCAAAGTACCAACGATTTGATTTTGAATTACGAAGTTAAGGTCATCCACATCTTTTTTCTTAGGCGTCAAAAGTGCTCGCTCTATCAAACATTTGTGATTTTTGTGGTTATCAATGATATTCGGGAACACTTTGTTGATGAGCTCTTCTATCGATGAAACGAAATTGCCAAAATTCTGAGGAAATGAAATCAATCCGCACGATTCGTCGACATGAACATGGCTATTACCGATAGTCAAAAATTGCTTAGAGAAATCTTCAGCAGATGGAATGTTTAGCAATGAATTTATCATGTTTGTTGTCAGTTGAAGTTCCCTCACATAGCGCCACAGATTTGATGATTTGAGGCAAGCGTTTATTTCATCGGCAGCAGTCGATCTTGGAATGACTGGCAGTATTTGGCCGAAATCGCGAGACAGTAAAATCATTGTACCACCAAAGCATCTCGAGTCATTGCGCAGATCTTTCAATGTCCGGTCAAGTGCTTACAATGCGCGTTCGTGCGCCAACGTGCATTCGTCCCATATGATGATTTTAGATGCTACGAAAATTTTGGCCATTGCGGACTGTTTCGAAATGTTACATGTCACTTGTTCAGAATTTTGAAGGTTTAAAGGCAACTTTAACGTTGAATGAGCCGTACGGCATCCTTCCAACAATGTGGCCACTATGCCAGAGGAAGCAACTGCTACCGCAAAGTCCGATTTCGCACAAACAGTGTTCAAAAGCAATGCTATGAGGAATGTATTCCCATTTCCACCATTGTCATCCAGGAAAAATAAGCCAACATTTACATCATCAATTGCCTTTATTTATGTATCATATACTTCCTTCTGTTGGGGGTTCAGCAGGGGTACATTCGTTTAAACTGATTGATCAAATTCATGTCGATCATGTTCACGTTCCAATGCTCGATTAAATGCGTCGTTCATTCCACGATCTGGCGCGGTATTCCTAACTTCACTAATAAACTGCCGCACATTTTAACACATGTTTTCAATGAACAGCAAAGCCTGGTTATGCATTTCCTTATTTAACTCAACATTGAGATTTCTTGAACTCATATGTTTTCGATGTAAAATATCTTCTCGCATGTTATCCTTGTATTTGTTCCGCAGGTCACGTGGATTGGATGGGAAGCATGTCGAAATGATGATAGCATATAATGTGCGTATCTAGCTTGGAGATGCAGAAATAGTTGCTTCAGCCATTGTCGTGTCCCAATGATCATCATTTTCAAGCAAATTGAACTCTTGACATGCAGCACGAAATGTTGGGTCCACTATACCATAAACAGGTTGTAGTGATTCGAACAATGTTAGCCCTCGAACATTTACCAGTAACAGCATTCATCATTCTTCGGATGAACTGTATAAATACAGTCAAGAGCATCAGTAGAACTCACATCCGGATGACCATGAACCACGTCACCTTGCTACCGACGTTGAAAATTGTTCGATGAAGCGGTACGATACGGTAATATGATACGATACTTTTACGATATTAAATGATTATTCTACTATTCTCCGCTGAGGCGAATCCAAAAAACCAAATAACATTAATATCGACGATATGATACGATATTTTACGATATGATATCACAATACGATACTTCTGGAATAGTTATCCTGCTATCACAATACGATATTGGAATGTTTATCCTGCTATTCTTGGCTGAGATGAATCCAAAAAACTAAACATCATTAAATTCGAGGATACGATATTTTAATGGTTATTCTGTTACTCTTGGCTGAGATGAATCCAAAAAATCAAGTATCATTAAAACGACGATACGATACGATATTTTACGATAAGACACTTTTACGATATTTCAAAGTATATTCTGTTATTCTGGGCGGAGTCGTATCGAAAAAACCAAGCATCATCAAAATCGGTGCAGCCGTCCATGAGTTATAAATGGTGTAACTAATACAATTTACGACTTTGTTTTATATATACATATATATATATATATATATACATATATATATATATATATATATATATATATATAGAGAGAGAGAGAGATTTGGAAGTTTTTTAAATTAGTGAGGTAATATTTTTCGTCTTCTTAAAATACTAATAATTCCTTTAAAATTGTTTACGCGTGGATAAATCGTGCTTCACAAAATCGTAAGGGGCTCTCGTCTGCGTCGGACTACAAAAGTATCCCTGCAGCCTTTGAGGTAGTAAGTTACCCACGCAAACTTGCAGAGAATTTGTTGAATTTCGATACAATCGATTTTTTCAACGGGATAAGAATGTCATTTTAAGGTTATTTTTTGCTATGTATAAGTAATACTGAAACTAAAGTTTATGTTGTTTGTAGCAATATAATAAATTAACCCACTACACATTCTTTCAACTCTTGAAAGCTTTACCATTCGTGTTTATTTTATCATCATACGTTATGCGTAATTCTACTCGTATAGTAAGCATATCCTGTTATGCGTGTCATTTGTACATAATATAAATGCCATAAGTCAGTGTGTACTATTATCGCAACAAATTCAATGATGTTACAACTTTTTTTTCCTATAACAACTAGTAATATCGTAATATAAAACAAGCGTACCCTTTGTAGTAACTTTCCCTCTAACAACCAAAGCTGGATTTTAGTCAGATCTATATAAATTATGACCATGTCACATTGGCTGGAAATCCATAGGAGTTTGGATTTAATCTTACACGTTACATAAAAGAAGGATCAATTAGTGAACAAAAAAGGAGATTCTCCGTTATTTCTAATTAACGATTGGATACTGGGATGAAAAATGCCTTCGTCGACGTAAAACATTATGCTTAACCCGGGATCTCGCTTAATCCGCAAAATCGCCACCATTGCAGGGATATATCCAAAGAAATCTGATGGATATATGCTTTAAATCTCGTTTAATGGGAGCCATTTTCCTGGGTTTGGGGCTCAGAATATTCCACGGAAATCCCAATTCCCTCAATAGGTGTATATCACAGCTTCAATAACACCTGCAACCATTCAGTAAAAACCTATAGAATATATTTATTTTTATATTTTACCATGGAACTAAAATATATTTGGCCTTTTTATTCTTCAATGAATTAAAATATCAAATACCTAAGAAATTAAAATATTAATCAAATTAAAGTATTTCAGTAACTACATGGGTTGACATTTTTCCCCAATTATTGTTGTTTTCCAAGCTACATAAGAGACATTTAAAATGCAATACCTCACGTGTTTTGTTATTGAAGAGTTAAAGAAATTAATTCATGACATACTCTTGTAAAATAATAGAAATAAAAGTTATGTAAGCTTTCAAATAATATTTGGCATACTAAATTCATTCTGACTCAAATAATACATGCATTAGTCTATAAAATGAACAGCATTATTTCCAAATAAGGTAAAAAATAGATCATTTGAGTAAATCCTTTTTCATTCGTTTTGAGTACATCCTTTTGTATTAATAACCGCTTAATTTATTTAAAAAGACATTTAATTTAAAAAGACATTTCAGACTTTGAGAGAGCAAGGTCATTTTCAAAAGAAGACAGAATTACACGAATGGGAGTTGGCGGGGAGAATGATACAAATTGTATTTTTGATGCTGTTAGACGGTAGAGTCAGGGAGTTATTCTCAATGAGCATTAAAAATTAGAAGTAGATATATTTGTCATTAAATATTTAGCAAACTCAATCGTCATGCATCTTTGAATTTTTTAATCCTATGACTTTTTTCAAAGTCAAAGCTTAATCATTATCTCTCTTGACAAAGTGAATATAGTCTTGCCAAGGGAATATTACGCTGAAGTATTAGCGGGATTTACTTCGAAAGACCTTATAACGAGGAACTACTTATATAGGGTCTATTGTCATTGCAATCGTTTTTCATATGTGTTCCTCTCCCTTTTCCTTATATAATCTTTATTCATGTATATGAACATGCACACACACACACACACACACACACACACATATATATATATATATATATATATATATATATATATATATATATATATATATATATATATATATATATATATGCATAAACAGATAACACAGAAACAGAAAATATACTGGGATGCTAATAATTTTCTAGATTAAACGCCAGACAGTAATATATGTTTGACAATATGGATTAATTCCCATAAAACCTCTTACTAGCTAACGAATTAGATGAGTCTACACATCCTGAAGGTTATACCTCCCGATGACATATATGTGTTGCAAGTCATATAACCTCCTATATATGTTATTTATTATCAGCGGCACTAGACCTTGAAAGGGACGTCTGAGAAATATTATTATTTCTTGGTGGTGGAGTCATAAGCGTATTTTTCGTGGGCTAAGAATGGAAGTTTTACGTCAAACCGAGGTTCAAAATAATGTTATTTTTGAATGGTAGTAGTAAAAAAATAAAATATAGTTTATTAGCAATTGCAACCACGCAACGAAATTACATCCATAAATACACACTGTTAATTCTACGAAAGATTAATACACATTTGTTTTAAAAGAGAGCAAGAGTGATGTTATTAAATGAGAATATTTTACAAATCAACTGAATTTTTAAATTTCCAAATATTTAATGTAAACACTTATTCAGTCTAAAATTTTCAAATTAATAAATGATACTTGCAAATTTGTGAAGACTAGGAAGCTCCAATGAGCGAAGTACGCGAATATCATTCTGAAGTTTTCAGCAAGAAAACAAAGAGACAAAAAATGGTCAAACTGAACTCCGTATTAAATAGAGGGTACGTATGTTTGGTATGTTTGTGGGGACCATGTAGACATGGTAATGGTTGAATTCTTCATCATACAATGCAGTATGATTTATTCATAGCTATTTCAATGTATTTTAGAATTTACTAACAAATGAATATGTGAAAATAGGCCTGAAGTAACTGGAACTATCTGCCTTATAAATATATTTAATACCTTCAATGACTTTCTAAAAAGCATCACCTGAGTTTCCTCAAATAAAACTAGAAGTATGAAAAGGAAAAATATAGCGTTGATGACATAATGAGGCATGCTTCTCAAATATTTTCAAAATGATATTAATTAACGTTGAAATGTTGGGAATTTTACAGCTGGAACAGCAGTTCTTTTATATTTAAAGGGTAGGTATATTTAAACTACCTTGGTAACGGGAACTACGTTCAATTGAAATACAATCTGCACTTGAAAATATGAAAGTGATGTTTTTTATTGACACTGTCGTAATTTTGGTGGTAAAATAGAAATGCAGACTGATATAGGGTTTCCATTTTAATGATAAAAGTAGTCTCTTGTACCAATGATTTTCAGTTTAATTTTTAAAGTCAATTATGAACGGATAACCTTCATTTCTCGTTATCACATAAGGAAGTGATTAATATAAGTATTTTCAGTAGCTGTGATTTCCAAAATAGGTTACTCTGGATTCTAGTTCAACATTCAGTTTCTATAAATTCTCCTATTTCCTATTATCTTAACAAAATACTGCGTTACTTTCGTCGCACATCTTCGTTCTATCACTCCTCGTCTCATGAAAAACAAATTATTTATTCCAAAATTGAAAGTGAGTAACACATTTAAATAAAATACATTGACAGATATAATTAGTAAATATTATTACAAAAAGAAACGTCCATCATATACGATTTCTTTCGACCAAGTTACCAACACATATACCATTCTATAATAGTGGGAAGGCTGGGTGACGTGTTCAATAAATCAATATTTTTCCCAGCGACTAGTTTTATGAAAAAGCTAGTTTAAAATTCAAACTTAAATAATATGATTCAGTCATCAGCAATCAATATAATCTCACATTGTAAAAATAAAATATTTAAAAATAATTTGTAGAGGTTAGGTTTGAATATTAAGTATTCTTACTATAGAAAATGTTTTATGCATCGTGTAAGCGTTTCTATGATATAAAGTATTTGCCACATTGATTTCAAAAGAGTCCAAAATCCATAAGTCAGGCATGCCTCTATAGATAATGAGGAACACATACTGACCACTAAAAATGGGAATTTTGGCCTAAAAATGTGAACTATTGAGTTTGTGTATACAAATGAAATATGTAGTATATTCTTCACGAATGAAGATATTTGAACCAGAAAAACGATGATATTCATTCATTTTACTTTTAAAAGAGTTAATATAACAATGTGTCTCTGCATTTAACTCATTTCTTAAATAACGAGTGTTTTCTAGGGGAAATTACCATTTCGTATTTTTAATATACGAGTAAAGGGTTTGAAGCACAAGGTATCCAAAGGATGTGACTTAGTAATCGCTCACCATGCGACATCATTCAATTCCTTGACACGAAACAAAATTTGAAAACTGATAAAACAACATAAATTTCAGGATGACTGAGTCAATTTCCCTAACCACACCGTTATGTCATCGGCCTATATTATCGATCAACGATTAGCAACCTCATACCGATACCGGTAGAACCCTTATAAAATCCCTTGATGGCACAACGTCATTCACTTCCGTTAATTCATTGTAATACCGTGCCTTAACCGCAGTTTATTACATCGAACTAATTACCACTTCAGTATGGATATTAGGCCGCTAAAATTTCATTCCTTAATTTCATCGTTATTTTCTCTCGTACCATCTCTGAAAAGAGTAAAAAATTGCTTAACTCATTGATTTACTTTAATTCGGACGACAGGTGATAAATTGCTGAGTGCGTAACACAAAAGCTATGCAATATTGTTCAAAATCTTTAGAGTTTACTCTTTCATGGCAAATATTAATTTATTCTTTTTATTTTAAATAAAATTTAATTTCATGAAATGGTATTTTATATTGGCATTCATTCGGACGTTTAATAGTGATAAACGTTTTCCATCATGTTTTGCTATAAATATATTCTCACCTAGCTCTAGGCATACGCTAGGCTCCAATAGCAATTAATTTACCCTAAAATTCGTCAACCATAATATCATGCACTGCAGCGTAGTTTTATTCATTTGAGATTATTTACTTGAATAAGAAAATATTTTAAAATATGTAACATATGACAAATTAAAATTTGAAATTATCTTGAATCAATCGTTTCATGAATGAATTGAGCCATTTAAGTAACTTAGGAATACTCACACACACGCGAACACCTCATTTATTTATTCACATCCATTGTTAAGACGAAATAATAGTAATTCTTGGTAGGCATCAAAAAATATTTAATAGCCACATGTTTGTCAAAAATTATTATTACGTTATTCTGTAGAATCAACCAATTTCCTAAATTCCAGAAATTATACCGTGTTACGAATATCCAATTTTTAAATATTTTAGAATGTAATGTTATAAAGCAGTATTTAAACAAATTTCAAAGATCTTATGCATATGAGACTTTTGTTATGGCATTGCTTTTCTTATAAATTGGATTATAGTCATTGATGCAGCTTCAACTTAGAGAAATAATACTTTTAATTAAATTAAATTGTTTACCTGATGAAAAGTTCAGAGATATAAAGAACTCCAATTATTTAAGTAACAACCTTAGGTAAATGAAGTTTCTACTTACTTTGAAAATATATAAGATATACTATGGAAAATTTCTTTCTACTTTTTACTGAAACGCAATTAATAAATGTAAGAACCATATAGCGCTATATTATAAAATGTATGACTCTAAACGTTTCGCAGTACAATTTAAAGCATTCTTTTTGGAAATAGTAAGAGTGCTATGACCTTTCACTTTTGTTAAAACTTTTAATATATTTATTTGAACCACTATTAATTAATTAGATGAGTCAATTTTTACCCTTGACTATTAAAAATGTTAAAATTAAAAAACATAACGTAACATAGCAGTAATGAAAGAAACAAATTTGGAATCATAAAAGTTCTTGACAATCATAAAATCTGATGACTATCATTTTTTACTTTGATAAATTCAAAACATTCCATATATCAGCTATTTATAGAAGCGATAAAACGGAAGAGTTGCCCAAAAAAAGACAACAAAGGAAAATACCGAAAATAAATAAAACATTACACAATAAGCGTAGCAGAAGAGAGTTATGTGTCAATACAAGCATAAAAATGACAAATAAAATAGAAAGGAAGAGAAATAAACGAGGATGGGCAACGTCACGCCCCGCTGACCCGAAGGGGTCGAATCCGAGCCAGCATCCGACCATAACTTGAAAGAAGGTTGCGTAATGCCTTGAGATATGGGGATGGGGATTGCTTGGTAGAGGGTGAGAGAAGGAGTGGCAGGTTGGAGGGATTGCTATAGGAGAAGGGAGAAGACAGATGGACAACAGAATTGCGATAAAGGGAGAAGAGATGGAGGCAAAAGTCTATCCGTCGTCCGGGAGAGGGTATAAATAGAAAGGTTTGTTCCAGGTGGTGATATTTATGATGTTGACCAATTCATCATCACTCCCCGCACGAAAATTCCACTATCGCAACCATCTCATTTACTTGTTCACTATGGACACACGGGATGCTCTGCTTCAATGCTGCGACTCCTATATCCCCTTTCTCCTTCAACAGTCCAAGCCTATGTGTATTCCCTCCTTCGGTTAACGCCTCCGATTAGCCATTGCCGGAATTCCTGAAGAATCTTCATACTCGAAACACCAGAGCATTAAGAAGTCACCGATTCTTACTTCCACTCCCTTTCTCCAAACTTCATTGGATTTTTCCTGATGTCCGCTTCTTCATCAATCCTCGGGCACCCGTCATTGCAAGTTCGTATGTCACCTCTTCCTCTTGTCACTTAATAACCCATCTATTCCTATTCCGACCACCATATACTCATACGCCTCAGCAACCCCAATCCTCAAAGTTAATTATCATCTCTACCCGAGTATCCTATTAGCCTTCTTCTGTTAACGTAAGCACCTCTTAAACTTTGTAAAGCATCAAACAAAGAAAACGGTTTTCACTAATCAATTATGACTTTTATTTTATAAAGCAAATGGTTATAATATCGTAAAAAAGGATAAGAAAATTTTAAAAATGAAAGATGATGTGTTCATGCCTGAATTTTTAGTACAGGTCTGGTGGGAATCAGTAGTCAAACAGCGAGAGATAATATTATTATAAAGACACCTTTTTGCAACATATTAACGTTTACACAATCCATGTTCTTCTGCCAATATATTTGTCGCATCTGAAGTTCAAATGGCAGTTTATAACAAAATGTTATTTATCGAATTATGCCATTTCATGAAAGAAAATAGTTGGTTGTAAAACTTCCTTTAGTTTTCTTTTTTATATTATTTTTGATTTTGTCTTAATTAATACTACTTTTTTATCTAATTTTGATACATTTGTAAGCGCGATCATCTACAACACAGTTTTATATTCTATTTATCTGCATACACTTACAAAATATGTGTTTGTTTGCATGCATATATGGCATAATTTATAAAATAATTCTGCAGACGTGAGCGGGTACAAACCATTGTAAGCCATTATGTACATTTTTCTTTGACTTCATTAACCTCTCTGATCATTAAAGGAAACGGGAAATTATTGCTCACATCCGCGAGGATGCCTCTCTTCCTTTCAGTAAAAGTGATTACTTAAAATGGGAAAATATTACATTTCGGTAGAGGCCGCAGTTTCATGCCTCTTTCCCAGGAAAAAAAATCCTTCATCCTCTTCAAATAATGCCAGTTCGGTATAATATCTACTTTTAAAATGAAATTTTCTTCTCAACAGGGAGCCAAATACATAAAGAAAAGGAAGTAGTAAAGTAAATCTAGAATACGAGAAGATACTCCCTATGATAGTTTTCCCCAAACTTAAGCCCCGTAGAATGAAACCAACTTGACGCAAGCCGACTGGACTTTTTAGTAACCCAAGAAGTTAAATGAAACTCACTTTGTCTGCCCTTATTTTTGCACCAACGCCCGTAGTGAGTGACAAATTAACGCCAACACAGGATGACGTGGTTCGTCCCTTGATTGTCTTTCGTTCCTCAGTAACGTGTATCGCAGGTTTTCATTACGCTCGTCAGAGTAGTGCCTTGGCCTTATGCACTGTGGAAAGTTAAGAGTAATAAGTGACTCTAAGAAAAAATAATTTTGCAGCGCTCAGACCTGGAGGAGGGGAGGTTTCTTTTACCTTTTTTTAAATGTCAGTGGTAGCATTTTATTATGCAGTATGGAGTCTTCTTTTTCATATAGAATGCTTATTTACAAAATATGTAAAGTTATAAAACTGTATGATAATATATTCCGCCGAATTTTCTCAGTGTTCTAAAGCATAAGGGCTTTTTCTATCCACTATTCATTTTGAGAATTAATTTTTCGAAACCAAAGGATTTCTTTTATGTTGGACATAATTTGGAAAACATAGATTTCCTACAATTTAAATGACGGTTTCATTCCCAAGAATATTTTAAGTATAAATTATTATGGAAGTAAATTCATTATATTTTGTAAAACTTTGAATGTGCATTAATAAATTCAATTTTAAGCTAAAAATTCAGAGAGATAAATTAATTATCTCGCCACAATGACCCGCCCTTTGATTACTGTCAAAAGAAATTCCTGCAGACACCTGTAGGATCAGGGACCCTCGGTAGAATTAATTGTAAAATAACATTTGCTTGATCTCATTGCGTTAAAGTAAAACTCTACTCTTCAAAGTATCTTTTAGAATTAACGTTACCTAACAAGGCTTCCAGGCTAACAAGAGTTCCAACGGAAATAAGACAAACGAGTTAGAGCTTGCTCGAAAACTCTCAATTAAACCCCTAATAAATATATATACTAAAATAGACAAAAAATTAACAAAGCCAAAACCTCAATGTGATCAACACTTTTTAGCTCAATCTCATTTAAATTAAAAAGAGAAAAGAGAGAGAAAGACAGAGAAAAAGCGATACTGTAGGTTACTCTCAGAATAACTGGTTTTGATAATAACTTAGGAATTATTTTCCAGAAAACCATCAACCAAGTTATTATCAAAACCAGCGTTATTCTGAGTATCCTACTGGAAGTCCACTGCTATATAGATCCCATCAAAAGAAATGAAATCAGAAAAATTCATATTTTTAATATGAATTGGAAGATAAATAATTTAAATGATTGCTATTCCAAACCTCAGCTTTGAAATTAAATATTGTGTCAAATTATTACTATCGCAGAACATTTGATATCCTTAAGTTGTTAAAAATATATACAGTGTGATATTGGATAGGTTACAAAAGTCGAGAGAGCAATTTCTAGAGAAAATAACTTATGCATAACAATCTCAGTCTTATTCAATATTATTCATGTAGCCCTTGTTCCAGGAAATCCTGCGGTGACCTTGCCTTAGATTAAAGGGCACCCTGTCAGATGGACGCTAAAGACAAATGGCCGAGACATCCCGCACGCCTTCGAAACTGGGGCATGGTCGACATCATTTCAACCACGTTGGTGTTCAGGAAAACATATTACCGCCTTGTCACATAAGAGACAAACGGGGAACGCATAAAGGCGATTTTGCAAGTGTGTGCGTTTATGTGAAATGCGCATCGGTGCGTAACGGAAGGAAGTCAAAAGCAAGCTCAAAACTAGGAAAAATAAATGTTCCACCACTAGGTCCCGAAGTGGTCACGAACAGGAAAAAGGAGAGAGTGAGATAGTAAGAGAAAGAAGTGGTCGCAGAAGGAAATAGGGGTGGTAAAATGGAGAGGGGTTGTGGGATAAAAAGAGGAAACGAAGATCCAGGTTATGGAACGGAAGTGAAGGGAAAGGGGTCTGGGTCTCTAGAGGAATTGAAAGGAAGCCGAAAATGGCCGGAGACATGTGAGGAAGTGAAAAAGGAAAGGGCACGGGAAGAGCGGTAGGAGTGAGACATACGAGGGGGAGCAGGCTTGGGCGTGGAATTACACCGGGGGAGGGTGGAGGGGACGAAAGGGAGAGGAAGAAGGTTGGTGCAAGGGTTATAAAAAATAGAAAACTGATATGGAGAAGGGATGAAAAGAATGTGGAAAAAGCGTGGGAAGGGAGAGGAGAGAGGGTAGTCGAAAGTAATGAGGAAAAGGGAGATGGAATTTCGAGTGAATAAGAAAGGCGAGATAAAAAGAAATAGAATATGAGAACTTGAAAGGAAATGGAAAAGAGGTGGGTCTAAGTTGATACAGAATATATGAAACGCTAGACATCAATAAGATAGGTGTAGTGTGTGAGTGAATGAGAAAAAGTAAGAATATATGCATAGTAAAAAATTATAACGGAAGAAGAATTGCGCATGAAAGACCAAGATAGGTGAATCTATGAATTCATGAGGGAGATGAAAAAGTGAACTGGAAGGTGACCCTTGAGAAAAGAAGATGTCGGAGCAACGGAAAGAAAGTATTTTTGAAAGGGTCAAAAAGAAGTAAACATAAAAATGCCGCATACAAGTTGACTTTCAATAGGTTATTTTTAATGCCGTGTCAATTAAGTGCACTGTATAATTTTAGATAACAGGCTAAAAAAGGAAATGGTTCATTTCCTAATCAATGAAAACACTGATAATAACTTACTTGCAACAAACAATAAAATCATGTTTAGTAGCCAAAGTCACTGAAGATTCAATCACTTATGATAAATAATTTATTTAATATTTTTGTGGTTTTAATATTTCTTTTTGCTAAACGGATTATTTTTATCATCATATCATCTATGCTTTTAAATTGAGTAGAATATGGCAAAGGCTGCAATATTACTAAATAGCTCCTCTATTACTAAATATTTTCACTATTACCAAATATCTCCACCATTATGACAAATTTTTGCATAGAGAGTTGTTGAAATTTTTTTATTCTTATAAAAAGAAAATCTTAAAGTAAAATTAACGGACTTCGAACAGTTTTTAAAGCTAACTCATTTTTGAAGGTTATATATGCTAAGAAATAATTGTATTAAGTAAAGGCGTTACTTTTAGGAAGCATAAAATGATAACCTTTATAGATTTGTAGCAATAAATGGCGTTAAATACGATGTGTACTTCAGTTACTGAGTGATTGCACGATGTGACTTCAGTTACTAATATCAGTACTAAAATCATGATTTTCAATATTTGATGAAAACTTGATGTTAAATATTGATGATAAATCCTTTTACATTATTCAATTCTCCTAACAAATTTCGATTTTGTATAAGAGCTGATGTTTTGTTTTGCTTTCATTTGACGCCCGTTTTCACGCTTTAACTTCATTAAGCATTTAGTAGTCTCTTTGTCAGATTCCATTAATAATTCTGACGAGGAAATGACTATAGTATTTGAAGAAGTTTATAATTGCCAAAAAAATACCGAAAAGAGGAAAGATTAGCAAGAAATTGGATTTGCAGGCGGACATACAGTAGAAGTACGAGTGCTTCGGCGCCTTTTTAAATTAATATCCTAGTATAATAGGTTTAGAAGTTATTTTCGAATGTCCCTCAATTGTAAATTATGAGATATTTTAATCTTTGGGTGTCTTCTTGGCCCGGGAGCATATTTTTACAATATGACCACGGAAACTCACTCCCTACAAAATTATTGTGAATTCCAAGGCCACAATCAGTAGTTTCTAGAAACACTCCTACACTTCTGTTGCTGGTGTTTGGGTTTCCAAAATCTGATAGAAAATAAGCATCGTACTTATTTCTCTTCTTGAGACTGATAGCCAAACTCAAATAATTATCGAAAACGATTTTTCCTTACGAACGATACAATTATTAGGTACTGAAGAATAGATGTAGTACTGAGTAAGCATCTTGTAAATTTTTCTTTATACTGCTACTATTATGCAATAATTGTTATCATATCTTAGTTGCATAAAATTCTTAGTTTCATAAAATTTCGTATATCTTCGCAGGGGTCGGTTCAATATATATCTCTCAAATATCAATATCATAAAAGGAGGGTATTTCCTTTTGCATTTTACCAAGAGTAAAATCTTTGTTATTAATCAAACGCTTTACTAATTCAACTTGTATGGCTAGCTTTTCATCAGTTGATATAAACTTCTAAAGAAAGCCGATATCAGGAAACGTAAAATGATTTTTCCGTTTAAGTCTTAACGTTGCAATTCCTACATTTTTATATTTACTTTTTTAAATATGCTAAAATATATAAGGACATTGATAAAATGGACATTACGAAAATGATAATACAACTGCACAAGTATTTGTGACTCATCTTACAGAGTATTTTTTTCTTCAATGCGTTATATAATCATACTACTTTACCTATTAATTCATCCAATAAAAAACGTTTCCCAGCTCAGGAAGGAACTACGAATTGGGGTAAACCCATCCTCATACAAAGTTTCTCTCAACGAGGTCTGTCGTGGCGGAAGCCTGGCACCGGAAAGATAAATTATTCCAGGTATAAGTGGAATGCAAGCTATTTCCTTTGCCCCACCGTAGCCGAGATGTTTCAGCGAGAACAATCTAATTGAGCGTACACCAGCGAGGTAGAAAACATTCTAGGCCAGCGACAAATGCTGGAAATTCAGGCAACAAAAATGACTTAGACTTGATGTAAAGAAGAGTGGCTCACTGAAAATTACGGCAAAGATAACGCAGTGCTGTTAGATAGGAATTATTGGTGCAAACTATGTTAAACGTAAGCGCACGAAGACAGGTAAGGACTTAGAAGGTAAGACCACAAAGAAAATGAAGGAACGACCTTTGAATAGATATTCTAGGGTATATTGGTGTTACATTTACATGTAAGCCAGAACTCTGTCTTTTTCTGAAGTTTTAGCGGGGATATCTTACCATTAGTATAAAAAAGAGAAACGGTTCTTTTTTATTACTGTAAGGAGTGTAATATGTCAATAGTTTTCAGCTGAGTCCAAATTATTTTTTTATTAATTTTTTCATTCATTTAACTTTAATATGATTATTTCAAAAAACTATATATGAGACACCATTTGTTGTTTTTGCCTTTGTAAATAACTTCAAAACATATTTTTGGGGGAATTTTAAGGTAATCGTAGCGTGGAATAAATTCATTTCATTGCATAATTTCCCAGGTTATGTAAAATCCTTAAGATTGAAAATAGGTTTATGTATTAGTCAATGAAAAAAATTTCCAAAATGCAGTTTGTCAAAATTTTCCTCATTTTATACAGAGATACGGTTGAAATTGAAAATATGGCCAATGAATAGCTAAGAGGTCACTGCATTCCGTCTGTCGTAATAAGCGGTTGACTATTTTCAATATAGAAACAATTAGCTGTAAAAAATGCGTACCAAATTTTAACTTCAATCTTTAATTGCTAAAATAAATGAAGGTTGTATACTTTATCTCTTCCTCAAACTCTGTGATAATTAAAAATGGGTTAAATATGAGGGATTAATATTGCAGCTGGACCAGTCAAAATTAGAGAAGAGACGTCCAAAGCAGTCGGTGTAGAGTATCTATAACCTAGTGCACTTACGAAATAAACGTTCATAAAATTATTTGGATACACATTCTCCTTATTTATTTTCAAAACGGTAAAACTCATGATTAATTAATTTTTAAACATTTTTAAACAATAAAGTCTCTCATGATAAGTTATTATTTCCAAATATTTCCCGTTCCTGTGATGTAATTGATATACGTTGCTCCTTAATTAAGGGAACAAACGATGTCTTCCTCCAATCTTCGACAATTGCCCCACGACTTTCCTTTGCTTGATCGTTCAGTTTCTTACAATACGGTTAGAAAGAAAAAGGGATAGCGGGATTGAGAGGAAATTTCAAGGAGGGGTGCGAAAAAAGTAAAAGAGTTTTTGGTGGAAGAAAGGACATCATCGGGGAAGGAGGAGAGTCTTAGGTTGCCAAGAGGAAGGGGGGAGAGCACTAAAGGTAGGGAGGGTGGGTATCCGGCAAAGAGAGAAGGATCCGGATGGGAGGGAGGGACGGCAGACGGCAGTGGAAGTGAACTCCCGTCAACGGAATGGCGCATTGATGTCGATGAGTGAAATGGGAGAGGGAGGAAAGATACGCAAGAGACGCTGGGGGGAGAGGTACAAAGGGACGGAGAGGGAACCTCCAGAGAAATTCGGCTAGAGTGCCGCTGCTCTTTCCGGGAAAAGAGAGAGGGTCAGCAAAGGGGAGGGGTGGATGGTCGATGGGAGGAGAAATGAACTGTGACAGCAAAACAGATATTGCGTACACTGCTCATTGCCTTTGGAAGGGATTCATAAAACTATTACGAAATCCATAAGGAAACAGAAAGAAAGATTGGTATCATCTTCACGCGTCCCAGCCACTGGGGAAATTTTACATTTCTTAAACGATATTCTCGATTGACAAAGAACTCTTCGGAGCATTACGCGTACATTCATGCCTGTATCTGCGCAGTTACAGTCAAATTCTCTGATGCTCCTTTGGAAATGTGAGCCTTTAACCTTGTTTAGTCAAACCTATGTGGAAATTATGAAATGGCATATGTGTATGTATGACTAGCGCGTATGAATATTTATTTATACAGGCTGACTATAATAAATAGTATTTCCTTAATCCGTAAAGGCCGTAAGGCTCAATATTTCTTTTCCATTTATTTATGTACTCAAATTTAGATAAATATGACTACTATAAAGTGTTTTCGTGACAGTAATTTTAAGATTACTACTAAATATTAAAGTCTTTACTTTTATTATCGTGCAATATAATTAATAATAGAAAAACCAACTATATTGAATCTCTGCTTGACTTTGGCATATCAATCTCCGTTGGAAATAATGTGGGACTTATTTAATCCAATTGTACCACAAAATTAAATTTGGATGTCAAATAACCAGGGGTAAAATTTGATGTATCAATTACGCAGGATATCTTTGGTGAAAAGTCGTCAATTTTGTTGGCATGAAAATTCTGATTCAAAAAATATTCTTATATAAATCATTAAAACAATTCCGAAACTTCCGCGTGGTTTTAGATGAGATTTCCGTTGTATACACACTCATTTTGGCAATGGGCTATTTAAACTTATATGAAATAAGGGAACACTAATCGCAGAGAAGAGGTGAATTAAATGCAGAATGACAAGTTAAATTAAAGATGTAGATAATAAACAGGAGAATCTCCATAGGCCTTAATGCCCTAAAAAAACTAATAAAATCTGGTGCAGTTGATTAACTTTTTTTTGCTGGATTCATATTTAGTATATCTTGAATTGAATGCATTTATATCAAAAATATATTAACTCTCTTAAACAACGAAATCCCTATTCAGTGTACCTTATGTACGTTATTTTTTGCAATATTTTTAACTTTTTATTCCTAATTTAAAATAAAATAATGAACAGCTTTCACTTTAGTTTTTTCAATCATGCAAACTACAATAATGACTGTTCTATAGTCAACCGATGCTATAGAATAAAATATTTTCTTGACCATTTCACAGTTCTTTGATCTACTAGTCCTTGGGGAAACTGAGTTATGTTTCATATATTTACCTTGAAAAACTGTAAAGTGGAATGTTTGATAGTAGAGAGAGTTGATATTACGTTCTTAATAAAAAACTATATCCTCATCGATAAAAGTGAAAAGAAACTTTGTAGCATGTCAATATATAAATGTGCGTAAATTATTCTACGGCAAACACACGGTAAACTAGCAACAAAGATTACCGTAAATTTCATATTTTAAAAAACTTCCAAATAGGACACAAATTTTTAGTTTGACTTCACGACCACACTCCTAAATTGGATTAGAATAGCGCGTGATTAATTACATAACCTTCCTTCAAGTAGAAAAATCAATTTAGTTACATTTAGCGCTGTAAAAGACGGATCAAAATGAAAGGGGAAGTAGTAGAACTAAGGCTCTATGACTTTTGGACTCCACCACCAGTCGGCAACCCTAAATTTGCAAAACGAACTGTCAGTCGTCTCTAATTGAAAACTTTTGTCACTAATGAAGAGGATTCCCGACTTCGTCCTCGACTCCGAAGCTTGGGGAAAACTTTGTAGAAGCCAATGTCAGTGTCTTCAAGAAAATGAGGAAGGAAGGGATGAGAAGCAGGAGAGTTTAGAGAGGGACGTCACTAACCCATTCCTGAGTTTCCATTCCCCCTCTAAGCCGAAAACCCCCCTTCATTCTCCATCTTGATATCATCCCTGTCACAGCCTTCCCATCCAACGCACATGCCTCTCACTTTCTCATTCCCTCGCACTTTCTTCTCTTTCCCCATCATTGTCTTTTTCGTTTCCCTTTCCAAAATACTTTCTTGCTAGTTAAAAAAATGTATATTATTTTTCAGTACACATTATTTAAATTAACGCCTATGGCTTTAGTATTTGATTTTTATAATAACTCTATTTGTATATGTTCAGATCACAAAGCTTGATTTTGAATGTTAAAAACATAGAGAAAGTATTCACCAGGCCATTATATTCTCGATTAAGTGCACAGAATAATTTCTTGAAGTTTTGTAAAGAAAGAGTAATATATTTCATACTCAAGCGATAAATGTTAAATGAATTAGGTCGTAAATAAATCTTTTCAAATTCCGATAAAATCAATCTCAATGGAGAAAGCAGAAATAAAATTTAAAATGATATTATTTATCTGCGAGGGAAAGACTACTCTTCCGTTAGTATAGTAGAGAGAAAACTCTGATTAATCTAAATGATAAGAATGTGTCCAATCACATATAACAAGGGTTTTCTAATTCATTGAGGTTGTATGCTTTAAGATAGACATGAAAGAGATGGTAAAATTTTTTAAGTTTAAGATTTGACAGGTCTTTTAAAATATCCTCTATTGGAAGCATGAACGTCACACTTACTTCCTCCTCCTCTATTCTTTATCCCTTACATATCTCTTATCACCAGCCCTGCCGATAAGAGTTTGCAAACGTAGGAATGTGTTCCGGCACAAATAACTTTTTTTAGTTTTAGTTTTACTCTCATTACTGATGGACCGGTTATGGTTGGCCCTCCTGATATCGGCGTCAGTAATAAATTGAAACTGGCAAACCTTTTTCTGCAGGCATCGGGAAGGGTCGCGCGCTCTTGTCCTCTTTAACTTTTCCCTTTAATGGAACTCCCTCACCGCTCTGGCAAACCCTTTTGGCCCACGAATCAGAGCAACCCTTGTTTAGTGGATAAGTGATGCCCTGTCTCACAAACATAATACATGGTAGCGTCGAACACGTCTCTTCGGACTTAAGTCTCCCAATCCCTTATCCCTCCCTCCCACCTTCCCCTACAGTCTCCGCCCATGAACCCCAAACCCCCTTCCTCTCCTCCTTCCAAGTTCACCCATACCCTCTCCAAATCCCAACCCGTCGCACTCCACCCTACCATCCTTCTTCATCTTACTCAAACCCAACCGCCTTCTCCTTCCTCCTCTCCTCAACCCCCATCATCAATTCTTCGGCCGCACCAAAAATAACTCGCACCAGAAACCCGCCCACTCTCTCTCCAACCCACTTCTCCCCCTGCATACCTCACTCCCCCCTGGATCTTCCCTCGCTCGCCCTCCTCCACCAAGGAGATTCCCGCGTGCGCCCCTTCAAACACCCCCACTCCTTCCCAACACCCTTCCCGCACTGCCGTCGCTCACACCGAGCGGAAGTCTATCGCGGAGCCGGAATAATTAAGCGACGCCCACTGGGGATGCATCAGTGTGTAAATGACTCCGTTGTCGAAATCACCACGGTTTCGATGGGTCAGGGATAATGAGGGGGTTTGCCCCGATCCGAACCCACAGCCACCTCGGGGCGAAGTGTTTTTGTGGGTCAACCGCGGGGGAGCGAGTGAATGGCTTTCATCACGGCTGTGTGGAGCACAAGATCCCGCGTGCAATCCGACGCTTTACCGCCGTCCCCAAAAAACCCACTCCATTCCACTTGCCCCTCACCGTCCCACGAACCGAGGCGAAAATATCAAATTTCCTTAACCCTCCGACCCAGTTCATCCTCCGTTTGTTTCTGAGTCGGGATTTTTGTTTATTTTCGTTAGCATTTCCGTTTCGCGCACACAGAGTGGTTAAATCATCCGCTGCTGAATAATTACCGAGTAGAAGCCCTGAGGCCTCCAATTTTTTCAGCGTCAAACAAAAACTTGAAAGATAAACTAATTATCTCCGCCTATGTCTCTCGCATTTAGTTAACGAATACATGTATTAAGTTGTAAAAATGACCTTAATTCTCATTAATAAATTCAATTAATATCTAATTAGCTGATAATAATTTAAAATATCTTATATGGAATAAACCGTAGAGGGTTATATTTAATCTCATTTAAACCTTAATTTCTTAGAATGAATACAGCAACACCTCTTTTATTAAGCAAGCATGGTTCATAAAGGTGACTTCAGTATCTTTTAAATTATAAAAATTTCTATTTTTATGCCAGTTGCCGAGAGAATTAAAATATCATACATTCTTTAATTATGAGGAGAACTTTTTATTAGGTTCAGATCTATAGTATATCTATTACATGATGGTATTATATTTCAAAGGAGATTTAACGGGAGGTTTACGACTTAGTTGATTCTTAGCTGGAAAGAAATGAAGAGGAAATATTGAAATATTTTCCAATAAAACATGCCATTTTTGCCAACATAAATATCATTTGACGAACAAGAGGAATAAATATTATCATGGGAAAATTAAGATTTACTACTTCATTCGCAATTGAACATGCAACGTGTACATTTAAAATCTTAAATAAAAATATGTAATCATCATTCTTTATGAATTATATCTCGGACCCATAGAGCCATAACTACAATCCAAAAATAAACATTACTACCTTTTTAATGAAATGTGTTCAAGACGAAGGCTTTAAAGGATTTAAAGCAGACGTGTCCATAGTCCACCGGCTTTTCGCTTATGCCGTTTTAATGAAAAATCACCCATCTGTCGGAGTATCCGAATTAATATATATTTTTTCCTCCATCTCGCGGTGAATCGTCGCCTGTCATTTCCTGCCGCCCCCAGATTAAATGGTCCTCCAGGAATTACACTCCCTCGCTGCCCCTCCTCCGCATATGCGCCATATCGTGCCCGCGCCACCGCCCTCTCTCAAATTCCTTCTCCCCTCTCCAACCCACACCGGTTTAAACCTCCCGGATAACCTCCCTCCACTCCGCTTCACTTTCCCTCATTTCTCCGGCACGACGTGCGAATCAATATTTCCTTCCTAATAAATTCGTCTCCATCTTTTTCATCTTAGTTTCCCTCGTTTTTTCCCACTTTCTATTTTCCTCTCCTTCTCTCCCGTCCGCCCTTCCTTATCCTCCCCTGTCTCCCTTTTCAAACTTTCATTTCACTAATTCCTTTCTCTCAATCCTTTGAGGAGGATTTTAGTGTCATTCCTGCTCCTTCTATCCCTTAACCCCACTCCGTTTAATTCCCTTATTTGGGCTGAGTCTCAAAAAGGTCTCTAGAGGCAAGGGCTTCAAGCTCCGTAAGGCCGGAGCTATTCGGTCATACTCTGAGCGGTGGTTACTTTCGCCGCATAGCATATTTCTTTCCACGGCAAGCACTTGTACTCCAGAGCACATATTTACAGTGAACGTAGGGGAGTATTTGATATTCTCCATAATCTGCACAAGTGCGTAATTAGAATTTTATGTAATCCTTACCTCCACCATCCATTTAGTCACTATCTATATATTCATTATCTTTCGAAAAACTTGGCTAACATACGAACAAATTATTTAAGTAAATAATCAGCAGTATAATCATCATTGAGGCGTTTTCTAAACGTAATGAATCCCACTAGACTAATGACAAAACTAAAGAAAGTTTCCAATATCTCGACTCAATTGGACTGGCGTAGGTTTAACCCAAGTCAATCCAAAATCTGTCTGCTTTGCATTAATAACGACACTTCATGTAAAGTGCTTATCCTCAAACATCGCCTGCCCATGAATCCAACCGCTTTAGAAAAAAATTAACGCAATATTTATATAATTAAAAAATAATTTTAGAAATTAAGATGACCATGCCCTTTAAGTTAGTCAAAAAACCATTAAAATATTTTTAAGCACGTGCCGCAGGTAATGGATGTGTAATGGCATGTGAAGATACTCCTATTTATGGATGGCATTTTATCACAGTAAAAAATGTTGTCCTCTTTCAAGAGTCAAGGTTCTGGATCAGAAGCTGCATTATACTTCTTACAGAGCGACTTTAGATTGAATACGTCATTTATCATAGTCAGGTGACGGCTTGTCATCCATCCCGTGTGCATCCATCCACCCCGCAGAATCAGTACCTTTTAAGTGAACCTTACAAAATCAGATTTCGGCTGATAAAAGGAGGTAAACTTTTCCAAATATTACATTTAAAATTTATATTCTATATAACATATAACAAGAGACTAAATTTCTATAAATTTCTTTCACAGTTCACTTACTTTCTAACTGATAGTCAATATTTTAAACAGGTTTTATTTCGGGTTAGGGACAATATTTCATCATGCAGTAAATATTTTTAAAAAATGGCTATAAAGTGTCACACTGAAATGCATCAATAAGAAATTATATAGCCAATGAAGTTTACCAAACCTATATGAAGAGTTTAGCAGGTGATATAATCACAGTGAGTTGAGTGAAACTAATCCTAATGTTGACTGGCAGAGATGATAATGAAAAGGTAACAAAAAGTTACATCATTGCCAGCGTAACAAAGACTATGATTGACGCTGATGAGAAGCAAACTCTTCAGCTATAATGGAAGCGCCAAAAAAGTTAAAGCAATAATGCTCTTTATTGAAGATGGTATTTACATCTCTCAAAATCTCGTTTAATCACTGTTTTAAACGCATCATAAAATACTCTCAGGGAAATCTGAAGATGGTGCAGCCATTTTCCACGGACTATTCCTGAAGACAATTTGGAGGATGAAGCTTTCAAACACGGGGTTTATCTTTCATAACCACGCAACGGCAAACATCTTCACTGGTGCTCAGCACTTCGTCTTTCTATCCCCTGCCCCTCTTTCCAACAACACCCAGACCCCAGGCCGCTCCCTCCAAGAGAGTCACATCGTCAATCCAAACTCTCTCTCTCTCTCTCTGCCCTGCTCCACCTACCTGTGAGCCACGCCGGTCATCAAGCATTTTCTCCCGGCGCGTATGTGTGGAAGGATCCTTCCCCATCCCCAGTTTACCGTTCTTCCCCTCCCATAACAGGCCCTTTTCCCTTGAGTGCCCAATCACTTCCCCCGCACTGTTTCCTGCTTGATCCGATGACAACGAACATCAATCACTCATCACACGCTGGTTTGAGAAAAAAACAGAAAATGAGGGTGACCTTTCGTTCCCTTTTCTTTCCTCGATCTTTCTTCCATTGGAAGGGATCCTTTTTTATTGATGTACGAAAAGAGTAGAAACGGTGAGATATTTTGCCGCGGCCGTCTGTTGCACTTAGGCTCCGGGTTTATAAATGGTTTCTAGGCGCGTTCCCATGCGATGTAAAAAACACTTCCTCCTCTCCTCACACTCCAATGCAAAAGAGTTTGGAATGGCATGGCATGGAATTTGGTTAGTGAGCATCACCGATAAGAATTATCAATGGTCTTGAAGTCCATCCGAACTGAGTTTTAATCCATCAGTTGTCAGTTTTCTAAGGGACTTTCTATGAAATAGGTAATGAGTAACGCAGGCGCAGTGCCTATTATATAATTTTACTAATGGTAGAAAACTCGAGGTCAATAAAGTTTTGTGACATACCATTTGTGGGCTACCAAGATGCGTTTCTTAATGAATATCTCTTTACTGAACACAGTAAATGAAGAAGTATGTCTTCTCGAATAATAATTACATTATTGATCTTAAATGATTTTTAAGAACTTGCATTTTCCTAACGCAATAAGTATGTAACTGATTGGGTATTACGTAGGACCGTGGAATGTACCTCGGAGATACTGATACTTAAGGATAAATCTTTATTTAGAATATGTATCAATCAACAAATCAGGCTCTATATGTTCCAACCTATCCTCCAAGGTGTTTTTTGAGAGCGGGAAGCAAGTGGTAGTCGCCGGGGGCAACGTCCGGGCTGTAAGGAGGGTGATCGATGATATTCCAGCCGAATTCATTGAGTAGGGTGGTCGTTTGATGTGACGCATGTGGACGTGCATTGTCATGATGCAAACACAATCCTTTGGTCAGAAACCTTGTTGTAACCGAGGACCTCCAACACAATATTCTGCACGGAGAAGTAGCCACTCTCTTCATTAAGGCCTTCCTTTACCTCATGAAGAGTAATTCTCCGGTTATTGTGCATCATCTCGTCAATTGGAGCCACCGTTGATTCGGGCAAACTCGGCCGCCCCGACCGCTGCTCATCGTGAACGTATTCCCGGCCATCAAAAAACTACCTACTCCACTTCCGCACGTTATTAATGTCCATACACTTATCACAGTACCCTTCCCCTAAATGGCGACGAATTTATATCGTAGAAGTAGTCGTTGGCTTCGCGACGCGGCGGGAGAAAGGTGCGACGCCGGTATTAAAAAGCTGATTACAAGGGTAGAAAAAGTGATTGATCGTCAAGTCAAATAAGTAGAAAAACAGCTTAATGCTCAACCTTTCCAACAATGTACGTCAAGTTGAGAATAAAGTTGATATTTCGTGAAAAAAATAGGGGAGCTAACTTTTCGAATAGCCCTCGTATAGCTACTCTTTGCCTCACATAAAAAGTATTATGTCAGCAGCCACGAAATCATATTTTTACTTTTTTAAATGTGTTACTATCATCCAAGTCATTCTCAATTTCAGTTACTTTCCTTATTAACTACGATTAGCGCATGAAGCATCAAATGAATGAAATATTTACTCCACTCGGTGTTTTCCAAATCCATAACATTTCAATAATCTCTTCCGGATTTTATTAATTAAGACAGAGTTTTCTCTCCGATGGATCACATTCACGCAATTTGTTAACTGCTTTACGCGGATTTTAGCTTTGTCACTAATATCTCCCGATTACCGTCAAAAATCCAAATGAATTTGAAAGCAACAAACAGTTTTATTGCAAAATCGCTGAGCATCTAAACTCGACGAGAAGATAACTTTTTCCAGGCATATAGGAGCATTGTTTTTCCCTACTCACTAATTTATAATGAAATGGGGCGTACAACGGCGGATGGGAAAATATCGCTGCGCAGGATAAATGGCCCCGAGAGTGACTTACAGCGATTCTTCCTCCACCATCCTTTTTCGACCGTCCCTCCCTTCACGGAGTGCTATTCATTTCCTCCTCCTCTTACACCGCCACCAACTTTCTCCCTCATTAAGCACAAGAGCAACAATAATCCGCTTGGCATTTATTTCTACTCTAAAAAAAGGATCGTCCACGTGCTATTCCATAACAGGCATCAATTATAAGATTAGACATTAATGCTAGGAGATGAAACTTTAATTCAATTATTCCAGCTATGTGAAAGTCCGATGAGATGGCATTTCGCTTGCCTTTCAAGCATAAACGAAACTCTTGCCAAATGAGAAATGAGCAATATTTCTCAAGGGAAGAATTATCTACCTAACATTGATACCGATATTCCGCTAGGAAATTTGTATTAAAGTTAGTATTTATTGTTCTAAATAACGATTCGTTTAAAGTGAAAAAACCACATCCCTTTTTAACCCCTGCTGTACTTGTACTAGCGAAATATTTTTCAATTCTGTTTGGGAAATGAGGGATTTTCATTGACAGCACTAATTTTAATATTGAGATTTTAAAGAGATTTTTCTTCAGCATTTCGATCATATTGGAATATAAGATAATTGAAATTAATGATGACTGTTGCCCAAATATTTCATTTACAGATACGAGAATAAAAATCTCATAAATAAATTAAAAGTTTTTTTTTATACTAAAAAAATCAGAATATATAAATCAATAATAACTATTTTTACCAGTTTTTTCGTCTTCGCTGTTTCACTTAATATTTAATGGACTCACTTTCATCCACTTTAGTCATCTACGATTATGCTACGGCAGTAAGAATTTCTAGAAAAGTAAAATAAAATATATTAATCAATATTTTCAAACAGGTTAAAAATCCTTTAAATTAACAATATATTCTCACTTATGAAGAGCGAAGTTTTAATATATTCTCATTTTGTACCAGTAATTTCTATCAAGGGGTAATTTATAAATTGATAGTTACCATACAATTGACAAATTTATGAGTGTTCCGTTTAAAATGTTTATCATCCAGAAAAAGTGGAATAATCAGAAGCGTACTACGGTTAACTTTAAATAATTGCTATTTATGCGTATTAATTGGCAGATATTTAACTTATGAAACAATATTTTGATTTTTGCTATTTTTTCATTGTTATGTCACCATTTTCTTGGGCTATCAAGGGCCTGTTCTCTATTAAAAACCGGGAGGCGCATTAGTAACCAAAATCATTTAGGCCCTCTTCCAAACATTCTCACCATAAGGTGTTCATTTTACCAATCATTAATTGTTAGTAACTAATTGAATCAAAAATACTAAAACTGTCAATTTTATGTTAAATAAAAAATAAGCAATTTCACTATCAACAAAATTATAAAATGCTATTAGTGTTACAACCTATTAATAAATATTTTTTTCGGGTTTGGGGCAACAATTTTTTAAAAAATTAAAATAATTTTATCTCAATGAAAACAAAAAATTCAATATTATTCTGTATCTTTGTCACTGGACCCCAAAAATACTTGGGTCACATACTACCTTGATCAAAAATTTCCCGGAATTTATTCAGAAAATTAAAAATACAAGTTTATTCATCTAAATCTATATTGTCCCCTTCAAAGTAATCCCCATCGACTGCAACACACTTATGCCAGCGCTTGATCCAATCCTCGAAACATTTTTTATATTCGGTTTTCGGTATGTCCATCAGTGCTTCCTGCGATTTTTCCATTACTTCCTCTCGGCTGCTAAAACGCGTTCCCCGTAATGGTTTTTTAACTCGATTGAACAGAAAGAAGTCACAGGGAGCCAAATCAGGTGAATTCGGTGGCTGTTGGATGGTATTTGTTGCATTTTTCGTCAAAAAATTACGAATAATGATAGCACTGTGCGACGGTGCGTTATCATGGTGCAAAATCCACGAGTTTTCTGCCCACATTTCTGGTCTCTTTCGGCGAATTGCTTCACGCAAACGTCTCATAACGCCCAAATAATACTCTTTGTTTACTGTCTGGCCTTCTGACAAAAATTCATGATGCACTACACCGTTGTAATCCATGAAAACCGTCAGCATTGCCTTCTTTTTTGACTGAAAACGACGTGGTTTTTTTGGTCTCGGCTCATTTGGTGAACGCCATTCACTTGCCTGATGTCTGGATTGCGTGTCGTACTCATAAACCCACGTCTCGTCTCCAGTAATGATCCTTTTGATGAATGTGGGATCGGATTCAGCCTCGCAAATCATGTCTTTTGCGACGTCAACACGGTCTCTTTTTTGCATGAAATTGAGGTCTTTTGCTGCTACACGACGGAAACCCAAATCATTAACCACAATGTCTTGGGCGGATCCATAGGCAATGTTCAAGTCCTCCGCTATTTCTCTGATGGTTAATTTGCGGTTATTGACCAACATTTCTTTTACTTTATCAATTTTTTCACCGACTTTCGATGTCGATGGTCTGCCACTGCGTTCATCATCTTCGATTGACTCACGACCACTTCTGAACCGCTCGTGCCACTGGTAAACGACCGTTTTTTTTAGAGAATCGTTGCCGAAACACTTTTCCAACATTTCCAACGTCCGTGCGCCACTAAATCCGTTTTTTACGCAAAATTTAATACAAGTTCGTTGTTGCAAATTTAAATCCATTTCTGCAATTGTAAAAAATCGCCAATACACACAGAGATAGATGTACTCTTGGCTACGTAACTTTTGCAAATGTCAAGTTATGACACTAAGATTTAAAGGGAATATCAACAACAGATGTACCAATTTAACAAAAAAAACAGAACTCAAATCGGAACGATGGGAGCGCCACACGGTGGTTATTCCGGGAACTTTTTGATCAAGGTAGTATTCAAGTGCCTATTTAGTAATCCAAAACTGTCCCGGGCGACCGAATTCCGGATATATAAATTTCGAAATGAGCTATAAAAAGATAATTTCCGTTAATTTCAGTTAATACTAAAATAATGTTGAGAGGCAAATTAGCTATTCCACCATTTAATTCCATCTTTTACACCTATCATGAGTTTTCTTCACCGATTCCTCATCTTGAGAATGTTACGCAACCTTCTTTTAATCGTTATTTGGTTTGCGTTTACTTTGGGCAAATTGCTTACTCTATTCTCTCTCCCCTTGAGTGAAATTCTTAACTTCCACCCCAAACCGCGACGTCTCCATTCATGTGACCTCCCATTGTCACTTCATCACTTCGGTTGACGTACTTATCCCCCACTTTCCTCTTGCCCCCTCCATCCAGAGTAATCGATTTTTCAAAGCATGAGTACTTAGGTCTTCCCTCAGAGTCTCCGAGGCTATTTGTTTGATTAGTGGCAATGTCGCTTTCCAGAAAACACGGAGAGGAAACGGAGGACGGTCGTGTCGAGTATGAATTCAGGGACGAGAGGGATGAGTGAGGCATATGAGGGGGAGCATGGGATATCCTGGGAGGAAGAGAGGTGATGGGAGTTCACGTGGGAGTGTAGGTGGGAGGGGAGGATAAGGAAATGGATGGGACAGAACGTTGAGCTGATTGTGGCTTTTATAGGGAGGAATGGGGGTTCCCGCATTTGCAAATGGCAACTCTTTCCCCGTGACCATAGTTTTTAATCCCATTCAGATCTTCCCTTTTAACCCACACCGTTGTCCCTCACACCACTTACAGGCCTTGGCCACCGTCGCTCGGCCTTCCACGGCCATTCAAACTCTCTTCATCCTCTCACCATCTTTCGGCGCCCCGATTTACCCCATCAGTCCCCATCCACGCCTGCATCCCTATCCCTCTCTCTCTCTCACTCCACCACCCTCTTCCCTCTCCCCTTCTCCCAACACACCTCTCTTTATTTTGTTTTCCATTTCGGCTGCGAGCAACGCAAAGGGATAAAGCGGCTGACGACCTGAAAGCAAAGCGGGTTGCCGGTGAAGGGGAAGGGGAAGGGGAAACCCACTGTGGGGACGAAAAGTGTTTGAGGCGAGGAGGACGAACAGAAAGCCGTCGAGGGTGTGGAAGGGATGGAGGGATAAGGGCAACGGAAAGCCTTTTTCTAAGAGCGAAGTCCAAATATGACTAGGGTTGTTTGGTTGAAAGTACGAAAGAGTAGGGGAAGGTTCAATTCGGTAAAGGCATTTTTTTCTTTTAATAATTTTTGAAAGGGTGAGGAAAGAATCGACATGGAGCGGGGAGGAATATGGCTCAATGGAAATGAAAGTAGTTTGTATAAGGGCGACAAAAGGAACGACTAACAGGGAGAGGAGTTGAGTAAATGACGTTAAGCGAATTAAATGGAACTGATTAAAAGTCCCCTTTTGGGATAGGCCGAAGGTTTTTGCAATGAATATTTTCATATTAAGACGAATTATTTGCGTCATGATTATATTAGCAATACATTTAGAAATTAAAACCAATTATATCGTTTCAATTACTCTTCGCTGTATAAAGCTCACATTAAGACGTTTTTACAAAGATTTGTTATTATTCTAAAATCGGTACGACATCTAAAATAGGAGACGTTTTGCTATTGTAGGATATGCATTATCATTAATAAATTCAAAATATTTCATTTTGAAATATTTTGAATTTTGAATATTTGACCACGCAAAGTACTTAAATGAGTTTATTAGCTAGTAGTATACCCTTTAATATAGGTGAAAATATTTTAAAGATACAATTTATTTTTTATGGTTTGAATTTAATTTCATCCATTTTAATTAGAGAATTAAGAGATTTTCGTTTTAATTAATAAATACGAAACATTTTATGAGGATTTTGGACAGAAGTAATGAGAAAAGAATTTTTATAATCGAATAAAATACATGAATTTTCATCTCTATATCACGTAATATTCTTTTCTTTTCCCGTGAATCATTTGCTCATCACCACCGTGCTACTAGAAATGCCAAAACAATGATTATTAATAATAATATTATGGAATTATGAATATTCAACTGTCATGTGTTGCAAATGGATTAAGGGTTTCAACGATGTGGACATTTCACGAGCGAAATGACTCGAATGGATCCTGAGCCGTAAAACGGATAGAAGGGAAACCCAAAATTTGAGGAGTAAATAAAACGACAAGAGATGGGAAGTAGATGATGAGATTGAGGGAAATGGAGAGCGTTAGAAACGAGAGGATCAGCATAATATAATGATTGGGAGCACAGAGGTGATGAGAGGAAGGTTTGGGGAAGGAGAGAGAGAGAGAGAAATGGAGGGAGATGGAACATGTTGGAAGGAAGATGTTGGAGGAAGTGGGAAGAGACGGAGGAGGAGGAGGGAGGGATGAGAGTGGTAGTAGGGAGGAAAGCGTTACATAAGAGGGACGGGGGTGGAGTGCCTTTCGGGGTAGGGTAGGGGTGGGCAAGAGAGAGTGGGGAGCAGCAGCAGAAAAAGGGAATTAATGGGGGATTGGTGTAGGGCGATTGTTGGCTCCTGTGGTCCGAGAACTTCTCGAACGCTAACTCTAGAGCAACGTCCCATTTCAAGGAACGATAATCAATATGTGGAATGGAAAGAGAAATGGGAGACAGAAGAAGAGAGAGGGATACGAAGGAGAGGGTAAGAGATGGTTACCCCATAAATTGTGAAAGGGTTCTTTTTACTTTTTTTAAAGCCGAATACCTATTTGATTTATTGGAGAAGTTTTATGCTTTCGACTCGGATCAGTGATAATAAATTGTTACACAGTTTTTTTATATATTTATATGCCGAGGATCTGTTAAAACTTTATTATTGCGAAATTTATTAGATAGCTCTCCATTTCAGATTATTTATAATTCAACCCCTATACGATCATTAATCTTACTCATATATTTGCCTTAATCCAAGTATGAGAGGGATAGCTAAGATACGACGGCCCTACCTCTTAAACTACTGGTCTATGAAGTGAATCTCCGTTGCCTTAGCTTGTGTTGCGCAATATATTTCGCACAAATGGTATTTATCAAAGATATCGACCTTAATAATTTTCTTGTGAACGAAATGTAGCACTAAAATACGCCAGAGAAAATTAATTTTGAAACGGGATTTTTAAAATATTTAAGCTCTGATATCATTCTAGGTATTTACTGGAAATCAATGTTTACAGAAAGCAATATCACTAATATGAGAGTTTTAATTGAGAATTTTTACATTGGTTTCATTGTAAAAGAGTGTGTCACATCCATTTTCTATGTGACAATTATGAGGTCTCTCGTTAGTATAAAAACTATTTCAAAGTATGTTTTCCCTTTTACAAATAGATGAATCATTTTAATGCCAACAAATATTGGAACATTAAATCTTTTTCTACATATCAAATCAAATTTAAAATATTATTAATTTACTAAAAATCAGAATAACAATTCAATTATTTTGAATGGGTTATCAAATAAGCATATTCCACTTGAATGAAAACATGAATGTGAATAAAATATAAACAAAGAACTTTCCATGCAATTGGTACGTGACGCTTTTTGTTTTTGATGAGATAGGAAGAAGAGGTATAAGGGAGGGTGAGGTTAGGAGAATATCATTTGATAATGATAACGTAATAATTCCGAGAATATATTGGACAATAAGGTCACTTTACTCACCTTTTGTCTCTCCTTTCTTTTAATGAGGACCGTATTTATGGCAAAGCTCAGATTTTATATTCAAATTCCTTATAAAATCATATGTTTGCATCAAAAGTAAAAATTTTCAAACCAAATAAGGAATGGTATTTTAACTTCCTTTTTCTCAAAGTTGGTAACTCTTCGATTGTTATTCATGTTAAATAATTAGTGATCAAATATATAATCGAGTTTGTCCAGTATCATCTAGTAATGCTCTTATAATAAGTAGCCATTGAACCGGAATATTTGCCATCAGTTCGTAAGACCAAATCCATTACTCATAGCCCAAAGATTAATAAAAAAAGACAAAATATAAATCATCATTGCGAGAGAAAAATATATAAGTCACTCCGATAAAAAATATTAATATCAGTAAAATAGAATTCCCGTTTTATGAAAACTCGTATCTTTCGATAGCAATCATATTGCTTTGGTTAATATAACATTTGAAAAAAATGAAGCATCATCAGCTTTGTTTCGGGCCCGCTGATCTTTTTTTTAAATAACGGAGATCCTTATGATGTAACGATTTTCGATACTTCATCCCTATCTTATCACCCGGGTACTGGATGAAACAATCGAATCCTCGCTCGAGGAAGGGGACATTGATCCCATGGTCTCCACCCTTACCTCGCCTCCTGTCGTTGAATGCTCCCTCCCGCAACTAAAGCCAAACCTTTTCGCGGACCCAAACGTCCGCCCCCCTTCACTCCCCATCTCTCTCTCCCCGCAAACGCACGCTCCCTTCTCCCCAATCCTCTTCCCATTATAGTATATTCTCCTCCTCTCCATTATTCCTCCTCACGAAACCCGCTTTCCTCACTTCTTCGGACCCACCGAGCTCTTCCTCCATTTCAGTTCCACTTCATTACCTATCCCGTCCCGCGGCTTTAATTACGCATCGTTGAAAGGTCTCTCAAGGGGTAAAAAAGAAAAGAGTAATCGGGTGGGGACAGAGAGAGAAGGAGGTACAGGAGTAAAGGGGAAGGACTGGGTGTGGAGGGAGGTTGAGACATTGGAGACAGAATCCGAGCGGTGGTAAGCATTATGAGAGGGGAGGAGACGTAGAAAGGTTTGCAGAGAAAGGAGGGTTGGAAAGTGAATGGATGCTTAAGCAGGATGGTGCGAGGGGGAGACGGGACTGGCGAAATTTTTGAGGGTGGGGAGAGGAAAGGATGAGTTGAAGGGATGTGAACAATTTGTTTGAACTAAAAAGGGCCCAGGAGAGATGAGTGGAGAAAATGTGGGAAAGGTAGTGGGGGAAAGAGGGGATGGGGCACAACCTGCTGATGGACCAAACCAGGGAACCGTGAGAAAATTATAATAAGGAAACTGTTTGAAAATAAAATATAATCAAGGAAAAGGCAAGGACGAAAGATGTAGAGGCTGGCAAAGGAAGGTAGAGGGCGGAAGGACAAATGAGATGAGTTAGCAGACCCGAAACGACTGAAATGAGTTAAAACTTGAAAATTCATCCTAAAATGATTCACGGATTGTAGAAATTTACAGCAAAAACGGTCGCTAATCAGTTAAGCTAACAAACGTTGTTACATGGGAGATAAGATAAGAACGTGGGTATGACGCAATGTAAGATTCAGAACATGAGAGATAAGTAGTTGGTATGACAGTAATGGAAAGAAAGAAAGTGGCCATTAGAGCTGTTAACTCATTACGAATTGCGTAGGGAGCGAAAAGTCCAAGATGGGTACGCGCAGGTTAATACTACAGTCAAAGAGATTATGGAAGAAGAGAGAGGAGGGGCAAAGAATAAATTTGCTCGCAGAGAGTGAAAGGTTAAGATAGGGCTTAAATAAACGTGCAAGGAAGTCTGCATGAGTTAGTAGAATAATAGCTGAGGAAAGGAGGATTCTGAGAAGGTGGATAACTGGTGGGAAAAAGAAAACAGTCATCTTCAAAAGATGATATAATCCTAAAGAGCTAAAGGTTACGCTTTGTGGACTGATCCAGGACACGTGGGTGTCAGTAAAGGAATAGCGAGCACTTGCTTCTGGAGCGAATGCCTGCCCCCTGCAGAAAACGGGAAAGGGAAGGAGAAGAGCATGAAGAAAGGGGAATGGTCGAAGGAATATGGGAGGCGGGAGGAGCAAAGGAATGGGAGTTTGAGGAATGACAGCTCCTCGCTGTTTTCCTGCCCTCCCTCCTCGCCCTCCTTCCGCCCTCCCTCAGATTGCAATTTAACAGACATCGCTCTCGCGCTCTGCGGTTTTCTTCCCGTGATTTTCACCTCACATTCTCTATCCCTCTCCCTACCTTTCCCTTTAGCGCCCCTTGAAAATGCGACTCTGATGCGCATCATCTGTCTCCCTTGATCTCCATCTGCTTAGTTAACGCTTCCTCCACGGACTATTATGGGTGCTCTAGTTTAATCGCCTCCTCATTCTCTAAAGTGCGAGGTTGCAAAAAGTTTATTTGTACACTGAGGTCTTTGAGGGCAAGAAGTTCAAAATGAAGTACGCATTTTTTTCATTCACCTATTTTTATCGATTCCTACGCTGTTTTCATACTGCCTTCTTCCCATCATTTTATGATTTAATTTTGAAATCTTACGGCTGAATAAATAACCTTCTCAAGGTTAATTAAATTCTGGATTAAACTTTCTCAGAAAATCAACCGGTTTTGGCAAAGAACGGTTTATTACAGTAATAGCATAGTTGAGTGCAGACAGATTATATTTCTTCATATAATTATTGATATTATTAAAATTTACAGAAAAATATGAAAATTATAAAAATATTACGTTCTGTTGCAATCCTTTTAAATATGTGAACAATTAAAGGGTACAAGGAAAATGTAAGCATTGCTTACTTCCAATAAGCAACCTTCGAATTACAATTATTTATAAAAGAATAGGTAAACCATGTTTTCGTTTATAACACTCAAAAGAAAGCTTTAAATGACTGTAGAAATTAAAAACTCTGACTCAAAAAAATTTGACTGATGGAGTGTGGATTAACTTCCAACCTGAGTTAAGATTTTTGAAAATTTAATCGCACTGTGCTCCAGTTTCCTTGGAAAGAACTAGTAGTTAAATTATTATTTTCTATGAAATTAATGACACACAATGAAAGTAAAATTTTCATTCGCAGTGTTTCTTTGAAAATTGCCAAGTTAAACGTCAAAATGAACTTAAATAAATCCATGGAATGAGAATATTATCAACCATTAAATCTCTTTTATCCCCTTTCTGATTTAAATGGAAAGCACTATACACCACAATCGCGTTACATATATTGTATTTCATTTGAAAACATATTGAATTGTGGAAAAAATAATAAATCTTTGAGAATATTAATTTTAAAAAACAAAGCAATACCTGATTCTTCAAATATTCAGTCATTTTTGAGAAATATTCATTCATAATTTTGAGAAAGTTCTAAAATGTCCGTAAAAATTAGATTATCAATGTAATTATAATTTTCATTTATTACTGATTTATCATTATTAGAAGATTAATTGGAAAACTAAAGACACGCGTGGATGGAATTGGATATCCAAACCCCAATACATGGAATTTACAGTGATCTCTAAATATATCGTTTTTGTCAGCATCAATGAAGATAGCATGCCATTTAAATTAAAACGTACCAGGAGCACATATAATAAACTTATATTTATGAGGGTACTACAAACTTCCTCTCTCATTACACTAGGATTTGAATATTTATTGGAAATTTTCGTGAATTTTAATTGGACTTATTCTTTCTACTTATTGGTCTCAAAATAAAAACACGTGTGTTTCATTGACTATATCGAAATATGAACCTGGTTGATGATTTGGAATAAACCCACGGATAAAAAGAAAAAGAGAAAGCATGGGTATTTTTCCAAGGGAGCACAATTCCGATGAATAATGAGTCTTGTTCGTTCCGAGGGTATTCATTTTATTTTTTCCCCTCAAACCGAAACACCTTTCCCATCCACTTTCCGGCTCGATCAATTAAAAAGGCTCTCCTTTCACTCCCCTCGTTTCCTTTTCTTTTTCCCTTCTTCACTGCCCTCATTTGCGAAAAGCTTCCCCTCGCCAACCCCTCAATCCCACCTCCGCCCCTCCCCCTCTCCGTTTCCTCTCACCCCCTTGCTTACGCCATGTTTGCCGAAGCGTCCATTAAGGGAGGAAACATCTCCCACCCCTCTCTCACCCCAAAACCCCCTCACGGCCTCACCACTCCCTCCCACTCAACCATACGATACATCCATCCCCCGCGTGCCCCCTCTTCAGGCTCATTCACCTCTCTGACCCCGTCGACCACCCCCCCCCACAGTGCACACGAGCCAACTCTTTAGCCTACCTCTCCACCATCCTCCTGGAATCCTCTCCTTTCTCCATCAAATATAAACTCCACCCGCGTCCCTCTCCAATGCGGACCAAGCATTCTTCAGCCAATGGAAAAAGAAGGGGACCTGAATGCCACAGGGCCCCCTCATTCCATTCCCATCCTCCTCACGTGATTTTACTCTCTCCCTCTCACTCATCCCAGTGGCACGGACATTATCTTGAGGGAGTTGAAGGAGAAAAGTGAGGGAAAATAGGATGTGCGTGAAAGAGAAGCGAGATAGGCTAGAAGAAGAAAAGGTTGGTGAGGCGAGGAATGGGTACGGATACGACTACGTGGTACGGTAGTTGATGGCTCGAGGAAGTAAAGAATATGAACCAGAGAAGATAAATCGGCAGGGCCCTAGAGATACCAAACAACATAAGTAGGTTAAGATAGAAATTTCAAAACGGTATGTGGCTAATTTCTTGACACAAAATATAACTACAATATGCGGAATTATGTTGCGGCACTTCCTGTCAAAACTGAGTATCTATCTTCACTTCATATTCATATAAACTTTTTACATGGGTATTTTGGTTACGTTTATGATGGAACTCATAGATATATTTTCTTTTATTCTTCAACATTCAGTTTTTACATTAGCTTTAATTAAGGCATGATATTTTCGGAAAATAACAAAGTCGAATTCAAACATCTGGCAGAAAATGGATGTGTTTATAGGCATTTAAAAATGATCGCGGAAATTAATAGCACAAAAGCAGTCATGGGTGTGAGGTAATGGGAGGGATACACGTTCACTAAGCATAGGATATCCCTGGCGTCGCACTCCAACTTTTAACATTTCTACAGAAAACCTTTAAAGTAATAAATGTTGAAAAAATAAATTTGGGATGAGGCTGAGGTTAACCATTTCAATTTTTCTTTTCCATCGCGCGAAATCTTCACAAAACGTTACATTATGGTGCCCGGTTCATGCAGAGTTGTAAAAACAAATAATATGTAAGTATGTGGTTTAAAATTGTATGAAATATGAGTGAAGCACGTAGGTTTGTCCCGCCCAACATTTCCTTGTAATCTACGCCCATGAAAAAAATCCATTTGCATTTAAAAGATTAAGTTGTTTGCGATTTTAATGCAGTTCAATTGGTCAACCTAAATTAGATTTAGAGAACCTCGTACGCCTGAAATTAGAATAAATATTACAAATTTGATTAAACAATGAAAAAACTAAATGAAATATCTCAAGTTTTTAAAAAACAAATAATATCCGATTGTGCACATGAGGCATTGACCAAAGAGAGTATATAAAATTATTTTTAGTATTTTATTTCTTCAGAACATATTAAGTTTCACTGAGCTAAATGTGAAATGTATGAGTAACTATGAATGAGCTAAAAATGTGAAAAAGCAAAAGAACATGTCCAATTGGGAAATGATAAGGAACAAAATGATATTGAAAATAATACAATAGATAGAAAATTCTCTCAACCCAAAATGGCACTGCAGTGTCATTGCACCTCTTAATAAACACCTTCATCTGTCTAAATTTACCCCTCATTCCTCAACAACTAGGATACTAGCAACCTCATAAAACAGACTATTCCCTAATTAACTTAAAATCGCAAATTTAGGTCTTATTAATTTTTAGAATAATTTGATAACGTTATCTTTTCTATTCGAAGGAACTCCCATATGCATCATTTTTTTCTGCCCTACATATCTAATTTCTCACGAAATAAATTTTAATTTTATAAAGGATGAAAGGGCTTATGTAATAAAACGGGAAATAAATGTGACTAAAATATTATATGATTTTTACCCTCACAGTTTTACTTCAGAGGGTATGGGTTTAGGGGGGTTAAAGGAAGTGTTGTAAATCAACCGCCTAAATGAAAGAGATGGAGGATAGAAAAAACGAAGTAGATGTGCGAGGTGGAGGGCAATCAATCACGTCGTCTCTCCTTGGTGGCCATTGCCCCCGATGTCCACTTATAGACTTTTTTGTCACTGAAACACTCCAAACAAAAGTAGTGCCCCCCCCCCAGCTCACTTTTACCCTAGATTTTCCATCCAGATACAAGACCTAAGATTCCCACCTTAAAGTGTATGATTTTAACAGAGACCTCTCGGTAATTGACCTCAATAAAATTTTTTCAACTCACCAAGAATACTTAATAATCACCGAGACAGCATTTTAGCAAAAAAAAACGTCTCAAAACTAATTTATAATTAATGACGTTGTGACGTATGTGTAAACTGGCTCACTCTTAACCCTGTTAAAAGGTCATTTTTCGCCTCAAACATAATAAACATTACCAACTCTTTTAATCGTTTAATCCATTTAGAAATGCTAAAAGATGTAATATTTGGTGATGAAACGGCAATAAATCATACACTGAGGCTTTATCGTAACTAAATTACGAAAATTCAGATACTTTTTGCACAACCAACATATGATATCGTTCTCCGTTAGTATTGGTATTTAAATATATTTCTCTATTTAATGAAGAAAATGACTCAATGTGTTTGTCCTATTGTAACTAATTATTATAAAACTCGCTATGTTTATGGTTCTTGTAATACTATAATGGTTATATTTTGGTCCCATTATATATGTGGTACATGATTGTCAACAGCTTGAGAGGGCAACAACTACGAATTAAACTCATTTAATTAGTCATTCTATAAGTTTACGCATTTAAAGTTCTTATCTTATATTTACCAAGTGAATAATAATCTGTGCATAGGTTTCAACAATACGAATCTATAGCGTGACTTTTTCCATTGCTTGGAATATGCATGAATTTCTCATTCATCTGAGGGTACTTGAAACGTCCTTAATTTGGTTATACGGAAAGATCTTAAACATATCACTCCTGGTCACGTGCGGGTATAGATTCATTTCATTGATAAAATGATAAATATTCCATTTTAACATTTTTCTTATCCAATTGCAAATTAAAAAGTAATGAAACTATTAGTCATGGAAGGTTGTGATGAAAGGGTGCTCGTAATTAGTTCGGAGGTTACTTTTGAAAGAGTTTATAACATGTCGTAGTTCTTCTTCTGCTCTTCAATCTTGCTGATCAAGGAATATTAAAATTTTTCTATCCTCTTTTTTAAAAATAAACTTTTATTAAAAAATTGTGAATGTAGTTTAAATATGCCAAATTGTTTCTTTATGATTGTATTGTAAAGTTTCCCTGTATGAAATATTCCACGCAATAAACTTACTTCAGGTTTAAAAATGCTGATTATATTATCATCGTAAGTTGCCTATCAACTTTGTCGAACCTTCACATTTGCAAAGTTCTTGGAATCCATTTAGATTGAGATGATGGAGTGTATCTCATTATCCTTTCAAAACTTTCAAAACGGCCGGGAATAGTGTGACGGAACATCATATGCGTTTTTACAGCAATTTTCAGGAGACGGTGGATTTGACAGTGCCAGTCGCTTGTCAATGGGGAGCCATTTTAATCCACCCGCTCGTTCCTCGTTCCAGCTTCTCATAGTCCGTGATGATAAGAGCACACTCGAGGGTGTTGGGGGAACAATTGGTGGAAAATATTCAAGAGGAAATTGCACTACATCAGTAGGCTTCTCAGTTGGATATAGAGATATGGCACGTTCAAAAGAAGAATACGTAGAAAGCGTGGACATCATTTTTTTATATTTCCTGACTGGCTTCACGATTGGTGACATCTGGGCAATGTATACGTTATAATATAACAATGGTATCTATACACTACAAAAAATGCAATGAATTAACGTCGCTGTTTTGGCTGACGTTTTACATTTAACAGCTTACTCATAAATATCATTTTCCGGTATATTACCAATTTTTAATACAAATATAACGCTACTTGACCGTATTCGGTGAGAAACTTTGTTTTACCAATGAAATTCTCCTGATGCTAAGTATGAAATCTGCCACTTCATAAGTAACAAAATAGGTGATAGTGTAGCGTAGTTATAATAAAATATTCCTCGTATTTTTCTAAAAAGGTGCATTTTTTCCTCAATTATCTTCACAATTTGACTCGTAAACAAAGCCTCTCCTAGTGTAGTAGTTATTTACATAAATTGCAGTTTATGTTCACAGCATATCATCAACCTCATTTACGGTACACCATCCACAGTCGAAGTATATCATTAATAACAATATAAGACACGTAATAATGGGCAAGGTATAGAATTCTATTCTATGGCTATAATTATCATTGGGCAAAATGGCGCTTTGAGTTTCTTCATAAATATTTATCCATTAAAGACCAGTTTGTGTTACAGAGTAGCATTATCAGGTAATAAAACGTGGTAGGATGTTAATTACATTTACATGTGGGAACAAAAAGTGTCATTTTACCTTATTAGAATCATATATCTACATCTACATCTACATCTACTTAATACCCCGCAAGCCGCCGCAAGGGCGTGTGGCGGGGGGTGCTAGGACACCACCCGTAATTTAGAAAAGAAAAAGAAAAAAAAACCGCATGCAATAACGACAAAATCATATATAAAAAAAACATAGCATACATTCATGCATGAACACTTACACCCCACACACATGCAAACACTCAAACTACCAACTAACATACACATGCACCTGAAAGTATACCTAACATCTCTATAGTGTTTAATTTTGTTCCGACTAGTAAATTCAACGTTTTTAATATTTCTAAAGTGACTTCGGTTTCTTGCTATTATGATTACTGATTGTTCGGGGAAAGAATGAGTATTTGTACCTATCTGTCTTAGAATCTATCTCCCTTAGTTTATCTTTGTGGTCTGATCTACCTAAGTAGTGTGGGGCCATTATAATTCCTTCAGTGTCATATTTAAACTCGTTTGTTCTGAACCTTTCTAAAAGTCTAAGCCTCGCTTGTTCTCTCCGCACTTCAAGTGGTTCCCAGCCTAAATCCCCTAAGAGACCTGTCACACTAGTGTTTTTATCATAACAATTTTTAACGAATCTAGCGGATTTTCTCTGGACTTTATCTAATTCTTTTTGCCAAATTTTCTCCCACGGATCCCAAATACTTGCGGCATATTCCAAATGAGGTCTAACTAGAGCAAAATAACACCTCTCTTTAACTTTTTCATTACATTTCCCCACCACCCGTTTTATGAAGCCAAGTTTCTTTAAAGCTGATCCGCATATTGTCCTGATATGTGCTCCCCATGAAAGGTGTGGTGTTAGAACAACCCCTAAATATTTAACTTGATTTGCCTTAGTCAATACTGAACCCTCTATTTTGTAGTTTATATCCTGTTCCTCGCTTCCTTTATTCCAAAATTTCAAAACTGCACATTTATCTATATTAAGTGTTAATCCCCATTTATTGCACCATTCCGAGATATTGTCTAAGTCTCTAGAGAGTAGCTCGCGATCTAGTTGGCTCCTTATTTCCCTGTATATCACCGTGTCGTCAGCAAATAACCTTAGATTGCTACTAACGTGTGTGCTTAAGTCATTTATGTATATTAAGAACAGAAGAGGCCCTATTACACTTCCCTGGGGGACGCCCGAAGTAACATCTCTCTCCGTTGAGCACAACCCATCTATGACTACTATTTGTTTGCTGTTTGACAAGAAGTCTCTAATCCAATTAATTATTTTCTCATTGATCCCATAGTATTTAAGTTTATGTAACAATTTATTGTGTGGGACTTTGTCGAAGGCTTTTTTGAAATCCAGGAATACTGCATCGACTTGTGTGTTGTTTTCTCCCGATCTAAGTATATCGTGAATGAAGAGACCAAGTTGTGTTTCGCAAGATCTGCTTTTCCTAAATCCGTGCTGGTTGTGGATTAGTATTTCCCTACTATCAAGAAATCTCATAATGTTAGTGACAATAATGTGTTCCAATATTTTACAAGAGATCGATGTTAAAGAAATGGGTCGGTAATTGGTTGGTTTATCCCTATCGCCGCCTTTATAGATGGGAGTTATATGGGCTAGCTTCCAGTCGCGAGGCACTGAGCCTTCTTCTATCGATTTTAGAAAAACAATATGTAAAAATGGGGCAATGTCGTCAGCTAATTCCTTTAATATTCTAGCAGGTATTTCTTCCGGACCAGGTGCCTTGTGTGCTTTGATACTACGGAGCAGATGTACTATTCCCTGCTTGGTCAGTGTAAGATCGCTCATGTGTTCCCCGGGTGGGCGTGGAGGATCGTTTGGTGCTTTTGTGTTTTTGTTGTAGACGCTCTGGAAAAAATGGTTTAAAATATTTGCCTTTTTCACGCTATCTGTAATGATTTCTCCATTTTCCGTCTTCAAAGAGTGAACAGTGGGACGTTTACCCTGTATTTCCCTAACATAGGACCAGAATGACTTTGGATTTTCCTCAAGATATTCGCTTAGCATTTTAGATTTAAAAGAGTGTAGTGCTGTGCGCATAATACTTTTCGTCTTACTACGACATTCTTTTAGTAGCTGTTTGGTTGTATTCACATAAATTATATCGTCACTTTTTAAACTCTTTTTGAAATTTGACTGTAGCTTTCTTTGCCTTCTTAATGCCGATCTGACTTCCCCGTTGTACCATCTAGGTTCCTTACTGTCGCATTTGAGTTTGGACGGGATGTACGTCTTTATTCCTTCGCGTAAAATATTTAAGAAATAATTCCAAGTGTTCTCTGTATTTGTTGTCAGTGTTTTTGTGATGTATTCCGGTAATTTTATCTTTAAATATTCTCTTAGTCCGTTAAAATTTGCCTTGTTGTATAGGTATATTTTACGCTTTTCTTTGTTTATTTTGACGAACTTAGTTTTTAACTCCACAAGAATAGCCTTATGGTCACTGATTCCGTCTATTATTTCAATGTTAGTAATGATTTCGGGCATAGAAGTCGCAAAGATGTCTAGTATGCTTTGGCCCCGTGTTGGTGATTTAACTATTTGTTCTAAGGAGTGTTTTGTGAATATATGAAGGAGTTCTTCATATATTCACAAAACACTCCTTAGAACAAATAGTTAAATCACCAACACGGGGCCAAAGCAATAGGGGTTCCATAGAGGACGTAGATTCATTTATCTATAACTGCTTTTGCCCAAGTGTTATCGAAAGCTTAGAATGACGTATTAAATTTCTAAAACAACCCTCACAATGGTTACTTATAACTATTAGGATCTAATAGGATTAAATAATGTAATCTCAATTACAGCAAATTTTCTCTGTTGCCTAAGTCAGGATGTGCGAAGCAGATACTGACTTAGGCAACAAAAATCCGTCCTTCCGTGTGGTCTTGGAAAATAGGTGGAAAAATGATAAAATAAATAAATATTAACTTATTTTATCGCGATTCTCGAGATTTTATGAGATTGTTTCTTAGGGCTGAACATTTACGGAGATAAATATCAGTCAGCCTCTCGGTCGGTACAAAATTGCGTCACAAGCAGCAAGAAGACATTTATCCTTCACCGTCCAATATCGAATTTTTCTGAGAGTGGAGAGTGGTGCTTTCTAAAATTTCAGAGACCAAATTTTAGAAAGCACTGAAGTTTTTGTTGGCTTTGATATCATTATCGAGGTCGCGAAAAAATCGATTGAGCTCGGGGAAACATATGAAGTATAGTATATACATGTATTCTACCCTCACGCTCTCACGATTATCCCCCCATTTTATCTTTAACGTTTTTTTCCGCGGGTAGCATCAAAAATGTCCCAAACAATCCCGTATAAATTGCATTTCACCACAGTGAGGAGCGATAAGGTGTGGTGATGACATCCCCCTCTTTCTCCTCTCTCCTTTCTGTCTCTCATTCTCTCTTTCCCGCGCCCCCTTCTACTCTTATATCTTTCCCTTTCGTTATCTCACCCACTTCAGACCTCACTCTCTTCCTCCACACTTAACCTGCACTCCACCATGCCCCCTTCCTTCAACCCAACGACTTCCATCTCTGTATTTTTCCATTTTCGTCGTCACCGCTGTACCCACTTTACTTTTATTTCACTCTTTGCCGCACTTTACCCCCCCCCCTACCTCCGCCTCTCGCTCGAATCCACTTTCGATTCTTCAATCTCCCAAGCACTATTCCTTCGACTCCCCCGCCCTTACACACGCTCTGCAACACACACAAACTCGCTATTCGTTTTGCTCCGAGGCCTATCCCAATATTGCCAGTCTCCGGAGATACCCCACTACCAACCCCTGCCCATACTATCGTACACTTTTTTCCCATTACACATTCTCTCGCTCATCGCCTCTCCATTTCTCTCCTTCAATCCCTCTGCATCCCTCCTTCCCTTACTTGACCTTGCCTCCCTCATTCCGACTCTCTCTCCACTCTCCCTCTGTGTCCCTTGGCAAGTTGGCTTGACTGTCGATTGAAAATAAGTACATGGGGGTAATTATTTTTTGCCATATACTATATGTCATCACTTATTTTGGGCTCTTCATTGATGGCTACTTTCCCTCAAAACATCTAAATATTTAATCAAATTACTTGATCATTAAATATGTGCCAGCTATGCTTTGGGGAACTTATGTTCTCAGAAAAAGGGTATGACTGCTTTTCTTTTGACTTAGAAATATAATAGCCCCATCTATTCCGACGACGCATGACTTTCTCTCTCACAAATCCCTCCTCCACACCCTTTCCTCTCGGGGCCCACCTTTTCCAAACAGTTTCCATCAAATTCTTTCACGCTCAACGATTCTCTGCCTGTCTCTCCCTCCGCAACCCCCTCTTGCTACTTTCCTCTCGGTATTCATTCCCTTACACACGCCGGCGTCGTTGTTACGCAGCTTCCAACCGTTTCTTTATTTTTGAACCTCATTCTTTATTTATGCTTGGATCCATTAAAAAATACGATATTCATTATGGAATCTTTAGGAAAGGAATGCGAAGCTGAACATTTGGTAGGTGTATGAATTTTTGAAAGCGGAAAGCTTACATTTGTAATTATTAATGATGTGAGCATCATTCAGACACGGAAGAGGTATCGAGAACTTTTCGTAGTACCCAATATTAAAACTTCTGAATGGTTTTTTAAGAAAATATTAAATATTTATCCTCGCATATACAGAGACCAATAGCGGAAGTATGGTCAATTTAGCATATTTACAATATTAAGTTTGATTAAATGTACGATTTTAAAGTCGTTTTTGTATTACCGATAAACAAAGAAATCCAAATTACTCGGTTCTAAGCCAAACATGATACCGAATACTTACAATCAAATTTTATCCAAAAGAGTGTATAGAACGTAAATAATATGGAAATAAAAATACCTGGGCTACCTTTTACATACCTGATAATATAGATTCTCCTATTAAGTGCAAAAATTTTTGATTTAATACCATATTTAATGATCAAAATTTCTAATTGTACACGTAGATACATTATGAATTAAATTTTGATTATTAGCTCTACTTTCATAAAATATTTCTAATGTAATTTTAAACTAAAATAATTACGTAAAAAGTGCTAAGTTTTTAAATGAGAGTAATATTTTTTTAATTTATTCAGTCAAAAGCAGCCAAGTATGGCCTCCCACATTGGTTTATAAACGTTAAGCAATAACAAGGACTAAACTTCTAAGGCTTTGGTGAATGAAAAACCATCTTAGTGGGAATTAAAGCGGCTTAATGAGCAGACGAGGAGTTTAACCTGATACCACCGAGATAGGCGTTCTCTTCAAATTTTCAAAAAACAATTGTATCAACAACTTAATTAACAAATTGGGATTGGATGAACTCTGCCTAAGATTTTCTGCAGATCAACTTTCCTTCGCCCTCTTAAGTATATCAATTCATTTTTTAGTTTTGAAAGCATCTACCACTGCTTATCTCCATTTTCGTTTTCACGTTCTCTACGACTAATCTAAATTTTTCTATTCCTTTTTTCCTAATTTTCCCGATCCAAACCCATTCTCTTTCTCTGTTATTATTTTGGGAATTAATCTCTTTCAAGCAGTTTCACTACCTCAATATATTTTTTATATTAATTTTCCCAACCCATTTTTTTATGTGACGCAGTTGCCGTAGATCTAACCTCACTTGAACATAAACTTAAACAATTCTCAGAAACGAGTCTTTCTTAGCTGAATACTAACGCTCCTTTTGTCCCCAGGAGTGCTGTATATATTTTCTCCTCTCATCGCAGGACACCCATGCATTTTTCACTCCTGAGAATAAATATATGTTTGATGGAGTATGAGTTCTCTGCGAGAGAAGTCAAGACACGTAGATTCCTTGTTCACTGTCACATGAGTAGAAAAACGTCTACATTAGGTAGCATTACCAATTCTCCCTTCCTTCAGAGCTTCAATGGTGAAGATTGGTCGAGATAAGTTTTCAAAAACAGCCACCAACTACTCCCATAGACACATCTTGATCAAATTTACCATTAATCCGCATACCTGATTCTACGTGCATTTTTTGCTACCTTGCTTCAACTTTCGCTGCGTCGTATAACTCCCCGCCTCCCTACGGAAAGTGCCACTTCGAGCTTCTTCTCCTCTCCATCCCCTCTCTAAAGTCTTGCACGCTGTCCATCAGGACACCCGCCACCTTCACGATCTAACGCTCCTCTACCCTGCACCTCGCAATTTTTCACAATAACTCGGAGCATCCTCTCCACTTGAGATCCCCTCCACCGCTCCAATTTCACTCCCACGCCACCCACCAGACATCCTTCTCCACGCGCTCTGCCTCACACCTCGACCTCCGCACTCACCCCTGTTTGGTTACACACCCCCTCCCTCGTACCACCACTACCCATCCAGTTTCCCCCATCCGGGAAACCCTCAATCTCCATCCCCTTAACCTTCTGTCTCCACTATCTTCCTCTCTCTCCCCCTGAACCGTATCCCGTAAATATACTGAAGGTATATACACGCTCAGTCACTCTTTCTCTCTCTCTCTCGGCTTGACTCCCTTCACCACCCTCCCAACTCTCGCCAACTTCCAACAGTTCTTTCCCTACACTCCCATTTCCCTCCCCGGAACTTCGCCTCCCACCATTCGCAAGGGAAGTGCATCAGCTCCTCTACCTACCACTCTTCCCCTTCTCACTCTCTCTTCCTCGAAAATCACTTTGCTTGGAATAAAGTTCGAAAACCGAAGGCTCCCATACCTCTTGAGTGAGAGGGAGATTGAAGGGGTCGAGATAAATTTAGGAACTGAAGCTGTAAAAGAGGAAACAGCGTTTAAAGAAAGATAAATAAGGAGGTAGAACTTGATTCTAAAACCAATCCCCCCTTCTTCTGGTTAATCAATCTCTCAGAGGATTGATGGAAAAAGAGATGATGAAATAACTGAAAATTTGACAAGAGAGAAAAATTACCCTCTTTTGTTAGGAGAACAAAATAATGAGGCGGATAATGGAATAAGTTAATTTAATTTTCATTCAAGACAAATTAATGAATTATAATAATAAATAGGAGACGGATGCTTCGAAATGCATATCATGGAAAACTTATTGATAAATGGAGCTAGAAAAAGTACTATACAATTTCACTTTTGGTAAAAGAGATTTCTGGACCCTTAGTACGTGATTTATCTCATCCACTACAGCCACTGTTGAGAATGGCATGAGGATTTTTATATTCAAACTTCATAAGTAAAAATAGTTTTAAAGGAATTGCATAGGCACTTTCACTACTTACGATTTGTTAAGTAATGTCTTGGAATAAAATCACTTTTTTAGACTTATGTAAAGGGCAAAAGGTCGGGATGGGAATTTAAGAAAAGTAAACGATGAAGAATGAACCAGGGTGGGATTGGATATAGGTGAATCTTAGGGTAACTAAAAGTGGAGTTCTGTGAGAACTGATACAAACAGCCGAGGGAGACGGGATCTAGAAGCACTCTACCAGAGTATGAGTCTATTCGTGTCCACTTTAAGCTAAAAACTCAGAATTGGATTACTCAGGTTCTTCAGGAGAGCAAATATAGCATAAAAAATTGTAAAATACTACTACTACTACTGTCTTCTAACTAAAAATAATCTAGTTGTTTGCTCAAAATACTTTCATTTTATTAAAGTGTATATTTTGTCAAAAAATGAATATTTTTCCTGCCAACATGAGGCAAAAATCAAGGGTTGATTGAGTGGTACACATCTTCAACCTTCACTCATCAGAGAGAAAATAATCTGTTCACAATGAGGTTCTTTTATGCGATAATTTTTCCAAATCAACTTAATCAATGAAGCATCTTTAACCTCTACCATATGCTACAATTTAGTATTAAGAAAGGGCAGTGAATATATTTTTCCCAAAGTAATCATTGATCTGCAATATTCCAAGTTTTAGAAGGAAAAAAATGATAAATCATCAGGATCGGCTTTATTTGAATAAGCATTTGTAAATTCTCCAATTCGTTTTATCACAATGGGCTATTATAATTCATATAAAATTTGAGTAACTTGATTACACTGAAACTATAATAATTGTGTAAACAAACATATTCATGAAGAAGTATTTGCGGGACGAGATAAAAACCCTTTGACACTTAAAATAAGAGGCAAATTCAATAACTGACCGTTGTGAATTTATATTCGGTATTAATTTGCATTAATTTATAAGAAATGGTCACCTATGATTTTTTCGGCTTTCTTATTACTATCACGCCTCATTTTACAATGAGTGTAGTAGTTACGGTTCTCAGAAATGTACAAAATAACGGAATTCACTTCGAATAGACCAAATATTTTCTAAATATTCAGTGGAGAAATTCCTCATTTCAGGGATTATATTGTTAATTTCCCACGAGTTTAAAAATGAAAACGTTTTGAAAAATGCGTGCACCGCAACTCTCCTTTTAATTTAACCTGCACGATGCAAACCACTAAATCTTCGAAATGGGTTATTCATTCAAATTAAATAATCAACGTTTTCGCCCGTGACAAATTCATTTCTTTTTTATGCATGAGATGTAAAGCAGGTATCCCCGGTATACCATGAGGACTGTGAAACCCGCTTCTTGCTTAAGTTCGCTCAGTTCGTCATTTCCATGCAACTCCGCAGAATATTATTTATTCCTTGGCATAAGGCGTATGTTTGTACAACCGGACAGAACAACGTCAGCTCTCCACGGTGTGTAAATGAAACAATGTAGAAGCATATGCATGATCTCAAAGAACATTTCCTTTCCAACTTGAAGAATATGATTACCTAATCTTTTGCAATACTTTGGAGCATATATAACATCTAAGACTCGAGCACAAAACTAACGCATAGAGGAGCTTATGACCGTAAAAGAAAGCTGACAAAATTAAATAATTTAGCCTATTCATAAATACAACACATAAACATTTGTCCGTCTCAATCCCGAGAAATTGAAATGGAACGGTGCGCAAATTTCTTTTCCGATTAATACCAACTATCTGGTTTAAAGTCTTACATTTGTGCTCTTTCGTGTACGAGATATTTTTAGGATCTTTAATGTTTATACCTCTGATATTACTAATCCTGTTGAATTTTCGCAAATAATTAGGTACATTCACTTTTGCTGAGTCAAATTAGCAGCTCCTCTTGGCATATTCCTCTTCTTCGTTTTTTTTTTAAATTAAAACTTAATTATTCGCATATTTCAGTAGTCTATGCAACTTTTTTCCCATACATTGTGCACACGCTACATCGTCGCCCTTTTCATATCAGTCCACATTTCGCCCTCCGGCTATAAAAACACAACTCTCAGTAAATAACATCTAACCATCCATGAGGTATTCCAGAACACGTGCACACTACACCGGCAATGCATGTAGCCCGCTGCGAAGTAGGTAGATGGTGATTAGGTGAGCAGTTGTTCCTGCTCGCGACACCCCTTCTCGTGCGTCTGCCCGTCCCCCCTGTCTGTTCCCCACCACTCCTCCTGACGTCTGCTGCCGTGGCACTCACAGCCGCCCACTTACTACTCCCCCGCCCCCTTCATCCTCTCTGCTGCCTCCGCACGACGAGCTATTCCTTTACAGCCCCATCCCATCCGCAGCGGGAGGAAGACATCCCCTCAGAAGCGGGCCGAACCAACAACACAGCTTTAGGAAAAAGGGACCGAGACATTGATGATCAAAATGGACAAGAGGTGACAGCACATGACACACGTCCGGAAAAAATAATGCGACAGTCCGTCGTCAGTTTTATCCCCGCTCGTCCCGGTTCCACGTCCTCCCGCATTGGAGGCTAAAGGGGACATGGCCAGAAGTTATCGAGGGGAAGAATGTTGGTATTAAAAATTGTTGTTGGCTTGTCACGGTGGAAAAATACTCAAATAAAAGATATATTATCTTTCATCTCAAAAATAACTGTGACTGGGGTTAAAACCTTATATGTATATTGAATCGCTGATTAATCTAAGGTTTTAAAAAAAGAGAATTAAAATGTCATGACATTACTAAAAGCCATTCCCAACTTATTTTTTTGGTATTCTGCCAAGTATACAAGACTCTTGCACCTTAAGGGTCTGTCCACAAAAACTATTAGAGATCCTAATAATGAAGAATGAATATATAATAAGGTACAAATGAATTAAAATGTCTGCCATATGACGTCCAATGTTTCAGGATTTACAATAATTTAGACATACTTTATGGGCAGGCGTAATTAATAGTACTACAAATTTTATGTTAATTAACTACGATATCAGCATATTATAGGCCACGAATCGACGGGTAGCCTTTTTTAGCACACTTAATGATGAAATATTTGAAGCAATCTCACTCCATTCAATGGGAAACAAAGAAATCTTTAACAGCTGATATATCTACTTTCCTATATTGTAAATATTATATTACGCTTATAATCAGCCAATTCCATAAGCAGAATATCTGCTGAAACAAGAATTAAATAAATATATTTTCATACTTTGCACTTACAAAGGGAGTACTCGTAAACAATAGATTTCTATTCATTTTTAAATATATATTTCCACCCGACAAAACAGGGAAATTAGTGAAACGGAAACTTTGTGTTTCACGCAAACGCAAGTTCTGAAATATAGTATGAAGAACCCATTCTGTGGATCTCTTGCGTCACGAATCTCCTGCGGGTGAACCAAGAGTTCTTTCATTGCAAGAGTTCAACGGTTTTCTTCTTTCATAATGAAAACCGGCCGGAGTACGGGAACAATTTTTTTCCGCTCACTAAGTAAGCGATATCCATTCGCTCTATCAGGATAGATGACAACTTTTGCATGTGGTCAATACAGGTTACTAAAGACTGATTTCCCACCCAACTATGCTTGCTTTCAGAAAATCTACAATACCTGAATTACAACCGCATCTCGGAAGGAAGTTTAAATACCATACTTGAAGTAGTTATGATTATAAATGTTAAAACAGTTTGACTACGAATAAGGCATACTCTAATTACGTGTACATGATATATTAAGGAATATTTTCGCAATCGAGTTGATAAACGTGAAGAAGGTAACGAATTTATATACGTTTTCAATATTTTTTCTTGAATTAAATTGTACTTCAAGAGGATTTAATTAAAAGAACTCGAAAACAGGAAAGGGAGAGTACATAAGAAATCTAGATTGAGAAAAAGTATCAATTAAAATATCATAGATTGAGAAAATAATAATAATAACAAGTATGGGCTCGCGATAAGCATGTAAACGGATTAGTGAAAATTGCTTTTGAGGCGGAATGATATAAACATAATAAGTGGAAGGAGAGATAAGCAGAGAGATTAAAGAGAAGCAGTGTGAAAGATGGATCTCATGTATTCAGGAAATGTAAAGAAGATAAACCGGGAAAATGTAAGGATACACACCGGGAGCCAGATTTTGGGGACAGAATGTATAAGACAAAGGCGAGAAGAGTTAAGCATCACATAAACGTGTAACATTGAAACCAGAGTCAAACGATGGCAAAGGGAAGATGTGTAGGCAGAAGACCCGGGGAGCCCGAAGCAATAATTTCAGCCAAGGGATGCGGAGCAAGAGAGAAAATACGACCTACCGAAAAAGCTGTACGCCAGGGAAAATAAAATAACGGGACGAAAAGGATAGGGCGGAAGGAATAGACGGAGAGGAGAGAGCAGAAAGAAAAAGGAGACCTCAAAGAAACTAAGCACGAGGGTAAGAGGAGTTGGAGGGAAAGGTGAAGTGTGTAGGCGAGCGAAGAACGGAACACGCAATGAATGGTAACGGTGGGAGAGGATAGAAAGGAGGGGCGAAAGAGTAGAAGAGGGTGGAAACGGGGATGAGGAGAGCGAGGAAAAGAACGTCTCAAGAGGTTTGCGGCGGGTGGCGAACAGAGAGAGGGACAGGGGCAGAGAGAAAAGTTGGCGGAGGGTGGGAGGATGGGAAGGGGCGGAAAAGGGAGTGGCGGGACGGGAGCATGAACTCTCCGGGGGGTGGAAAAGGAAAGAAAAGGGGGCACGCAGCCCCCAAGGGTAGGGGCCGCGGCGGAGCCGACTACAAGAGGGGTTTGAGAGGCGAAGTGGGAGGTTAAGGGAGGAGGTGTACCCTTCACAGAAGAGAGAAAGGGGCGGGAATCGTGGAGGAGGAGGAGGAGGAAGTCACCGTAAATTGAAAACACGCCGGGTGGAAGTGGGAAGGGATAGAGAGAGGAAAGGCTTGGAGTTGGGTGTCGGCCGGGAGGGAGCGAGAAGCGCGAGAGAACCGCAGGTGGGGGGGGTACACTGGAAGGGGGTGCTCTGGGAACTGAATAAGAATGAAGGTGGGTGAAAATATGGGGGTGGGTGGCTTAAGAACGGTTCCTTGGCTGAGGGAGAGGATTTTGTGAGCGGGGGCTGTCTGCTGTGTGGACGCCCGAGAGGGATGGGAGCGGTTCGGACATAGGGGTACGACGGAGACGCAGACTTGGGGGGATGGGAGGCAGTGGGTGGGAGGTGGCATATGAAGAGTGGGAAATTGCAACCAAGATTCCGAAACGGTCTCCGGGTAGAAAGGGAGAGGAAGGGAGAAAGAGAGAGAGATGACTGGGGAGGGAGGAGGGTGAAGGAAGGAAAAGACCGGGGATTAAGGAATGGGTGAGGGTTGGCGAGATGGGTTAAGTGGGGGAAGAAGGACCCCATCGTGCCGGCACCACCCCCTCTTAATATGCCCCATCTTTTTCTTCTCTCCGAGCAGTCCTAACCCCTACTCTACCCCTTACCCACCCCCCGTCTCGTCATCCCTCCGTATAACCCTCGGCAAAGCGTTTTAATATGGAACGCCGGGCCCTGGCACGAGACTCAAGAGGGGCGAGCGCTGATAATGTGGCGGGTGAGACCGCATTTAAATTACGGCGAACGACGTTTTTTGCGAGATCCGGCGCCCACGGGGAGGATGGGTCGGGGTTTGAAGGGGGTGCGTAGGCGGGGACGTTGATGGGGGAAGTGGGATGGAGGGAAGAGAGCCAGCAGAGGGATAGCTATTGGTGGGTGGGCGGCAGGAGAAGGCGAATTTGAAAGAAGGGAGAATGGGAAGACGGGATGGAACCGAAGAGGCAGTAAGCTAGGAAACGTAATCGGTCTGATGGGTGGCACCCGAGGGGGAGACGAAGGAAGGAGGGTGAGTAGCTGAAACGAAAGGGAACGCGGGGATACGCGTGGAGGTTGGAAGGGTGACGGGTGGATAGGGAGGGTTAAAAAAAATGGGGAGCCTCAGTGTTTTTCATTCCTGCAGATTGATTATGCATTCTCTCCGAGCACCCGCTGCTGGTCGCGAAAGAATCCTGCTCCGAATGGATTGGCGGGCGGCCTGACGGGGGGGCGCCGCTGCCGCCACCGGGGTGAGTTAAAGCGGAGGCGAGAAAAAAATGAATATCGAGCGTTTACTTTCGCGGGAGTTGCGTCGGTGGATTTTGTAAAGGGGGAGGGAGGAAGAAAAATCCATTCGCACTCGAATAAATGCATTTGTCATTCAAATTGCGTCAGGACGAGAGGGAGAGTGTACTCGGGGAAGATAGTGGGAAAGTGATAGAGAGCCGAACTGATTGAAAACGTCATTTCGACTTGGGACGTGACTTCAAAAAAGTGATTGCCGGGCAACAACTATGTAAGCGCGGTCCTCGCGAAAATTGAGGAATGTGGAGGCAGCGAAAACGGGTATTATTTTTTCTTCGCGCCGAATAATATCCATCATTTTAGGAGGGAGATGATATTTTCCTCCCTTCAAAAGTGGTGAATTTATTTCCGATTTCATGACGTGTGGGGACCGATTTCTGGAAATATTAATGTAGAAAATTGGCTGCACCAGTCAATTCTCAAAGAAAAAAAGAAATGAAAACTGACAATGGTAATGCCTAAATAGATACTCCGGGTAGATAGTGGGAATGTGACCGAGAGCGTAACTGATTGAAAACGTCATTTCAACCTTGGACATGACTTTAAAAAAGTGATTGCTGGTTAACAAATATGTTCGCGCGAAGTAATTGGATTACAGTACTCAATTGATATTTTTATATTCACTAAATCCATCGATGATTGGTTTATTTTAACCCCTTAACTTTGCTTTCGATGCCATCACAATGCTAAAACTATCAAAATATCAGAATTAAATTAAATATCAGAGAAAACTTGCGGATGAAAAATCAACCACTGAAACGGTATTGTCCATAAATGTCGTTATGATCGTATTTTGCTTAAAAATTCTATCGGTGCTATTGCAAAGACTCTTCCATGACGAGTAATTTTTTGGTGAACGTGAAAATTTGTTAGAAGAGGGAAGAGAATGAACCATTTATGTTGAAAAATGAAAAACCCAATGTCATGAAACTATGTGCAATAGGGAAGTTATTATACGGGTCTTTATTAGCTAAGTGTATTTCTAGTCAAACCCACTTTTACAAAATTCCGATGCCGCCAACCAAAAGTAATTCATATAGCATTTTTACTGTTGTTATCATTCAACTAATCAGCAAGTGACATGGAAAATTGAAATTTCAAATGACCCCCACATATGCAGTAACCTACTCGCTCAGATATGCTACATGGAATGAAAATTACAATTTGAATGTTTTTCCCGAATTTTTTGTCTTCTACGGCATTAATCAGATAAACAGACTCCGGAAACTGAACAAAAGGCCATTTCATTGTCTCTGTCTTTCAATCATATTTCACTGTCTCTCTGCAATAATGTAGCTCATTTCGCACGGTGCTGACGCAATTATTCTACACGCCCACTTTTAAGGGTATCATATTCGAAAAGTTTTACTTTTACTTTACTATTTAATGATCGTATTCACTATAAATAAAATACAATGTAATTTTAAAGGTTATAATTTATTATAAATCGACACAGCACCATTGAACACCTCTTGCAGTTCATATTTTCAATGTATTGTTTCCAGTAATACCTAGTTTCTTAAGGAAATAAGGACCTTCGGAGGGAGAGAACGAAAGGTCTTCAGTATATCTATTTGGCTGATAGATTATATTAGTAAGAACATCCACATATAAGACGTCATTTAAATCTACGACTATGCTGCTAGCCGAAGAGCGTAATAACCGCCGAGCTAACCGATAACGTTAAAATTTAACCCTTATTAAATATATTGGGCATTATAGTTTTACCAATATAAGCCAGATATTATATTGTACAATATTCTCTGTTTGTAGATTTTTTTACCCCTGGCAATAATCTATCAACTTGAAACATTACACTAAATTATTTTGTTTCAACGATGCAATATATATGTATGGATTCTTAACCTAATTTATTATAATATTAATTATATTTTTTAATCGATATAAAAAATGGTTCACTTTTTCATAGCATAATCATTTCAAAATTACATTAAATTTCCGAGTAGCGGGAAAAGTTGTGAGTCCGTTTAAGAGGGATAATTTCCTACGCACAAAACTGGCACTCGGCCTAGAAAATTGTTTCAGCCTTATTTTATGTTGGCATTTCAAAATATTGCATGTATCGAGGGACTACATTCCCGGGAAGTTCACTTAGAAGAAAACGTTTTAGAGGTCACCTGGTGTGTAATAGAGAGTATTATCTGATCCTCTTCGGTGGACCTATGGCCTCGAAAATGAAACCGAGGTGTTTTGACTTCCATCCTCCCCCAAGCTGGAAACGCCCGTTGTCATCTCCGTCGCGCTTTCTCAAGCCCGTGTTTGAAGACGGTAAGGGTACGCACGAATCCGAAACATTTAAAAGGTGATCGCATTCACTTTCCCTTACACGGCCGGCGCCGCTGATGGTAGATCGGTCTCCTTCGACCACCTCTCCCGTCATTTAGGCTGGCGCCCCGAGGTAATCCCGTTCTAGGGCGACGGGTAGAGGGGACGCCAAGTCCATTTCGTCTATGCTCCCACTTAAAGACCGCTTCTTTCCCTCTCCATAGCTTTTGTCCAGTTGATCTAAACCAGGCAATTTGACAATTTTTCCTATCCAACTGGCGTAGACGTAAATACGTCGCCGTCAATCAAAGGGTTCTCCCTCCATTTCTCCTCTCGTTTGCATGCCCGAGTCTCATTTATCAAGCCACCTCTCTCGTAAACCACTCTCCAACCTCTCCTTCTTGTGCCTCTTTCCTTCCCACACCTCCCTTCCTTCCCCCCATACTACTCCCGCGGCGGAAAATCTTCACTACTCTCCCCCTTATACCCTCTCCTCCAATTCAACCCGAATCTTTCCTTAAAGGTGCTCCTTCACATATCCCACGCGTGTCCTCCATCTTCCTCCTCCCAAGCCTCCGCTCCTCTGAAACTCCACATGGGGTTGCTCTACCTCCGGCTGTCCTAGCTCATGGGTCCCGATCCCGAAATCATCCTCACTCCTATCCTTTCATCCCTCGAATCCATTCCCTCATCTCCATCTCCCTCATCCCTGCCCAATTCCGTCGTCAAAATCCAGAAAAGACTCAATCTGAGCGCGTGCGCATCAATCAAATATCATGAAAAAATATGGTGATATTCCAGAGCTTTTCGAGCCAGTCAGGCCATAAGGGATTTGTTCCTTTTTCGTAATAAGTGACTCTAAGCCAATCCTTATTCAAATTATAAAATGTTTTACTTGGTAAATGGAACGAATATTTCCTGTTTAAACTTTACCTTGAATAAGACTTAAGGAATGTGATTCCATAAACTTAAAAGTTATCAACTAGTCGCTGCCCAGACTAAAATATTTCGTATAGAATTGAGTAACAATGCTATTTCTGAAATGATAAGTACTGTAATTCCGATGAACATTCAGTTTTAAAAAATTAACCAGGAAATAACTGCAATATTCAAAATATCATGCAATATGTCCTACCAACCACAGTAAACAACCCGAAGACTGATTTGATAGGTGAGGGTAGAACTTACCTAGTGCTAAGACCAACGGCGAATGAAATTTACACATCATGGTATGGGGTCCTGTTCCTTTACCTCGGACGTATATGGATAACCAGGGAGATTTGGTACTCAAAAAAATCACAGTTTGGGTAAAGCTGAAGGTTCCCAGAAATCTCACCTCGTACTTAACTCGAGGCCTCCGGTCTGAAGCGCAGCGTTCTACTCATTGTACTATGATATCCCTTCAGCACTCCCAATGCAGCGTTTAAGAAAATCACTGTGAAAATACCTCAAGAATGATTTAAAGAAAGTTTTCAGCTACGTTATGGACATAGGGCAAGGCCTTTAACAGTTATATTTCTTAAGTACCAGAATGCTGACATTCTTATTAATAATGAGGGAAACAATAAGAATAAGGGAAATTGCAGATATTTAAATAATATTTGTCCCCAGCGTTTCAAGTGCCCCTAGCATTGAATTGAGCGATGATCTTATGAAATAGGGTCTAACGTATAGTAAAATGATAAAATACAAAGTTAAGGATTAACATTAAATGTAAATCATTAAAAAACCATTTTATTGCATCGGTAAGAAAATTAGCTCTCTTGAAATCGCCTCTCGATAAACTTGGCCTGTTTGGAAGCAATATATTAAGTTGTATCTCAGTACAACAATTTAGTGGATGACTCCGATAAAAGTTATTATTGCGACATCAGTTTCTTTGAATTTGTATCCCAGTGTTTCGGGTTTATCATTCTAATTTAAAATATATAGGGCAAATTCTACAAATGTTTTCCGGATACTCTGTTAATCTTGCTCATCTACTAAACGATTCTAGGCCACCAGATGGGTTCACTACACATTATTCATCATACATAATTAGTTATTCACTCTAATTCAATTGACCTTTAGCCATACAGCTCTGTTGAGCGGCAGTGTTTTATAAATGGTTATTCATCTGCTATTCGATATCCCAAAATATTTTAGCAGAGAGGTTGCACGGGCTCTATAACAAGAAAAGTAATTGAAACGCCATAGAGGGAAACTCACCTGAAGATGAGTTAGGTTGTTCCTAAATATAGCAAAATCATAGGTACAATAATAATTTCAAAGCAGTGGTTCGACTTTCATCATTAAAAATATAGTTTAAACCGAATCCAGCGCGCAACATTGTTCATTTAAGTGCTTTTTAATTGAATATTAACATGTAGGGTTAAATGTCAAAAATAAATCGTTATTTGAATTTTAATTATTTAAAAATAATAATAAATGTCACATCAAAATACAAATTTTCTACTTCTTCGTAAAAATTTAACTTCATTAATTGTTTGTGAGGGTTTGAATATGCATGTGTTTAAATATATATTTTCATATATACACACACACACATATATATATATATGTAGAAGATATATGTGTATGCGTGTATATGTGAATGTAAAAACATACATGCATACAAACAAGCATAATTTGACCTTACCATACATAATAATGACAGAGCAAAAAATATTCACAAAGAGTTTTTATAAACACATTCTTGTTAAAACACTTTGGCCTGAAAATCTACTCTCCTGTATACTTTGTGTTTTTCTATGACATAATTAACAGATGTGCAAATAAAGTGCATAGTTCAACTATGATAGGGTAGCATAGACTCTTAAATGGGTATGGATTATTATTATGGAAGTTACAGCATTAAAAATACTAGTTTTTATTAATTTGCGCACATGGCGTGATTGTGGTGCCTAAGTCTTTTTTACGGTTGGTTACCTAACACCCCCCGCCACACGCCCTTGAGGCGGCTTGCGGGGTATTATGTAGATGTAGAAGAGTTACCGCACTAATTAAGGTGATGAGATCATCGAGTATTGATAGTAGACATGTGTATTTTTCCACCCAAATATTTCTGGTATTGTGTCTTTGCGTGAGGAAACCCTCAATGGACTCTGCAGGATATCCTCTCGTGTCTCATCAGCAGGCTCCTTTATGCAAAATACGTTCCTTCAGTGTGCATTCACTCACATTTTTTCCATATCCCGAGCTCCCACCTGGATTCAAATGATACAAGCCCATTGACCCAGCAGGAAACGCATGAAGAACAAAACACATTCGCACCCACCTCTCCCCCTGCCTGCTGCATTCCACTTCGTGGATGCTATCCGGTGGCTCCGTCCACTTTCTCCCAACGACCGACCGTAAAACAAGGCATGTAAAATTCTACCAGATCACCATTCAGCCCGTTTTCCCAAACCTCCTCTCACCCACCCACTCAAGCCCATCCCCACCCCTATATCACATTATTCAGTAGCCTTCCTTCGCACCTTCTTCCTACTCTAACCCCCGGGCACCCCCATTTTCCTTACCCCCACCTCTCTACCGAGCCCCGCATTTCAGCTTCAATTTCAACATCCTGGAAAATCCCACACACCCCTCAGCGACTCCTCAGCTTGAGCCCTCTACCCATGGCATCATTCCTTCCCATCCCCTTCGGCGCCCCACCCTTCCTCTTGCAGGCCAACTCCCTTTTATCATCACTTATCCGCATTCTTTCTCCCTCGGCGTCCCTTCCATTCCCACTTCCCCCTCTCCGTCCTTCCCCACCACATGTCATCACCCTTTTCACCCCTCCTATCCTCCAACTTTCGTCCTAAAGGGAGAGCGGGAGTGTTAGGGGAGGATAGGGGTTGAATCCGGCTCACTCGCTTCGTTCCTTTCTCCCTCCTCCCATATCACCCTCCTTGCTCGACTTTCCTCGTTCCTAACTCCACCTACGCTCTCTCCGGAGGGGCAACCTCTAAATTTCATTATTCTAAACGGAATGAACTGGTTCTTTTTTGAACTGCGGTTATATCCATTCCAATTACGGCGTTGTAAGGCTTCGAGTAAATTCGCTCGTGTTCCAAGATTTATTAGCTTTGTAGCATATACATGTCTCGCAAGTTTGACTTTACTTTTAATGCTTATTTTAATTCTTTATAAATATAATCACATCAGAGCTCCCTCTAAAAAAAACCCTAATTTGGAATTGATAGAGATAGTTTTAACAAAGCGATAATGTGAGAAACTTCCATTCCTTTTTCTTCAGCAAATAATTGCACGGTTTTCCCAGAGGTAAGTTCGCTGGTCAGTCCGGTTAATTGGAATGTCACGTATTCAATTTCCACCCATAATTTTATAATTTGACTATAAAAGACTTTTCCGGAAATGTTTAATAAAACCAAGTATTGACACAAGTGTATTACCTTGTACATTAATTAGTCGAGGCATTCATGGCTCGGTGGTTAAAAAGCTTTTCAGAACAAATATTAAAAGGCATCCATTAATGTTTTTCCCCATCACGAATCACAGGGGAATTAACCACAAAACGAATATGGTGCCGTCTTATTATCCTTTTTTCCATATTTCGTAATTTTCACATTTGATTTTACTCTTAATCTCTTCCAATTTTCTCTCTTTTTATCCCCACACATCAAATAGTTTACGTCTTACCCCAACCCTAAAGGTTCATCTCCCCTTTCCTCTCTGCATCACCCTCCATCTTCCATCCTGTCCCACCTCCATCTCTGCTTCAAACGACCAGCCACCTCTCCCTTCATACCTCCTCAACACACTCCCGCTCACCTCACCCGTCAACCCAGCACCGCTCTTCGACCAACTTTTCTCCCGTCTCTCGGCCACTGCACATGGTGTCTCCCCCATTCCATCCTGCTTCCCCTAGCCCTGCCAGGCATTCGCCCATCCTCTCCCCTTCAACCAGCCACGGCCTCCCATAGCCAAAGCCACTCACATATCCCCCATCCATCCATCACATTCCCTCCACCTCGAATCCCACAACCCTTCTTTCCACCTCCCTCTCTTTCCCTTTCATCCCGCAATTCACTTCCACCGCCTCCCCCACGCATCACTTTATTCAACTCCACTTCACACAATCCCTCCCCCTCTCTCTTATCTCCTCTCTTCTCTCACCTTATACACAGACCGCCGCCCACCCTCTCCTCTTCCATAACCCACATATTCTGCACATTCCTCCCTAGCACTACTCGCTGCATGCAAAAGCCACCTTCTCTCTCCCTTATCCGCCTTCTCTCTTAGAAGACCGTTAACTCCATTCAATCTCCTCTCTTTTACACACACACTCCCCCTTCTCTGCCTCGCTTGCCTTCCTCGCGAGGTGGAATGGAAGGAGGGAGGGAACCTCTCTCCCTTGTCCACGACGTGAGATGAGTCGCGCGGGGACACTTTCCTGGAGTGCGCGAGTGTGTCCCGTGTAGTGGCTACGACCCGCGTGCGGGACCCTTCCTATTTCCGCCAAGCCCCGTCGCGTGGACCCTTTCCCACCCATTTGATTCTCAAACCGCCATCGCCGAACTTTTTCCTCTACGCCCTTAAATGACACGAAGGGTCGCTTACCTCTTTTTTTGCTTCTTGTCTTCTTGAACGAATTGACCGCTGAATCCCTTCATCACTAGTGTTTCTTTTCCCATTCGTGCCACGCATCCCTCTCCTCTCCTTCGCAACATTACCTATCCTCCGGCCTGCCAACCCTATCGCATCATTCTGATTCAAACTATCTAACCCACCCACCTCCTTGTCTTGTCCAACTTTCCTTCTTTTTTTTCCTTTTCTGTCCACTGCCAGATTCCTAGCCCGTGTCCTTCTGTCCGCTATTCATTCTCTAATTTATTTTCCTTCCTTTGGCTTTCGTTCCCACATCACTTACTCTTGGTCTCTCGCCCATTCAATTTATCTCCGTTTCGCTTCAGCTTCGCCTTTAATTTTTGTTTCAGATAAAACTAGTCAAGGAATTTCTGTGGCTTCTTTGTAGTATTCAAACCGATCACTAAAATGTTAAAATATTTTCCTCTATAGGTCTTTGTGGGTTCAAATAGCCAGCACCTTCAAAGGTTTCTCCAGAAATTGAAACACTATTGTTCACACAGCTGCTCTTGAGTTTTTTCGCGATAATTTCAATTTGCATACTTATCGTGTTTTACTTTCTTTCTGAGTCATGGGGTTCAAAAGGTATTGATTTAATTACTGAAAACAGTTCTTAGCATTTAAATGGATAAATAAAAGCAATATAGCCCATTGAAAAAAATGCGCCGTGCTAATATCTTCCAGGATTAAAAATAGTTAACAAGACGTTTTATAGGGATAGAATTATTAGAGTTATAATCAATAATGGAGATAATCATATAAATTACAAAACGTTATCCATTATTAATCCAGTACACTCTATTAATTACACCAAATTATTTATCATCAAACCTGTTACAGAATGTTGGATAAGTTTTTTTTAATGAAAGTGTAAAAAGTGGTATTATTTAGGCATTGCTATTCACTTACATGCAAGTTGTTCATTATAGAAGGCTTTTTATAGCATCTGAAGGTAATGGTTTCATGCAAACGTAGATTGTTATATCTAAGGAGTTCGTACGATTTTCGATTAGTACCTCGATATCTATATCTACATCTACTTAACTCCTATATATAGCCTGGAGAAATACCTTTCCATAATTCTGGCGTTTATTTTTCTTCACTACATACCAACCTGTTCTAATCACACTCCTGGGAACTTTTTTGTGGCAATCTGGTTTTTCATGCCCCTGTCTCTCGGCCAGTTTAGGCTCCTTCACCGCCTCGTTTTAATACCCTTAATTTTCATCTTCAGTCAGTTATGTCGGCACCTCAAACGGACATCTTCCGTGATAATTCTTCTCTTCCTTCACAACCTTCATCCATCGAAACATTTCACCATCTCTATGCTTTCACTCGCACCAACTCGCCCACAACCTCCCTCCTCACCACCCAGCTCTCTCTCTCTCTCTCTCGAACTCTCATTCTCTTTTCCCCCCTCAAATTCATTTTTCATACCTTTTGCCACAGGGTCCCCCTCTAACCCATAACCCACCTGACTAATCTTTCCATCCCCCGCCTAATCTCCGGGTACACCTCTTGGCTCAACTTTTTAGATGCCCTTCAGCCACCTCTCCCCTTGCTCCGACATGAAGCGGCCCCTTCTCCAGCACCAATCCCATTTCTCGGCAACCGAGCACACATGAAATCCGTACGCATCCCAGAGCCCTCCGTCCTTGCGATGAATTTTCCATCGATCCCTCTCCTCTCGCTCTGATCCCCCCTCCATTCCTCACTGCTGGGCCCCTTTTTTTCTTCTGCTGGCTTTTATTTTCCCTATGCTTTTAAAAATCCCTTTCCCGCCTTTTTTTCCGTCTCTCCCCTTAACATTCACAATCGCTCGCCACTGACTCTTCCCCTCTCCCCGCACTGCAATCATCGCACATCCACGAAGTGCGCTTTAATATTCTGTTTTTTCCTCCAGCATCAAAATCCTTCTTTTCCCTCTACATTCAAGTAATACCCCTCCCTCAGATAATGCATGATATAGCTCTTAATTTTTATAGGGTACAAAACGTTTTTTGACTCAACGCTGGTAATGGGGTTATGTTGAAATGAATAGTATATGGGAGTATATGGCCAATTGAGTGATTATATTAAATAGATAAAAACCTAACAGTACGGGTCACGAAAATGCAAGCTGATATTTTAAAAACTGCTCTCATTCTTGGCCTTTTCGTTTTATTCGCTTTATGAAATGAACAAGAATTTAAAGATTATAATGGTATGGGTGAGAATATGTTGCAACACGAGTAGCATGGTTGCGTTCCAAAGCCTTCTGGGGAATCTTATATGAAAACTATATAAATGTTGCGTTGTTTAAAAATATGTACGGTCTGTATGATATTATTTGGTCAATATGTTATTCGAGTTATATATATATATATATATATATATATATATATATATATATATAGGCACAACTACCAAATAAATATTTTGCGACTCCTAGCAAAACACAATCCAGCAACCTAGTCTACATCAGGTCCCTCTTCATCTCTGAGTACTTCCTTACAGACGTATGACCTGTTTATAGTTAATTTAGTTTTATGGTTAGCGGGAACCTTAGTTCAAAACAAGTGTTAAGTATATTTACAACAGAAGCTCTCAGGTATATTACATAGGAGGGAATAAAAATTAACATCAACCACTTATACGATGAATCATCACCAAACTAATTCTGATGGTTTATGCTTTTCATGGTTTCAGTATATATTGAAGAATAAATCAATTTTATTGCAAGTTTTACGATTGAAGTATGTTCAAGGGCTTAGTAGGTTAGGCATGCATTTGGAAATAGAGACGTAAAGAAGATACGGCTCGAAGAGAAGGAAACTTCGCATACGTTGCTGATTTTCAGAAATGTATAATTCAAAATATTAGTACAAGTTTGAGAAAGAAATGCTAATTTTGATTTTTAGAGCTACGCCGGGAATATTCAAAAATAATTTTGAATCCATCGGAAAGTGTATTAAATGAGAAATTGTATTCCCTCAAAGAAGATAGGATCGACAATTATTGCCACGAAAAAATGCGTGACGTGGTTACTTGGAAAATAAGGATTACAGTCCCTCTAAAACATGCTTTAAGAGGGAGGAGGTATAGATGGCGTGCCTTCAATCATCGAACTCATCTAAGAGATCCGGAGAGTCATTATCTCACTACTCCCCATTTAGTTGAACACTTGTAATAAACAGTTAAAATTATTCTTCTTCCTCTTTCTCACACCGGATATGCCTATTGTTACAAAATGAAAATATCTTCCCATCCTCAATGTAGATGAAAACAGCGTGGCAATGTTGTCACTTTATTAATATAAATACCTGCTTGTGTTTGAACAAATATGGATTCAAAGGAACACGAGCACACAAACAAACCCTCACCAACTCCGAATATGCTTGGCTTCCGTCCCTTCAGCCCCATTAATCATCATCATCATCCATGACTGCCGTTTTGTTTTCTAGCACCAATTAGCGGTCGTTCCCTAGTCTTCCTCCAACCACTCCCAGGACGCGAGCCCACAGACAAAATGTGAGCAGCACTCCCTGCTCTCCTGACGCCGACTCATTCGTTCTCGACGCCTTCCTGAATAATTCGAGTCCACCTTAATGATTGCGCGTGCTCACTTACCCGAGGGAGAGAACGAAATCGCCGTAAAATACGTTCCAAAAAAGAGTCCTGATTTCCACCCTTTCCTTAATTATTCGTTCACCTTTCCGTCATCTGCTCATATATTTAATTTATTTTAGCGGGATTTCCAAGCGCCATGCATTTCCTTCATGACGTTCCATGCCTATCACCGCCTCTGAACCCTCAGTTCAAAAATTCAGACCCAGGTGGAATTCAAGACTCAAATATATCGTAGGAAAATTACTCAGTTAAAAGGTGACCGAGCAATGAGGATGGAACATTAAGACTCGAGCAGCCATCATGGGTCTCCTGAATTGAAAAGTCACATCCGTTTCCTCTTTCTTCAAATGTCTTCCCATGCTGTCTTATTATTACCGTCTGTTGGATTTTCGAGCTTCGACAAGACTGGAAGATTGTTCTACTATCGATGATATCGAATTCTGAAATGGTGGAAAGAAAACCGTCTGAAAAAATGTACACTATTGGAAAAGGAAGAATATATAATTCGTTGCTGACGTAGGGAAATAGAAAAAGAGGAAATAGTTATTTTGAAAAATGGGATAATTGGTTGAACGCTGTTCTCCAATAAATAAATGTTCACCAAGCAAGAGCCCCAATAACCAATTTCTGATGCGTGGATTGCATTTAGATTTCTTCCAATAATAGGAAAAGCGTATATAACGCTTTTTCTCCTATCGGAAGAAATCGGAACGGTACATTTATTTCCATTTTTTCACTTTTCCATTATATTTAGGCATACTTATCACACAGAAGTATGAGTAAATGATATTTACCTGAAGAAATATCTCGAGTTGCTTAATATGTGATGTGATTGAGTTTGTATTGAATACAAATTGGTTGGAGTTTTTATTACAAATATTTGATATAAATTTTGATAAATATAATCATTAAATGTAAAAAATACTAATAAGATCTAATCATAAATATACACAATTCAAATAACTAATAAACCAAAAATAAATAATTGTATACTTCTTTTTATAATTGCAGTTATAAACAAATCGTAGCGGATATTATTCGATGCATCACTTTATATACATATATATGTATGTATGTATGTATATATATATATATATATATATATATATATATATATATATGTGTGTACACACATATTATATGTATATATATATATATATATATATGTGTGTACACACATATTATATGTATATATATATATATATATATATATATATATATATAAAATATCTTCGAAATGGAACGCTCATCGGCGACACACAAATATATAAAAACACAGATGTAGATTTTTAGAATATAGAGACACAAAGAAAGGACACTCACAATTTGTTATTTTACGTTTCGACAGCACGGCTGTCGTCTTCAGAATCGTCTTCTGATTCTGAAGACGACAGCCGTGCTGTCGAAACGTAAAATAACAAATTGTGAGTGTCCTTTCTTTGTGTCTCTATATTCTAAAAATCTACATCTGTGTTTTTATATATATATATATATATATATATATATATATATATATATATATATATATATATATATATATATATATATAATATACATATAATATTACATAAAACACATTCTCAGCATCATTTTCAGCGCCAATCAAAATTACTTTGATAATTTTAATGAAAAAATAAACACCCAATTATGAATCCTCAAAATAATTCAATAATAACAAATTAGGCACGAGGGTTGTTCAAGTCGTATTTCTACATTGGACCCATCAAAGACCAATGCTTCTTGCTGCTTTGTCTATCAACGGTTTGTGTTTAGAATATCCAGAGAAAGTATGCCATGGTCTATAGCTGGATGTCCTTGCCACTAAAATCTGAGTACCTTAGTGTTTATCTGATAAACCAAGATGTTATTCATCAAAATAAATGCAAATTGACATGAACAACATAAATGCTAACTTAGAGAACAGATTATAACAAAAAACTGATCGCGGGTTGTAATATTCACTGCTCATAATAACTAAAACTAATAAATGCATAATTAAAGCTAATATGGTATAATCATTATCAATATAATAATATGTAATTATCAGAAAATCGTATATTGTGAATGCTACCGTCCCATTCCTATTCAAACATTTTGAACCAGAGGTCATCTGTGCTGAAAAAAATGAGTATATAGTATATGGAGGAAGTAGAGGCTTTTAGAACGATGCGAAAGGGAAGACTGGAAAGATGCCGTAGAAGTGGAGAGGGCTACCCTAACAATGAGGGATGATGGAATTAACTGCGAAAAATTGAAAAGTGGGGGTATCCTTTGCACAGCAGCAGCTTTTGTTGAACCAGTGTTTCGGGAAAAGAGTAAACCCCCCTTCATGACAGTTGATTTACGCGAAAAGGACGGACTGCGGAAAATATCGCATCGCGCGCTTGGCGCGGATAAGCGAGGATTGCAGATGGGGGGGGGATGGGGACGCCGCGTCACGGGATGTGGCGAATGATGGGATAGAGGGCGTGGAGGGCCGAGCGGTGGGTGGTCGTAAAAGGAGGGGAAGGACGGAGGGGGAGGTGGGGCCGGAGGCCAGGCGGGGGATGAGGGGAATGGGGATGGCGAAAAGAGTTTTGGGAAGGCCAGGAGTCCGCGCGTATCCCACCGGAGGACCTCTCGGACATGCACCGCAAATGAAAATTTGTCCTCTCGGAATAAGTTGGGCGAAACTACTTGGCGAGTCATTTGCCTTCGCCGACGAGAGTGGATGGGGCAGATGGGGGGGGGGGGGGAGGAGACGCGGATGCGTGAAGGAATGCGAGGGGCGAAGGGGAGAGGACGGAGGGTTAGGGGCGAGGAAGAATGGGGTTGAAGTGGTAGCTGGTGGAGTCTTGGTCGCCATGGGAATAGTGAAGGAGAGATATCATGGGGTGAGTTGAAAGGGGCGTGAGGAGGGTTTTAGCAAGTCGGGGGGTGAGATGGGAAAACGGATGTGGGCGAGAGAGTGGAGATGAAGCGGCGTGGTAAGTCAAAAAGGGTCGCCCTAATGCTCCCATGGGGTGGGGGGCCTCCGTGAAAATAGACCCTGCGTGTGTCCGTGTGGTCACTAGGGGCTTAAGAGTCTTAGCTCTGTCATTCGTTCTTCCGCTCCCTTAACAGATCTCTCCCTATTCCAACCGCCTACCTACATCTCCTGCTTCTCTCTCAACCTATCTTACCCCTCCACACAACACACTTCGCTGGCCTTCTTTCTTTTCAATATCTCCCTCATCAACTCCACTCACCACCACCCTCCCCGATTCCTTCGCACTCCCACCTCTACGAATCTGTCAATTCATTCTTTTTCCCACCTCACTCTCTTCCCCTTTTTTCTGGAAAACGTAATGTCTGCGATATATATCCCCCATTTGGCCAGCAGACTCTATCGTCACGTTTTTGTTTGAATGACATACGTATTCAGATAATGCAAAGGAAATTGTTTTGAGTGTACACAGTCCTGGGACGATTTTTGGAAGGCAAAATTTTTCGTCCTTACCAAAAGGGAGCAGTGTAGTTTGAAATACATTTTTATCGATAATTCAGCAGCACAGTCTCCTGCTGCTCTGCTCGCAATTGCCCGAGAAAATTTAACTTGCCCGAGGCAAAATATTTGATTCCCCAGAGTCGGCACGTAAAACTTTTAGGGTCTCAACACGAGCGCAGCGTAACGAAACTGTAGAAAACTTGAAGCGACGAATTTTACTTGGATGCATGCTGGAACTGCTCCTTTCACATAGAACGCACTCCTTTGGGGAAACCTTACCCACCTTGTTCATTTTCACTTTACACGATCCTATTTCGGGAATCCACGTACTTCGGAAGGTGAGAAGGGAGTGGATATCTCTCGGCGATCATTCCCTTGCTTTCGAGACCCCCAATTTTCCCCACGCCTTCCCTTCACATTTGCCGTTCTATTACCCACTCCCCACAACCGCCCTTTCCTGTCCCTCTCCATCCCCCTCAGCAACATTCTCCGATTCCTTCCACCCTCCCCATTCCTCTCTCCTCCCCATGGTCGCCTCCTATTCCTCCTCTACGGTCCGCACGTTTACCCCTCCTCACTATCTCTCCCGAACCCTCACTACACTTCAACTCCCGAAGCGTCGTCCTGTCCTCCGGGGTTTTCAACCTCATCCTCCGTTCGCCCAACTTTGCTTAAACTCCCGATTCCCCTACCTCTCCCATTCCCTCTCTCTCCAGACTCTTCCACTCGCTTGTCCTCTTCCCATCCCCTTGATCTGGCTTCCACATCCCCCCAATCTCCCCTCCTTCACTTCACATCGGCCCGCTTATCTGTCTCCGAAATCATCTTCGACCCTCACACACGTGGAGCAGGGAGAGGCATCACACCCTGCAGCACGCCACCCTACCGCTAAGAGCGCACTTTCTCCCACCTCTCTTCTCTTTCTATCTCCTCGTCCGGTATGTTCTTCTCCCTCCTCAGTTTTTCCTCTCTGCCAATCGCTATCCAACTCATCCGGGGCCCTCTTCCTTTTAGACCTTCCGTTGAAAGAATTCCCGCCTTATGCCCCGCAGCTCAACCGATATTTACTTGAAAGTGCCCGAGCAGATTTCCGAGGAAAAAATACACCGTAAATTCCGCTGAAAAAGCGAAGTCATGGTTTCATCCACCGCATTTTACCTTCTCCTCTCTTGTCTCCCTCAAGCCAGCTGACCCTCTGGTTGGTGTTCTTGAATGCGAAATAGTAAAATGATTTATTTTCCTTGAAACCTCGTTATTTCACGAAATAGACACTGAAGCTTAAGATACGTGAAAGATTTCAAAAGTGGACAGGTTTTATCAAAAAACAATTAAGTGGAGATCAAATGCTTTATTGTTCATTCATTAAGAATAATATCGGCATGGTCTTATAGATGCCGTCTCAGCCATTTGAATAGAATGAAGCTATACGTAAGTACCTATCGAGACTGATTTTGCTTTTAATTAAAAGGTTCAGTTATTCCGGCTAGTGTCGTATCATACTCATAAAAAAAGATGGAAATGATAGTATAATGAAATATCGACACAATCTTATAGAAAATATGAACTGAAAGTCTTTCTCAATTCTATTTAACATTTCACCCATTTTACCCAGCTTATCCTCATCAAGTTACACCTTCCAATTATATTGACTAATTATCAGGTAATGCTAATATTTAAGTGAGTTTTTATATCACAAGTTTTTTCTTCATTCTTTGAAGCAAAAAAAAAGTGACACAACTATAGGCATAGAGGTATGAAATAATTATGGCGTATTTGAATTTTATTTATATTAATTTGCTTTGTTAAATATAAAAGATTTAAAAAAAAAGCGATGCTTTTGTTCCACAAATTATTTATTTGTACTTCAAATCACGATTTAAAAGCTCATAATCTATATCACCGGAATGAACACGTGAGTACAATAGCGAATCTAAAACTTAATCATTTTGCCTAAAAGGTTTCCTCTCCTTCTAATCATCCTGCCCGTGCTTTTTTATGATACGGATCTCAAATTATGCAGTTGTTCTATTATGCTCTCATCAGGTTTCATTATTTTGAAACTTTACTTCAAACCAGTAGAATAATCAGATGAAAATCACCCATACATAATTTAACCAAACTTGTGGTATAGTATTCAATCATATCGTCATAGTTTTGAAATTTTGGAATAAAGGAAGCAAGGAACAGGATATAAACTACAAAATAGAGGGTTCAGTATTGACTACGGCAAATCAAGTTAAATATTTGGGGGTTGTTCTAACACCACGCCTTTCATGGGGAGCACATATCAGGACAATATGCGGATCAGCTTTAAAGAAACTTGGTTTCATAAAACGGGTGGTGGGGAAATGTAATGAAAAAGTCAAAGAGAGGTGTTATTTTGCTCTAGTTAGACCTCATTTGGAATATGCCGCAAGTATTTGGGATCCGTGGGAGAAAATTTGGCAAAAAGAGTTAGATAAAGTCCAGAGAAAATCCGCTAGATTCGTTAAAAATTGTTATGATAAAAACACAAGTGTGACAGATCTCTTAGAGGATTTAGGCTGGGAACCACTTGAAGTGCGGAGAGAACAAGCGAGGCTTAGACTTTTAGAAAGGTTCAGAACAAACGAGTTTAACTATGACACTGAAGGAATTATAATGGCCCCACACTACTTAGGTAGATCAGACCACAAAGATAAACTAAGGGAGATAGATTCCAAGACAGATAGGTACAAATACTCATTCTTTCCCCGAACAATCAGAAATCATAATAGCAAGAAACCGAAGTCACTTTAGAAATATTAAAAACGTTGAATTTACAAGTCGGAACAAAATTAAACACTATAGAGATGTTAGGTATACTTTCAGGTGCATGTGTATGTTAGTTGGTAGTTTGAGTGTTTGCATGTGTGTGGGGTGTAAGTGTTCATGCATGATTGTATGCCATGTTTTTTTTTATATATGATTTTGTCGTTATTGCATGCGGTTTTTTTTTCTTTTTCTTTTCTAAATTACGGGTGGTGTCCTAGCACCCCCCGCCACACGCCCTTGCGGCTGCTTGCGGGGTATTAAGTAGATGTAGATGTAGATATCGTCAAATAGGCAGTTAAGCATCAATTGTTCTAAATGAAAGAGTGAAAGGCTAATAGGAAAGTCAAGACGCCCTGTAACCCGCTGCTTTAAGAATAATCAGTACAAGAGATGATAGCTTCATATTTTGCGGAGGTTTTCCCGAAATGCGTAAAAAGCTTTACCTTTGCTTGAGAAGCTGTTATCTCGTCCCCTGTGCACAACCCAACCTCCTCCATTTCTATCTTTTCTGCTGTTTCACGATCGCCATTGGACTACCTCTTTTTCATTAATTTCCACCATCAATCATGCTCGCGTCCCCGCCATCATCCTTCTCGTTCCCTTCCTCTTCCCTAAGCACGACGGAAGTAGTTATTTAATGTATAACGTTATCCGATCTCGCCGCTACCGTACAACTTTTCGCTACCGCGCATCAAAAATTAATTTTCCTTCGCTTGCTTAAATTAATAGGATCCCTTCATCGAGAAATTTTTTGCACCGGTGATCCCTGAAGGGACCGGTCCATGTTGCGGTCAAGAGTTCAAAAATGTAGGTACACGATCAAATCAATTTCTCCTGGCAAATATAATTTACAGTGAAATTGCGTTTGCATCTCTTTCACGGACGACGGAAAGGGTAATTGCTGAAATCTCTTCCTTTAGGTTTATCACTCCTTACTTCGAGGCTACATTCAAGGTAAAAAAAATCATCTAAATAAAATAGGTACCCATAGCATGGGTACCTATTTTATTTCCCATACAAGGATTTTAACCCATGACGAATGGTGTCCAAATAAGTCCTAATTTGCAGTAACATTGAAAATCAAAATGGCACACCTGCATTTATTTTATCTTCAACTCATCCAAAATGTTTTTGTACAATGTTACTTCTACATAATACCCCGAAAGCTGCCACAAGGGCTGTGGCGGGGGGTATTAGGTCACCACCCGTAAAAAAAGAAAAAAGCATATGCAAAATCAACTCATCTATGCAAACCTATACCTACAGTGATGTATACATTCATGAAAAAATCCTTTCAACTCACATGCATGCAAATACATATACTATCAACTGACAAACAATTGTACCTTAGGATGCAGTAAAAAATGTATCCAATAAAGCCCAAACAAGAATTTGGCAAGCAAGAAGCGAAATTCCACTATCAATTGAACATACAACGGACTCTTCCCCCAAGGACACATGTAGGGAATGTGACACAACGCTGTAGGGAGCTGGAGGGTTCCCCACAGAGAGATGAGGGATTGAATGGGAAACTTAAAAACAAACAAGCAGAGTAATCAATACTGTAACGAGCACTACATATTTAATGGCATTCTAATGCGGTCATGCGGGATATGTTTTGATAACAAAACACACGAGGTTAGTGAAAGTGCATGCGATTGAGTAGAAATAATTATTCCCTAGACGCTGAGGGTGGCAAGTGGAATCTTTTTTCATCTATAACCCCCTACAGTTACTATCCCGCATTGTTCGTGGGAAGAAGGATTCCTTGAGTCTAATAGTTCTGGCATCTATTTCCCAAATTTTATCTACATTATCCAAGCATCAATGTGTGTTGGACTGCGAATAATTTGCGAGACTCCAGTGCTGGAACATGCGGATCTGAATTTATTTAGTAATTTCAACCTAGCATTAAATCATCTTTCTTCTAATGATTCCCACCCCAACTCCATAAGCATTTCAGTGACGCTTTTCGTTTTATCGTAAGAGGTTGTTAACTAAACGGAAATGCTAAATTCACTGTTAAATAAAAAACGTATTTCCGTCAAAATTTAATCAGATTCAAAATGCTTCACTCCAAATTCTCATAATTATTAAATGCCAAGTTTTTTAGGGAATACAATTTCATTTACACATATTAGCATGTGGTTTAATGTAAATCTCCATGTCAAAGCACGCATGAGTCCAAACTGTGGTTTTACCTGCAACAATACACTTCGCTAAGGAGTAATGCAAGCGTTTGCATTTGAGGATCATGCAGTCGAAAGTTCATCATCCATATCATTAAAAAGGGACTGTACTATATACTGTCAACATAATCGGTATTTCTCAGATAATATTTTCAGGGAATGCAGGAAGAAATTCTTCTCAAATTTCATTTTAGTGAGCGGTTTTTGAAAACATTGAAAGCAGAATCGGAGTTCAGAAGCCAAACTGTAGAGATACTCACATTCTAATGATAAGGTTACTCACCGGAAAACGAGGCTATTTTGATTTCCAGTGGTACTTCGTATTCTGATGATGTTTTGTTAGCCACTCACTCTTCTGGAGACTTGTCAGCCTTGGGAAATAGCTTTTATCACCTTATTGATTTTTTTCATTATTATCACAAGTCGAAACGAATATACGTATTTAGTAGGTGGGTAAGAGCAATACTTTTCCGACGGCTGAGACCGTGCTGCACCAGAATTATACAAGCCTAATAAGATATAAGAAAACAAATTTTTAAATGAGCGTAAAACTTCACACGTAAATGTTTGGATCAAGTACTAATTTGGTGACGTATATAATTTTGTCATATTCTTATTCCTAATTATGACGTCTTCTGTATTTATATCTGCGTTTTAAATAATGGTAGTCGATGTAAGGTAGAATCTTTCTCTCCTATCATTCCCAAAAAGGCTAATGTTTCGTGTCAAAAGGCTATAAAAGCAGACCCTTGCCCTAAAAGGGAATCCTTATCAGCCATCATATTTCTAGAGAATCATTTTCAATTCTCTACTTTCTCATTGGTTCTGTGTAAATTATGATAATATTTTTTAAAAATTGATTTATTTTAAGGTAGCTATTTAATATAATAATTAATTTCGCATAACCCAAAAAATCTTTACTAAAAATAGAATAATACGCTAGAAAATTAATGATATGGAGATATATTTTTGAAGATTAACACAGGTTAGTAATATCATAATAATTTATTTCAAAACTTTCCCCATATTTTATACGCATTTTAATGCAATCGAATAATGTAGTAGTAGTTGAGTAGTTTTCAGGGGAGGCGACCGACAGCTAAGGTCATTTGCGCCATAGGGGGATGGACAGGAAAGGATAAAGGGTGGAGAGAAACCCGGCGTCGGCATTAGCCTACTCTTTATGAAAGGCACCAAGGGGTCTGCAGTTTAACGTCCCATCCGACGGACGGCGTACTCACTCAAAGTACCCTCCACAAAGCACCTCAAGTAGGGATCCAGATACCTCTGAAAAATATTCAACACCGCCGGGATTTGAACCCGCGCTCAGGGTGGGAAGCCAGTACGTTAGCCCCCGCACCATCTCGATCCCCTCGAATAATGTAAATGAATAAATTTTTCACTGCTCGTCGGTAAAATGAATTTGTCAGAAAAAATGTAACCCTCTTGCTTGGTTCCTTGGGGTTGTATACTTATTTACTAAAAGCTCCTGAACATCCGAATGGTTAAAATGGCTAAAAATGGCTAAGAATTTAATTTGACTTTTTCAATACCTACAACTATAGGACAGTTAACAATTACAGGACTAAATGCATTTTATAACTACGTCTTAACGTTAAGTATTTTAAAAATATACTAATATTATTGAAACGGTATTAAGTTTTTACTATATTCACTTAAAATATTTCCATAGAAGGAAAATCAAACCTTTGCCAAAAATATTATACTCCACTTCACTTTATTTATGACGTATCTGATCATGGACCTGATGACTGATGAGAGATTAAGAGATATATTTTTAATTGAAACCAACCGTCAAAAACAACAAGGTGACGTTGGTAGTGTGTCCAATATGTATGCGGTCATTATGTTTGTGAGCTTGATTAATGCCTGTAGACCGCCAATCCCCTGACCCCTGTACCAACGAAATTTCTCTATCGCGTCTGCCTAAATATGGCCAGCCTAATTATTTACAATTTAATTTTTAACAATCGATACCCTAATTCTTGACTATCTAAATCCGTGTAAGGAGTGAGCTACTTAGTTACGCCTCGCGAGAAACGCGGGCCCCTTTATCTTCCCATTACCCTCCGGATCATCGCGCCCCCCTCAACGCTCTTCGTAACATTCCCAATCCCGCCTTCTCTTACCATTAAACCACCCCCACTAACACCCCGCGTCTTCCGAATCTCGGCAGCTTTCGGTATCTCAGCTATGACCTGCGACACGAAGTGGAAGAAACGCTATCACACGCATAGAACGAGCGGACTAACAGATGCCAAAATACGGTACTCTTACAGTCTCTCTAACTCCCTAGTTCCCAATCCCATCCATCTCACACTTAACTCCCTTCTCTCTTTTATCTCCCTCTTGCTCTCCCCCTATCCTTCTCCCTCAACAACATCTCCTCCTTCAACACACATACACGTATGCATTCCCCACACGTGCTCACTCACACACGGGCACAGCCGACCAGCGCGCACATGACCCAGTCGTCCGGCCGAATTTCTCCCCGTTTTCCCTCTCCCTCACCGCTCCACCCGACCTCCCACGCACCTCCGGCATTTCCCTCGCCCACCCTCCGCTTCACCCTCTCCGTCTTTCGGTTTTCACGCCGGGGTCTCGTGTTTCGCCGGGGCCCGCCGCAAAGTAGCCGTCCTCGCCGGCATCACGGTTGAGCCGGGCGGATCGATAGAGGGGCGGAAAGTGAAGAGGGCGGGAGAGATTGGGGATATAAGCGGGACGAGAACAGGAGGTTGGAAGAGGAATGGGCGAGAGAGAAAATGTGGATAGCGAATGATTGCATCGTTGGCGGGTGGTTGGATAGATCGACGGTCGAAGGGGAGGCGGAGAAGGGATGTTAAGTCATGAGGGAGATGGATCGAGGAAGGAGCATGGATACAAGGAATGCCTGAGTGTGGTTGAAAGAGAATCGAAATACATTGGCCATGGCATATAAGAGGGGTGGACAGTGAATGAAGGGAGAGCTCGATCTCCTGTGCTATGTCTCGAAGAACTATGTAGGAAAGATATTTTGTCAGAGTCAAATGATCTGATGGATGCGATTGAAAAAACGAGTTGTCCCATTGTACTATTTCTTGATCGTTGCATATCAAATCATGACGGGTCAATATTTTCAAAAGATGTCAAGTTATTTTTTTTCAACGTTTATATGTTTCATAAAAATGTAATTTAAAAAACTTAACAGCCAATGAGTACCCAATAATTGTTTGATAACATTAAGTAATAATCTTTCAAATCCTTTTCCTTTTGATAAAACAATCTTTGAAAGGTCAAATGGTAACTTTTTTTGGGAAACTAGGCGAATGAGGATGTGCAGCCAAATAACAGCAGCGTAACTTTAGAGATTACGCCAAATTGCTAATTATGGCCAGTAAAGTTGAAGCTATTGCAGTTGTTGTTGGGGAGGTAAAGTCAGAAATTTCCTCAAGGGTTCCTCTGGGGAGTAATAAGGTCATAAAACGCTGCAGTTTTACGAGCAAGGTCTTTGCTCATGATGAAAAACAGTCGTGCTATTTCTTCCTTCCAATTCTTTTGCCAATTACAGTTTAGCAATGGGGCACGTTGAAGCGTACACATAGCATTGTTGTATTCTGGTTTTATAAATAAGCTTGAGAAATTGAACCAGTAATTTTACAAATACGAGAACGTCTACGAAGCAAGGTCCGAATCGTTTGAAGAACTTATAAATACGAGTGTACGCGTAAATACCTGTACAAAGTTTTCAAAATACAAAATGAAACTGAAATGTAATTATTCCATTGTATATAATCTTGAACACAGAGCTTACGGTTCCAAAATTAGTGCACATTATTAGAGTTTCTTCCGCAGACGACTCAGTTTGATTCAACCATGAATACAAATGGCAACTTTATTATCATTATATCTAAGATTACATATTTCTGTCTTTTAAACGACTGAGGTTTATATATATATATATATATATATATATATATATATATTATATATATATACATGATTAAATGAGTGGATTTCTCACATATTTAATAGTTAATATAGCACTTTTAAATGACATCTACTCATCTATCTCTTTAACATATGTTTTCGAAGAGCATATCGATCGTATATTGCTAGAGTACTCAGCTATTGACTGAGTGGTTCCATATTGAAATACGAATGTTTAAACTTAACTCCTTCACCAAATAGATGTTTTGTTTATAGATTTTTCATTAAAACCGTAAGTAAAAAACAATTGATTATCCGCCATTCTTATCGCTTGATTTCACGAACCACTTGCCCTTGCGATGGCTTGCAGGGCATTATATTGAATGGGATTAGCCTTGGAAAACTCACAGGTAAGTCATATAAATGTGAATCCGAACTTTTTCTCACTATTTTAATCACCTGGTTGATTTTAGAATTTTTGCAATTACTGAAGTGAAACATAACTTGTCATGTTTTGCTAACATTGATCGTGCTTTCTTTTCTAAGTTAATAAATTGTTATCATTAAATAATCACATTTTTTTCAATGACATGTGTATCCAGGAATAAGATAACAATTGGTTAACTAATCATTCCATATAAATGATTAGTTATTTACTATTGAATCAATAACATTAAGAGATATGATGACCATTCTGCCTAACTCTAAACTTTAAGAACTTCTGATTCGATTATATCGTTAACCTTTGCATGAGCAAATTATTACAGTAGGTCTACCTTAACTCGTTTTTCATTTAAATTAAAATACATCTAAGTGCCCTGCCGTTTCTACCTTGCTCCTAGCTTCACCTGGTTCGCTACTCTTCACTGGTTGGAAGTGAAGGGAAGTGGCTGACACTTCATGGCTTGGGTATCATGTCTAGACGAATTTCTGAAAAGAGAGATGAAGGAGGACGTGGGGCGTCCTGGCATCTTGAGAGACTAGGCGCGGTCAGCTTCCATCAAAGACCTTGGAACCTACTAATGCAAAGGCGAAGAGTTTGAGGCAGTGGGAAGAGCCGGAGGAGAGTAGGAAGCGTCTAGGGGTAGCCGTTAGAGGAGTAAGGGGGAGCAGGGTAGTCAGAGAGGAGAAGAGATGGAGAGGTGTGCGTTGTAAGGGAAGCGCCCCGCGGGCAAGGGAAGGGCAGCGGCGGCGCGAGGCGAGGAAGAGGGAGGGGGAATAAGGGTGTGTACTTGCCTCCGACACACACAAAGGGATGGAAAGAGGAGAAGGGTGGAGATCGACTTGGCGATATGACCCTTGACTAAGAAGAGGGAGAGAGAGGAGTAGTGACGGGGTTGAGGGTGATAATGGGAGGAGGGGTGGCAGGTTTTGAGAGGACATGGGGGGAGGGAAGACTGGGTGGAGGAGAGACAGTACGAAGGACGAGGGGTGGAGGTTAAGAATTGAAGGGAATGAAGGAGAAGCGCCTAAGAAAGAGATGGCACGACTGGAGACACGGGGTACGGAGCTTAAGACGTGGAGAGAGGGCCAGGGGAGGAAGGTGAAGTTGGAGAGAGAGCTAGAGAGTGCTGTATAATGAAAGTCGAGAGGGAGTGATGAGGGGGGACGAGAGAGAGAGGGGGGGAAAGGGAGAGGGGAGAATATAGAAGGGGAACGTGAGGAGAAGAATGGAGACGGAGTGAGTGACTCTCGAGCTCGAAGAGGTAGGGAGTGGTACGGAAGAAGGGAGGTGCGAGGGAAGAAGAGGAAGAACAAAAAGCATCAGTGGTGCAAAGCCAGAAGAAACTGAGCGACAGGAAAAGAAAAAGGATTCCTTTCTTTTTTTAATTATAATGGCACTTATTTTTAGATGTCACCCCCCCGAAGGAGCGATGTCAGCCGCAAGTTTCTGCGTTCGTTCGCACAATGCATTCGTCTGCCGGCGGTACCTCGCTCACTCTCTCTCTTTTCTTCCCACCCTTTCAACCCCCTCTCCTCCTAACTTCTTGTCAAGCCGACATGATCATTAGCACGGAATGTTTAAGGGGAAGCGATTGGTAACTCGCCTCGCGAGTGTCAATTAAAGTGTATCCGCACGCCGACTTGGGACGCACGGATATTGACCTTATTTAGCTTGAATAACCCTCCAGAGATATACTTTACGGCAGCCGGGCCGATACATTAAAGGAAGAGCAGCGACCTGAGAACGAAAAAAGAAAAGTGAAGCTGCTGATGAGTTCCTTGAGTACAACAACATAGCCTCTAGAACAATCCTCTTCGATGAGCTTTTATCCACTGTATCGGTTAGGATCTAATATCAATTAGACTGTGAAAAAGGCAGCTCTCAGCTTGCACAGTGGGCGAAGCACGAATTTCATCCACCCATCTTGTGATCAATACAGAGAGGTAAATATTGATGACGTGGTGGAGACCGCCGTGTTATGGTGTCCTTTGATGGAACTGTTGTTAAAGGTTGAGTGCAGCATTTCTTCGGTGCAGAGGAAATGGGAGAGTTGGGGACAAAATGGTCGACGATGGCGAGAGAGGTGGCTTTTATTGGGTGAGAGATGTGGAAGACGGGAAATGGCCGGATCGGGTTAATGCGAAGAAGCGAAAGAGAAGGAGTGCAAGTAGAGAGAGGCATGAAAGCGAATGGGAAGCGATAGAGAGGGGTACCGTAGACTGTTTGAGGTCGAAGTTAAACCAAAGATACCGAAAGTTGGAGGGAAATAAAAAGAATCCAAGTAAACACAATATTGTGAAGAGAGAAAATACGTCCCGGCTGTCCAAAAAATGGATTTTCTGAAGGACTGTTTTTCTCACAAGTGATCAAAACCAAAGTTATTACTTTTACCATAGTAGTTTAGTAAACAAATTCTTTAGAAAACGAAGTAATTCTTTCTCTGTGCATTTAATGGTGAAACTCAATGAACTATATAATCAATTGATTCTATATGATGTTAAAACTCCAGTTTGAATGATCAATAATTACTGTTTTAATGCCATTCTAAATTGGACCGAAGAATCTTGAAGAATTAAAGTCCACGTAGTTTATTCAAAAATCGGAGAAAAGTATCCAAAGCCTTAGGCATGTAGGTAAGAACACGAGAGAATTAGGGGAGAGTGTGAGAAAGAATAGGGAGAGAAACTGGGAGAGGGGGGCGATCAAGAGGTTAGAAAGTTCAGACGAAGGCCATGACAAAGTCTCCAGTGACTTTACCTGTGAGTTTTTAGGAACTTTCAGCAAGGAATCTCTAGGCAACATGAGAGTAAGAATCCCCCTAAAGGCTTTTGAGAAAGTTTACGGGAGTATGGGGTAGTTAAAGCCTACTCCAGGGAATAAGGGTCATACATAGATTCCTTAGCCTTCTAATAAAAATTTGAGTTAACTCTTCCTTATCCATCATTTGAAATTTCTAAATTCCTTTCAAGAAGTCAAGCTAATGCATGCATTAATGAGAGAAATTCCCATTCATCATTATATAAAGCATCAATACAAGTCTCATAGCCTTATACCCACACAATTTATTTACGTGGGATGAGAACTGAAAACCCAATTATTCTCCATGATAAATTTCAAAAAGAGATCCTTTCGGGATTGTAATCTTCCATTACTTCAAATCTATATTACCAAGTATTGGTGCGAAGATGGATTTTAAATTTTTTTTAAATTATAAAATACTCAACAATTAAAATCAAAAATTCGAAAGAAAATATAATAAGGCGTATTCAAAAAGTGCAACCCAATTGTTGAACTTCAAAGAAAAAAAGTATTTGAATGACTTGTTAAGACAAGGAAATAATTCTGAAATGACATGTTATTGTTAAAACGAAAAGCGTCACTAAACGCTTATGTAGTTGGGGTGGGAATCATTGGAGGAGAGACGATTCAATGCTAGTTTGAACTTACTAAATAAATTCAGATCCGCACGTTTCAGCACTGGGGTCTTGCATATTATTCGCACTCCAACATACATTGGTCGCTTGGATTATGTAGATAAAATTTGAGAAATAGATGCCAGAACTAGCAAGCTCAAATAATCCTCTTTCCCACGAACAATGCGGGATAGTAACTGTAGTAGATAACAAAAATCCCGCTTGCCACCCTCAGCGTCTAGGGAATAATTATTTCTACTCAATCGCATGCACTTTCACTAACCTCGTGTGTTTTGTTGTCAAAACCCTTCCCGCATTACAATGCCATTAAAAATGTAATGCTCGTGACCGTATGGCGTACTCTGCTTTGTCTATTTTTAAGTATCCCCTTTCCATCCCTCGTCTATCTCTGTTGGGGATCCTCCCACTCTCTAAAGCATTGGGTCAGATTTACTACCTGTGTCCTTGAGAGTGCAGACCGTTGTATGTTGCCTGTCATTTGGCAGTTCGATTTCGCTTCTTACTTGTCAAATTCTAGCTTGCACGTTATTGGATAACGTTTTTACTCCATCCTAAGGTGCAATTGTGTGTTAATTGATAGTAAATGTACGTATTTGCCTGCGTGTTGGTTGAAAGGATTTTTTGCATGAATGTATACGCCACTGAGGGTATAAGTTTTCATGGATGTGCTGTTTTTGCATGTGGTTTGTTCTCTTTTACGGGTGGAGACCTAACAGCCCCCGCCACACGCCCTTGCGGCGGCTTGCGGGGTATTCTGTAGATGTAACATACAACAAAAACAAGTTTTGGGATGATTTAAGATAAAATTAACGCAAGTGTGCAAGTTAATGTTTTGCATGTGTGTGGGTTGTATGGGATTTTGCATGAATGTATACCATGATTTGTTTGTGGATTGTATAAATGTATGGCTTAAATTTATGGAGATACGTGTGGGGATACGTGAGGACACGTAAATTGTATTCCACTGAAAAGAAAATAAGTAATTTATCTATGCAAGGTGATGAAATTCTTTAATCATTTGTCCCATTCATATTTTCGGATTATAGTTTAGTTTCATGGTAACATGATTGATTAACTGTTTTACCAAACAAAAATAAAAGATATATTTTTTAGTTTACGATATTATCTTGTAATTGATATTGAATGAGTTCCATTTTGTGAGTGGGGTGACTAGGGCCTGATAAATTAATAGAAGAGTTGTATAAGTCAATTGAGCTAATAAGATATACTTTGAGCTTAATGTATGCAACCTAAGGCTTTAAATGTATGTTTCTATGGAGTAGTCCATAATGTGATCAAGCAAAAAAAACCACGTAGAAGAATTCAAAAATCTATTTTTGCACGGCGTAGAAAATGTTTACATCAAACTGTTTGGTTATTTTTATGAATATTAATAAGTATACATTAATATCAGTCACCTAGCTTTTATAAGATGTAACGCTAAATGTCGTAATTGGGATTGTCTTGCAATTTTATTATTTCATTTTCGACTAATTTTCTACCATTAAAAAAGAACAACTCATTTATTTAGAAATTTAAAAGAATAGTATACATAAGGTTGACATGAAGTACTTCTTTCGCTCAATGTCAAGTATTTCTAAACGTTTAGATAGTACTGAAGCCCTATTGAGGCAAACTCAAAATTAACAAGGTCTGTAATAAATTATCTACAGGCTCTTTTCCATTAATTTTTAAAGCATAAAAACCCCTTACCACGAAAGAATATCACTCGCTAATTTAATATTTTCTGCCATGCAAATTTTTAGTGGCTCTCTAAAGAAAAATGTAGCCTTTTGAAACTTTTCTCAATGGATATGTAACCTTTGGTAGTGATAAGTCTGAAAATGGTCGTCTTACTATAAGTGAAACATTCACGACATCTTTTCCATTCGCTATAAATTTTGGCAGTTTATAATCCTGAAGTTATAGCAGGTAACTTCTGTTTTAAATAAGCTATTTAGAAGAATTGAAACAATAGTGTACTTTGATAAATGTATTACCTTCTTTAAAAACAAGTGATATTACCAATAAAATTGTTCATACCGCAGGAATTAAATCTTTAGAGTATGATTTAATATACGAGGGTCATCCGGAAAGTAGTACCCGTTCGTGCCGCATGAAGTGCTGGCGACGCGAGTAGCCGCTGGACGAGGTCAGATAGCTTCAGTGGCTTGTCTGCCTTCTCTGAGCCAAGTTGCGTGACGCTAGCATTGCCTGTGTTGTTTCTGTGATTGTTTACAATGTTTAAAAAAATTGAGAACGCCGCCAGTTGTGAAGTGAGGGCAGTGATTAAATTCCTCAATGCAAGAAACGTTCGCCCATGTGATATTCATCGCCAATTAAAGGAGGTGTATGGAGACAATGTAATGGACGAGTCGTCTGTTCGGCGGTGGTGTCGCAACTTCAACATGGGGAGGGGGAACACACACGACGATGAGCGTTCGGAGAGACCGTCTGTCATTACAGACCAACTGGTGAGCTCAGTTGACGAATTCGTGAGGAACGATCGGCGCGTCACAATTGATGACATCTGTGAGCATTTTCCCAATGTTTCTCGAACAATTGTTCATGAAATTGTTAAACACCATCTGCATTATGCAAAAATTTGTGCAAGATGGGTCCCTCGCGTATCTCAATGAGCTGGCGGCGAAGGACTATGCAGCAGGAATACAGAAACTTGTCACATCTTATGACAAATGCCTTAATTTGCTTGGAGATTATGTTGAGAAGTAGTTTAAAGTATCCTCTTTCAAATAAAATTTTTTATGTTTGTTAATATTTACTTTTGTGTCTTTATTTCACGAACGGGTACTACTTTCCGGATTACCCTCGTATCTATCTTACAGGATTTTTGTGGCTGTTACTTGAAGTTAACAGTCACAGAAACGGTTTCGTTTAACTTAAATCATCACCCTTGTTCAGTATTAGCATGTGCAAATCAATTGATTAAGTAGGTATTTAGGGTTAATCACAACTATTTACAAGGCTTACGCAAGGCAATCAATATTAAATTCCGAGTTCAACAAATTATTTCTGTGGGGGTAAATTTGGCCTTAACCTACGCCCTCCGTTTGTTTCAATCGAAGTAGCTTGCAGTTCTCAACTGGAAATTGAATTGAGACGTTAATAACACTGTCGTCAACCTTAACAGGCAAGAACCCGATTTTCAAGTAAGATCAGATTAGGATCCCAGGCCCAACTAAAACCTCGAGGTTAACAAATAATCCTCAAGGTCTCTGAATTGTAATGAAAAACAAAAAGAATAAATAGGAGTGATTTCTAGGAAACAAGAAATAGAGGCGGCACATTCGAAGTGGCGTTCTGAGCTCATTTCACGGGTCCGCCGAGTGGCGAAAATTCTTCGGATGGAGGTCGAAGAGAGAGAGGGATGGAGGAATAGGAAGTGGAACAAAAGGTTTCAGCTCTCGACAAATTAAGATACGAACTTAAAAAGGAGGAGAGGAGAGGGGGAGAAGGATGAGAAAGAGCAGGAAACTCTTTAGATCTAGGGATATTGATGAAGGTGGTGCGGTGGTGTGAATGCCATACTCCACCTTTTCCTAGATAAAATGAGAGTGTAGAGCGGAGGCGGAAGAGGCAACCACAACAGCGGGATGAGGAGCGAAGAAGAGAGAGGAAGGGGGGCGTGCCGGAGGGTTGTTCTAGGGGACTTGGGGCGCGATGGTAGTGGGGAAAAGCTAAAATTATGGCTTTCCCCGAGAACAGGAGTTCCAAAGGATCTGCCTGAGGGTTCTCTCTCGTTCCCGCGACCAATCCCACCCTCTTGAAGCATCACACTTCTTCCAGCCGCGCGGAGTGGTGAGGACGAGGTTAGAGGGAGGATCGGCTGGCCTCTCCACCCCAGGAACGTGATAACCCACCCCCTCCTACCACACCCGAGCGGCGCAGAACCTTGTCAACGGGAGCAGATTTATGGGACAACCCGGCGTCAGCCGACATCGCGCCGATCTCTTCGCTCGACTCCAAAGGAAACTGCCGACCTACCCTGCGCCACTTCCCCTGCTTCCACTTCCCCATCCCACCCCCGCATGCCGTCCTGTTAACCGCATATCCCCCTTCTTATCCCCCCACATCGCTCCATCCATTCACCGAACCCACTCCACCTTCACCACTCAGTCATCAACCCCCCCAACCTGCGGTACCCATTTCTAACCCGCCTCACCCTACGCATCGTGTCGGTAATACGCGAGAACACCTCGTCGCGCGTCGCACAAAAGGGGAGGAAATACGTTGCGGTGGAAAACACGGCATTAACAGAGAGGCAGAGCGGGGAGGGATGTGTGGAAGGGGGAGAATGAAGGGGATGGATGGAGGAGAGACGGAGTAGGGGTTGGGATATGGTGCGAAAATTTCGAGACGATGCCTCGGGGAGTGCGTCGTAGGGTGTTGTAAGAGGGATGGGAAGATGGGAGGGCAGGGGAGTTTGAGGTGGGGAGGTTGGAGACTGGGATGGATGTGAGGGCAGGCAAGGGGTGCCGAGGGTATGGAGCACAACGGCTGAGTCGCGTAGGACAAGTCGGAGAGAGAAGCGTGGAATGAGAGTTTGCATCATACGTGCAATGCAAACGAAAGGGTCCATTGCGGAGTAAATCAGCACTTTCTCCTCCTTCCCGAGTCTGGATTGAATTTCCATAGTGTCAGAGTATATCCGCGTAATTGGTGCGAAAATTCATTAATGCAGTTCAGTCGTCTGACAGATTGTGTACCCCTGAGGGTTAAAATACAGAAAATCATTAAACTAGTGAGAATAATGTACCTAATTAAAAAAAGAAATCAATGGAATCCTATGGTTTGAGTACATTTTAAAATCAAATATTTCACTTCAATATATTTATAAAGAAAATAGAAAGGTAAAAATATAGAGCACAATCATTTATCGTGATTCCTTGATAAGGTTTTCATTCGCTGTTAATAAACTAAGATACTGTGATATCTAACTTAAGATTCATAATATTGGTATAGTAAACTAGAAAGAGTTTGTAGAGAGATAAAAATTGTTCTAATGTAATTTTTTAGTCTTAAATTAATATATTAATTTGTTGCAGAAATATTAAGACCTAATAGACTTGCAAATTATAATTTATGGTATCAATATATGTTTATTCCTCTTCTCCAATTATCTATAGATATGTCATTGAGTCTCCTTCATATTACAATTGTTAATTCAGATATTTAATATAATCTGTACCAAATTAGAGACGCATAATATTTCCAGATTGGGAGTATAATATCAATATGCAAGTGTCCAACTGTAATCGCAACTCTACAAATTCACTTTTTTAAGGCTTCATGAAAATCAGCGTTGACACCTGGAAAGTACAAGACAATGAGAGGAAAAATATATAGGCTCTCGATGTTTGGGGAGTGGTTACAGCGCTGGATTTTTTACCTCATCACCTGGGTTCGATTCCGTTTTACAACTTTGGGTACGCTCAACTCCACCCGAGCCGTGTGATTTTTCGTGTGTCTGATCTTCTCGGGAAATCAGAGGCGGCGAAATGAAAGGAGCTGGTCTCCCTATAATAACGTGTGAATTTTACAGTCTTCTGAGCTGAGTGCTGAGTGAGTCCTATACTTAACTATCAAACCACTTTTAGCGTTGATCACTTTCATCAGTGTTCTTAATGTTTGAGGACAAAGAGAAACCTTATCGGCGTTAACAATGAATCCGGGTGCATTGCCGATGCAAAATAACAAAGGGATACTGATTGGAGGACACAAGAGATATTTCTTATTACGTAAAATCAGAACGATTCCTGTTGCAGTGGTGAGAGACTTATCGCGTTCGGTCATCCTTAAACTTCCGACTTCTTCACACTGAGAAGACAAAGTAGGATGAGAACGCGACATGCGGCAATGAGGTTAGAGGGATGGGAAGCCTGTTCTGTGCTGCACACAACGTCCGCAGGAAACAGAGAGAATGGGAACGGGAAGGGGGAGAAGAAAAATGAGAGGGAAAGAAAGGTCCTTTTCTTGCTCACCTTCCTCCCTCTTTACCGTTGTTTAAACTTGCAGTTCTCCTCCACGTCTCTCGCTCCCTCACCATCCTCCCCCCCGTCCCTACGCCTAGCGCCATCTCTGCCCGAGCAGCGACACATCCGCCTTTGGTATTTCCGTCACGTATCATTGACATTTATGGGCTTCAACAGGAAAAATACTCCGGCCCTCCCCACCTCGCGGTAGCCGAGTTCCTGATGCGCCAAACTCGCACGCACGCGACCCCGTGCTGCTGCTTTTATCAAAGGCGCGAGCCCTCTCAATTATTTTTTCATTCCATTAAAACGGGGGCGTCTGCTTTCCGTACCCGAACTCTTCATTCTCGTCCCCTTCCCGCCCACCCTTCCTCCCGAAAGAACCTCGATACCTCAATTGAGTCGACGCAGCGTGCACACACACGAGCGAGCACGCTCCGTCGCATATTATGTCTCGCCGTTCCCCTCCCCCCCCCCTCCCGCCGCACTCCATGTGAGGCCCCCTACGTCTCGCGAGTTCGCATTCGGACCAGTGTTCCCCTCAGGGGATTCGGCCCTACTCGCTCGAGAAACTTAAGAGAACTTTCCTTCTTTCCGCCCTGATAATTAAAGCCAATTGATCATCCTGAGATATTCAGTAGTCTCACCCCCCCCCCTCTCTCCTTTCTCTCTTTACCCTCACACCCTCTATTCTCTATAGAGCAGGCATGGTCCCCCGTGACTAATTTTCTCTCAACTACTTAATTCTGATTGCAGCCGATCCGCCGTGAAGTGAAGAAAGGTTTGAGTCAGGGAGAGGTCTGGTTGGAGGGAGGAAGGCGCACGGGAGATCCTCCCCCTACCACCGCAGAGCGTGTGACGGAAGATATAGTGGTGCGGAAGGAGTTATTGTCACCATGTCTGCGAGCACGACGGTTCCCCACACCTACTCTCTCCTGTTGTACAACAATTGCTTGAGTTCCTGCCACACAGCCTCCTAGTTTTCGAGAACCCATTTCCAGTCCTGCCGCTCTCATTATTATAGTATGCTCCATCAATTGTCGTCGAAAAATTTCTCACGTTCCTAATTCAAATTTATTTTCAACGTGGCGCGCAAGATTTTGCCAAGGAAAGGTAGTAGCGATGGTATTTCATGTTAAAGTGTTTTAGCGGTCGAATCCATTTTGCTCCTCAAGAAATCAAGACCATGACATCGGTCACGACTCTCCTCGGCGGGGTCATTAATTCCCAAAATAGCAAACATACATGTACATCAATTGTGTTACCCAGCCAACTGGTGGGATGACCTTTTCATTCAAAGTGTAAAACACCTAAGTATAATATGACATTGTAGAAATAACTTTCCTTCAAAATAACAGTCTCGAAGATGGAATTTCCAAATGGGTATGATTAAATCAAAGAAATTCACTGGTGATTTGAATCCAATTTAATAGTAAATATTTAACTTATTAGATAATTTTACAATATCGTGTACGATATCATTATGGCATGAACACATTTATACATGAGCATATTTAAGGCTTATTTCTGGTAATTATTATTGCAATTACCCTACCAGTTATATCAGAATTACTTGAATTCTAAAAATTAATAGGTAAACTTAACGCAGGTATTTAACTTTAATTCGTACCGACACTTTTACATTGATTACTCCAATGTTCAGGTATTTACACAGATCACACAATTTCAATCTTTACCCCTTGCTATTCTACTACCTCCAGGCAAAGGCACTTGAAGGGGTTGCCAAGGAGTTATCTAGATATAATGACAAAAAATTCCCTGCTTGAATATGTTGACTCGAGGCGATTCGAGTGATACCTTAAATATACGTACATTATCTTAATTCCATCAAAGTAAACAAAATAAATGGTTAATTATCAATATGAGTAAATTACTCACTCCACTTGCTACCATTATGTACAGAAGGCTTGATAAATATTTGAAAATTTTCTCGCTTAAACAGTAACGATAGATTTTTTTCTTGCTATTTGTATACAAGTATGTCAAATCAAAAATTCCTAAATGAAAAGTTTTTAGAGATTCCTGATAATGTGGTTTTGTCGATATATTTTTATTGTTAATTATTTTCTCGAAGAAATAGGAAAAATAGCCTGTTTTTCTGGAGAAATAATTTATAGGCATAAGGCATATATATAGTATATATATATATATATATATATTCATACAACAGGATTAATTAATGTACTCTTAACTCTTAAGCGGCGTAGTTTAAGGTTTCAAAGTTTAAATTTTGAGGAGTCAAAGATTTTTCACAGCCGCATGACTAAATCGGGCCAGTTGCAGTGTGTTTGGGGTAAAACAGTCAGATGAGACCATTTCTAGCAGAAATTTAGGACGAGATTCGTTGTATTGTCTTAATTAAAACGAGATCACTCGAAGAAGCTTGATTAAATAAAGTGAGGATTGCGGAATTTTAATATTCCTTGGGCCTTTCAATAATTTGATACCTCCCAGAAAATCGGGCATTACATTATTAAAGCCTTTCCCTCTCTTCTCCTCCACTTTCGGCTTTACTGCCGCTCCCTTTTCTAACGTCCTACGTCGCTCGCTCTCTCCTTTCAGCCGATAACGCTTTCCCTCCTCTCATACCTCCGCTCCACTCTTCCCTTTCCCAAACATTACCACTCTTTCTCGCTCCATCGACTACTATTACACTCACCTCACGCTCTTCCTAAATTCCTTAAAACTTTTCCGACCCTTCGACCATTCTCTTTCCCTATTTCTTTCTTTTCAAAAATTACTCTCTGTTCCTTAACCCTTTGCCTTTTTACTCTACTCCTTACACTACGGTTCATCTGTTCCTTTTCCCATCCTCAGCTTATTATTTACGACTTTTTCTTCGTCATTATTATCTCCCATATTCTTATATCTGTGAAATAACGTGAGTTAAATCTTAATATTTTTCATCCCACATTCATTCTTCACTCATTGCAGGGTACTTGACTTTCTTATATGTTCATATAACACTGAATGGCATAAATCAAATGTTTTAATTCGTTCATTCAGCGTTTAATAATGTGGCTCATAATATCTATAAGATTAATTTCGTTTAGAAATAAAATATATACTTTATTTTATTTACTCATGCATAAGACTCCGCTCATATTATGACTGAAATGTGCGCTATAAAAAGGAGATAGATTTCAAAAGAAATCTAAATATGAATTTGTTCGCCCTTATGCAAAGCAAATGTTCTCCGGTCTGCGTGCATGAGTTATTACGCAATATATTATACATTAAATCTTCGATCATCAGAAAATATAATGACAAAACTAACGTTATATGAAGGCTCAATTTAATGCGTGGAGTAACTGGAGCCTAAAATACATTTTGGCAGAAGAACTTCCTCATCACTTCTACGCTTCTTCGTGAATCCAGTGGCTGCTGTACACCGCATTCCTCCCGACTCTCCCCTTCCCCGCACCCGTCGTCTTGTCGATCCCCACCTTCCTCGCTCTACGACTACACCATTCCACGCCGCTGCGTTTTTTTTAAAACTCGGGACTTCCCAATCTCGAGTTCTTATTTGCAGTCTGCACCTATTCGCCCCGCACTCCTTCCCATTCAATCTTCACCCTCCCACTCTGCGCTAATTCGCCCTCTCCGTCTCCAGCCTCGCCTCTTTTCCGATACCTCCTCCTCCCACTATCCTTCTCTCCAAACCTCCCCTTCTGCCGACGGCGGGTAATCTTGAGGTTGGTGTGGAGGTATGTCTTTCCAGTAGATGCACGAAGTCGACGACGGAAATTAGTGAACCGTCGGAAAAAATAGGCACTTAAAATGGCTATGCTCTAGTGTTCTGCACTCCCAAGTGCCCCAGAGCCAGGAAACACTAGAAAATCTTTTCTTCAGTAAGAGAGGAAAGCAAATTTATGCTCTGTGACTTCTCTCGAGGGTTCTGCTTATCCTAGGAAGTTCGTTATTTACTGTACTAAATTAAGGCAACCGTTTATACTGAATTGCTAAGGCCCGTACTCTTACAGCGGTGATAGAAATCGCTTGCTCATATTTTACGTGGAATCATATCGCATTAATAGGGTATTTTTCCTCACATCTTTTCAAACTTCTCTTTGCTGACCTGATCTCTACCGCCATAATTTTTTGTCACTGAAACCATGGCACCTCTTTTCTTTTTCTTTCTCGACAGCCGAAATTATCCGTTCTTTCTGCTGCTACCTCTCGCGTTCTCCCAATCCTTCTCCTTCCACTGAACACCCCGTCTTCTTCCTTCGCCCTCTTCGACTATTTATTTCCATTCTTCCCATTCCATGAAACCCATAAGTGAGCAAACTCCCCCTACTCTCTGAGTAAACACCATGGTCTGCCCTATTTTCCCTTGCCGAGCGCGTCCGCACAAATGAAATTACTCAACCGCACCGCAAGGTGCATGGCATTCGGGACCTATCTTTCTTTCTACTCCTCCAAAAGCCCCCACTCCTCCCTCTCACTCACCCTCCCTACCCACGTTCTTTTGCCCTTCCTTCGCCCTCCCAGTTGCCATTTCGCGCCCAACTCCGACCAGCGCAGCCTCCTCCCCCCGCATCAATGCCTATCGCCTCTGGGTTCGCCCTCCACATCCTCAGTTCTCTCCGCCCATTCGACCCCCTTCCTCTCCAAGGAAGGCTCACCCCTCCTTTCCTTACTCCGTTAAGTTTCGCCCACCGCCCCTTCTCCATCTCTCCTTCACTATTTCACGTGCCACCCCATTCCCTCGGTCGCACTCCTTCGTGCAACCCAGCCCCACCCTCTCTCTCTCCATTATATGGCGCTCCCCGAGAAAGTCACCGATGAAGTTTGCCTCGGTTCTGGAAGAGTGGTAGCGAGCGAGCGAGCGAGGAAGTAGAATGGGCGAGAGGGCTACAGCCGAAAGGGGGTGGCTCGTCAAGGCTCTTGTGTTCAACCATTTTTTTATATTTTCTTTTTCTTCCACTGCAATTTAACTCCGAATAATTTTTGGGGCGGAATTTCGAATGAATAAGAAGAAACAAATGGTATGCAGTCTAGTCATCAAGGATGCTGCGTGTTAGTCGATGCGGTGAGTCAAACGACTTCCCAGATCGCGCTCGCCGAATTGTTCTTGGAAGAATTTCGTGTCCTAGCAAAGCTATGGAAAAAGTAAACTACATTTTTAGAGCATTTTAGATAGTGAAGTTGTAGCGTTAAAGCTTTTCTCAGAAATTCAGTGTGCTTAGTTCAAACAGGGGAAAACATTGCATATTTGATAAAGTAATTTTACCAAATAAACCGAATTCTAAATCTTTTGAGAAACTTTTGTATTCTGTGTGAAACATTTAAAGGCTAAATTTACAGCATAGAATAACGTAATAAAACTCTTTGGACTCATTCACTCACGCCCATGTTGTTCCAATCTTCGCCACAACATTTATTCTTTTAACTTTTTCAATGGATGGATGTTCTAAAATATAGCCGAGTAACTCATTTCTCAGTCTTGACAATGCGCTGCAAAAAAGAAATTTTGAATCAAATTATAGTGATGAAGAATTTTAAGGATAGGATGATTACTAAGACGGAAATGCACTGTAAAACCATGCTTGCCAGCAAATCCACTCCTTGAAAAAGACCCATTCATTCCTCTAGGAGGCATTGGAACCCAGAACCGTCTAGCTGGCTTGCCCAACAAGGAACATGAGCGGTCAATACGTTGGAAATATTTTTATTTAACAATATTTTTTTAAATTATCAATAATGATAATTTATCCTTTCTTTCCTTATATCTAAAAATGTGACCTTTTTTATTACTTATGCTCTGATATGTAATTTAATATTTTAATTTATTGCTCATTACCATTAAGCTCCGTGAATTCATTTGATGCCAGGTGAAGAGACATTTATGCATTCGTTTTTTTTGTGAATAAAACTGCACGTAATAATACCCCATTTAAATTGATTCTCTTATACCCTTGAAACGAATCAGTAAATACACGCACTATTGTCGTATAAATTTAAGTGAGTAAATCTATGGGCAGACCGCAAGTCGCTTGGTTATCAGATATCGACTGAACCGCCGATATCGAAGGCCAAACCTGTTTACTCATGTTAAGGCACCCCTATGAACATACCCGTTCCCTTTCAAATTGCGATACCATTGCCTCTAGTTGAAGATAACGAATTCCCCGCCACGCGACCCACGGCCTCCCCTAGTCTGCTTGCGGAAGCTGCTGGGAAAGGTTAGAAACAGACCCTCGCCCCTTCGTTCCCCTCCAACCACATTTTCTCGCTGCACTCGCCATAAGGCATGCATGAAATGTTTCAACGCGACGTGAAAATTTGATTACGAATACCTGCAAGATATTTCTCCAGGAGAACCCCAAAAAGGAGAGTGTGTGAGAGAGGCCGAGGGGTGGTGCACGGGGTTTAGCGGGAGTGAGGAGGAAAGGGGGTAAGTAATTAATGCATCGGAAGGATTACTGCACTGCGATGGAGTAGAGGCGAGGGGATGGGGAATTATGGAGAGTGGGAGCGAAGGTTAGGGGGAAAATGGCAAAGAGGCAGACTTTGGGTTTTCAGCGAGGAATGGGTAGCGCTGAGCAGCTCATTTATCGTACAGCGGTGTGGACGAGCAGAAATGGGAAAGAGGAAGCAAATTAACGCTTTTTACAAGCTTATAGCGAGGTAAAGAGGGAGGGAGAAAGAGAGTTCATTTACGGCCTCTGCAGCAGTCCCATCTTACAAGAAATTAAGATGCACGGCGTCAAGTCCCTTGCTGGAGGAATCCGAAATGAGAAAATAAGCCCGTAATGCACTCGTTGTATATTGTTATTTTAAAACCATTATCAACTCGTCGTGCTTTGAATAAGCGAGGAAAAGGCAAAGGTATTAGTCGTACAAAGGTAGATAAGTTACACGTGGGAAAAATCTTGTCAAATAGGAACCTGGATAAATGTGAAAAACTAAATCATAGCCAAATATTCAGAGGCATAATTTTCAAGGAAGGCTTTGTGATGATGACAGGGATTTTGAGAAAATCACAGAAATCAGGCCTAATCCGTTGTTTTTTCGAAGTATGAATATGCACTAAAAGAATATTGTAATACACAAACCTTTTAATATGGTAGATATAAGACTTCATAAAACTCTTTAAAAACTGCTTCCTGTGAGAGGTTTATCATCCATTTCAGGTGAGTAATTTTTACAAGTACGTTATATCACAAAATAATTTGATGAAATAAATATTAATCACAATAATTGAAAAATCTCAGCGAACTAATGAAATCCGTTCTACTCCTAAATATTAGAAAGTGCTAATCTCTTCATCGTTAGATCATCTACTGCGTGAAATTCAATATATCAATATAAGGAAGCAAATTTTTTAACCAAACGGCTAAAACCCGAGCAAAAATGACTGTACGCATTCCCAAATTTTCTCCTGGAATGCCCAATTTCCATTCGAATTGCCTCAATATCCTACCGTCTTCTTCCCGCAGGGGTCTATCCGTGATTTCCCCGAAGGTGGCGGTGCCGGGGAAACCCACAGCTGTGCTCGTGACGATACATAAAGGAGTTCCGCCGCACAGTGGGTATTCATCCGACAACACCACCTCCCCCACACCCCCTGGCCCCTGGGCGCAGATCAGCGCTCCGGTCAACGTAACAGTGCGTCTCCTGCAACTTAATACGGCCAATGGAGCACACCCACGGACGCATAAGGGACAACAGCAGCAACACCAAGTGCTGGCGGAGGTCACGAAAAAGATGTACGGTAAGTGAAAGATCCAAAGATTTCGTCAATTTATTTTCGGACTGATAAAACGTTTTTCCTAAAAGGAAGAGCATTGCCTTAAGAAACCTTCGATGAGTTATACGAGACGCATTAGCTACTGCTGAAAACAGCAGTAGCAGTTTCATTTTGATATAAATGAAACCATTACAGTAGCCGTTGAATATTCCTAGTTTTACTTGTAACCAGCATTTCATAAAAATGTTTAATAGGTTTTTAACTTAACCAATTTAACATCACATTAATGGGGTATCAAATTCGTATTTCATCATTTGAATCCATGATCAAGATACCACTCGATCATTTTGCTAATCAAGCGCAATACGCCAACACAAAATAGCCAGCAAAAATATAATGTTTCGGACAATAATTGAATTTATTTTATTTCATTGAATTCTTTCTTACAATTCAATATAGATACGTACAATAGTCATCAAATATTCTCTTCTAAAGCATAATATACCTTAAGTTTCATATTATTATCACTATTATTCTCAACTTCTTTTAATCAGCAAGTTTATAAAAATTAAATAAAAGTTTGAGCTACTAAAAACGTAAATTCTAAATTTCAAGAGTTAAACAATATTTCGCAACGTTATTTATGCATTTGTAGAAATGATTGACACTGTTTCCATGATTTTAAATTCGTATTCACAAACTATTATCATTGAGTTCTAAAATTATTTCAAAGAGATAAGCTTTGGCCTTTAATATCAGATACATACTTACAAATACGACCGAAGAATAATATTAGTTCTAAAAAACTGCGGGCCAAAGGTTAGGTTTTAATACATCAACCACCGCTATATGTGCTATTGCGATTCAATTGTGTTAATTACGCCATTAAATCCACTCATTCTCTTTGAACTTTCCGATCCTCAATATAAATTAATGGCACGTGATTCAACGTGTAGTTTCCAGTATTTATCTAAGAAGTAATCATTCAGCAATTTTTCAGCCTGAAGATAAGCGGTTTGCCGCCAACCAATTAAAAAAATGGTTTATTGCGAAAACCGTCTAAATAGGTCCAGAATTCCTCGAGGGCTGAGAAGATTGTTTGGCCTAGATTAGTATGCATTTGAATCCGCAACGCGTTATACCCTCCCATTATATTGTTGAATTCAATGGATCACACTGTAGATCTAATTCAATGAATAGACCCGTTTAGTCATTTCACTGGCATCTTAAAAAATTGGTGTATAACTTGAATATTTTATTTAATTAGGCACAAACAAGCTCAGTAACGAAGGTAATAATTGATGGTTTTCTAATCGTCTCGATGCAAAAATCTCTACTGTCTTCAAAAGCATTAAACCTAATAATATAAAATAAAAAGTATATAGGCATATTTTAGAATGATCGGGATGGGGTGGTGGCATCCCACCGACAGGGCCCGGGTTCAAATCCTGGAAATATCAAATATTTTTCAGTTTTTTCCTGATCCTTACTTGAGGTTCTCTGTTGAGAGCACTTTGAGTGAGTACGACGTCCGTCGGATGGGACGTTAAACTGCGTAGCCTCTGGTGCCTTTCATCCGGAGTAGGCTGATGCCGACGCCGGGTTTATCTCCACCCTTCATCCTTAATCCTGTCCATCCCTGTAGACGCAAATGACCTTAGCTGTCGATTGCCTTCCATAAATACTACTACTACCTGCATTTTACGTCCTAATATTATGTCCTTTCCAGAATAAACAAACTAATTTTGCACATAAAAACTGGCTACTCTGCCGAATATCAATTAACTGTTGCTATTCATGTTATTATTATGCGCCCTTCCTCACCTCAATTTACTAGTCGACTTGGTATTGAAACTTTTGGCATTTAATTTCTTTGTATTGAATCTCATTACTAATTTGTGTGATGTGCTACCAATCAAGCACGGTTATCTACCAAAAGGTTGGTTAGATAGGCAAAGGAAAGAGCTTATCAAACGCTAAGCCCAATGTCATGTGAAATTGACGAATCGAGATAGAGGGGCCAGCTCCTTTTCCTTTATCGTACCTCCTGTGGTTTCCCAGGAAATTCTGGTAACCGAAAAATCCTGGGTGAGGTCAACCGTAACCTATGTGAGGTCACCAAAAGTTGAATTGAACCCAGGCCCTCCGTCCAGTAGCTCAGCAATCTACCAGCTGAAAGACCACTTCCCATCATATGCTAAAAATACGTAAACCTCAATGCCGCATATTTATAATTGTGTAAAATATATTCAAAATATCCATTTATTATTTGATTTTTCTTAATCTCTACATAAAATAAAAATGCATGCGTTTACGCACTCATCATTATAATTTCATAGCTTTACGAATAACCAACAACCAATCCTTTTGGATAGCCTAACACCCCCATGGAAGACATAATTTTTTTCCTTGCATTTTGTCCTGTCAGTATAGCGACCGCACCTTTTACACGGCCGTCACATATTTTCCCCCAAATACCACCTGATCCATGTACAAGAGATCGTCGTACTAGAAACCAGGTTGCATTAAGAAGGCTTAACAAGACGCAAGTATTATGTGCTCTAAACTAAATACTCCCAGACCATTAAGTTGGTTGTTTGCACACTTATTCTACACTATACGGTTCCATGGAAGGAGCCTTTGACGAAAAAATAAAAGGGAGAGAATCAGTGGAGAGGTATTAGCGCGAATAGAAGTGAGGATTGAATGGATTTCGAGACGAGGAGGTGGGAGAAGTCTTCGCCGAATTCGCAGCCTTCCACACTCGTTGAAAGATCCGTTGATAGCGATTCCAAAGTCCTCCCTCTGGTAGGAGTGCGTGACGACCGGGAATTAACAGCACGAGAGAGCAAGTGGGCGGTGAGCAAAGAGGGGGTGAGATTGCAAGAGAGGGAATGGATTAAAGAACGGCGGAAAGAGGATGAAAGGTGACAACGAGGAGGTTTGGAAGGGAGAGACGGAGTAGGAGGTTAGGGGAGAGCAGAAACCAGACGGCGAGAGATAAAGAGAAGGGGTACGCGGCTCATACGCCTCAAATGGAGATTTAAGGAGGGACTTAGTGGAGGTAAGGAAGAGAGTGAGAGATAGCGACAGCTTTGGGATAAAGATGCGTCGCAGGTTCGAGAGGATCAGCGCGCTATACAAGATAGAAGGAAGGGGAGAGAAAAGACCACGAGCGAAGGTGAGAGCAAATGTGGCTGAGGCGTGGAGTACGTCGTTGGGTAAAAAATATATGGTTGTGTGCTGGATTGAGATAGGTTCAATGGGTCGTTTATGTCGCATTCTTTCTGGAACTTTAATTTTTACCCAGTACAAAATAGGTCAATTTTTGCTCATTCCCCACAAATATCTAAAATAGCTCTCCCTCGTAAAGCGCGAAGTTAATTTGAGAAACGTTTTTGTCAAAGCAACAATGAAAACGTTGCATAGTAATACAGCTACGCGAATTGATAAGCCCCGAAAGAGAGGAATTGTCATTTATTCTGGAGGTAGGTTTCCACACCAAGTCCCAAGCTTCTATTCGCACACTTCAATTTAATCCTTAGCAATAACGGTGCAAATTAAGGGAAGTAAAAAACCTTCTCCTAAGATACAGATAAACAGAATGTATAGCTTAATGGAGTTGGAATAACGTTTTATCAGTTAAGCTATGAATTATGTACTTATTTCCGTTTATTATTTTGGGTGCAATATCTTCCACCTAGAACAAAATCGACCTAAGAATATTAATCAAATTTCGGAGATAATATGGGAGAGTATTTAATTTTCACTACCCACTCAATGTTTCTCCAAATGGGTTTATATCATTTGAATTAGAAAACTGCGAAAAGATGATCGCAAATTTCACAAGTGTTTTTTTAAATCAGAAATTTTTACATTCGATAGTCATCCATATATTCCTCCGGAAACCTAGGATTATTTTTCTAGACGCTGAGAAGGCTGGGCTTTCGCATTTGTTTCACGTGATGAGTAGTTTCAGGTATGGAAATCAATTTACCTTTTTCAATGCAGCGTAAGTGAAATCATATGAAAAAAAAATAATTTTTATTGAATGTAAACCCATATATTCTTAATTTTATTTTCATTCATTTTTTGCACACCAAAATTTTAATGGTGTTTAAAAGAAATGTGTATCATTAGCGGACGCGGATCACATCGGTAACGTAAGAGAAATGCAAGTAAAATATTAGGAATTGTACTATGATCATTGAATTTTAATGGTTCACCATTTCACATCTCAAGTTAGAGTTTTTTAATGATTTAATTAACAGAACACCTAAGAAAACCAGAGAGCCGTTATGTTTACAACATGTTTGTTATGAAGTATATTTTGGGAGTATTTTCGGACTCCGTACAAAACATCACGAGTGACGCAAAAGAGCTAAATAGAATACATTGAACATTCCAAGCAGGATGGTAATTGATTACTCTCATCAAATCTTAGCTTTTCGTTGGTTAATACCCTATAAATTCAAGTAAATAGAAAAGTTGTTGAGCATGTTAGCTAACCACCATATATCCTGTGGATTGAGCAAGACGCCATTTTTCACCCACGATGCTTAATACCTGGATATACTTAATTCTTTAAAATGATCACATAATATTTTATAAAAATTCTAAGCAGTAAACACTAGAGGATTTTATTTATTTTAGACGATAGTAATTTTATAAATTGAATTTTTAATACCTTAGTCCAAAGGTCAGTGGATATCCTAGTTTCTGTGTTTGAGCAATGGGAGAAAACCGATACACGGACTGATATAAAACCTTTGAATTCAATTCGGAAGCTCTTCACTGATTAGGCTTTATCCCGTTTAAATCTATAATTTTAATTCGTAGAACATCGCCATCTAAACGTAGCACAAACCAGTCAGTAATGATGGCATGTGGGAGGCAGGAGAGTATGCCGCGATGGGAAGTAGGGATAAAGGAGGATAGGGCGGAATTCTGGAATTCGTCGGAACCATGCAAAGTGGGTGAAGGGTTCGTCTAAGGAATGCAACGGTGGGGGAGATCCACGTTGGGAGTAAAAGGTTATAGGGCAAGAGAGATAGAGGGAGAGAGAGAGAGATGTGGGGAGGTTGGAGAGCAAAGGTATCCATGTTTTTTGAATGGGGGAGGAGAGAAAGACAAGAATCCTAGTTGTTGCCGCGGGATGAAGGGACGCAAGCCTGACGAGGTCGATGTCGGAGGAAAGCGTCAGTGGGAAGGAGGAGTAAGATTGGCGAAAAAGGTCGGAGGGGATGGGGTAGGGGCAGAGGAGGGAGAGGGTGCGGCGAGTGGGAAAGGGTGAGGGGCCCCCGTCCCCCGCCTGTTTTGTTGGTTCTCTCACCCTCTTCCCGCCCCCTCGCCCATCCGCCATACTCTTCTCGGTTGGTGGGAAAGTCGTGCGGGAACGATGTCGGCGCGGTGGCAGGAGGAGAGAAAGGTATAATGCGGCGGGGAGGGCGTAAATAGGGTTGGGCATGGAAACCACACCGTGACGCACTTCCGCTTTCCCGCAAGATAAACAAGCCGCCGGGCGTGGTGGCGGCGTTAAAGGGAGAGAGGGTCGTGTTAGCGTGTGTGTGTGTGTGTGTGTGTGTGTGTGTGTGTGTGTGTGTGTGTGTGTGTGTGTGTGTGTGTGTGTGTGTGTGTGTGTGTGTGTGTGTGTGTGTGTGTGTGTGGGAGGGGGAGGGTGGTATGGAGGCGAATATAGGGAGAGGGGGGGATGGGATGTTTACGGGAGTGCGATGTTGGGAGGGTGAGGGGATTGTGAGTACGGGAGCGGTACCACGAAAGGTGGCGAGGTTGCTTGGGGTGTGAGTGCAAGTGTGCGTGCGTAGGTGTGTGTGCGGGAGAGAGAGGTGGGAGGACCGTGTAGTTTGTGTTGTGGCCAGTGTGCTCATGCTTATGAAAGGTCTCCCCTTTGCCCCCATGCATACCCTTACGCGAAAGTATTCAGGTTGTAAAGGTGCGCAGTCGGGAAATATGGTCTGCTCGACCCTGGACGAGTTCCCGGATGAGAGAAGGAATATGCGCGGACGGAAGGAGGAACCTCGACGTACATTGAGTGCGCTTCAAGGAAACATGAAAAAACTCGGGGGGGGGGACGAAAGGGCTTAGAAAGAGAGAGAGGGGGGGAGGGAAGGGATGGTCCCTGGTTGGACATGAGAAGGAGATGCGAACTCCGGGCGCACGGCATGTCGGATGGTGGATGAAAAAGAGCGTAGGGGGTGAGAGGCATATGGCTGCTTTTAATACTTGCCTCTGAAAGTTCTTTTTTGCCCGCCTGAAACTATTTTGCTAATAATATATACAGGAAGATATGAAAGATTATTATTGACAACATTCAAACTCTAATAATTTTGGTTGCTACATAAAAAAATTACTGAATTACTATATATTCAGCAAATTAATTGCAGTAAAAACCAATTTTGAAATTTTCTGTCTTTTCTTATTTCGGACTATTTAAGCGTGAAAAAAATACATGCTATCGACACACAAACTTTTAAAATATTTCATTTCACAGCTAAAAAATCAGCAGCATTAATCCATCTTCTTAGAAATGTAAAAATGTAATTTCTCATGTTCTTTTCGATATCTTCATCCTCCTCAATGTTGCAGAAATAGTCAACTGTTGCATAAAACTAGCCAGCTAGGATATAATGGCAGGTTAATTCTTATGACATAAAAGGGTTCAAATATATGCTATTTTCAAAAGGCTTTGAACCATATTTCACATTCTTTTCCCCAATTTTTACAGCCAGTCCCTTAATAAATCTCAATGCGCATTTGAAACTTGGTGCAAAGGCATATTTGGCGATTTGTAAATTATGCTGGGGGTCAAATGAAATGCTGTGCGCCACAATATGATAGCAATGATGATACCATTATAGCAATTATGCTTGTATAATCTATGGAAATTACAGCCGCAACAGGGCCAAAGTTTGTCTATGTAGCAGAAAAGAAGCGCGGGATAGGCGAGAAGAGAGGAGGTGCGGAGTGGCATCATTGCAGGGATGTGATGGCGGTTAGCAAGAGAAATGGATGGAAGAAAGTTTTGGTGAATGCAGAAAAAGAGAGTGATGGATGGGAAGAGCAGTCGCAGTGAGAGTGGGGGAAGGAGGTTAATGAGTTGGGCAAAGTGTGGTAAGAAGCAGCCGAACATCAGGAGAAAGAGAGAGCAGGGGAAACGAACGGAAGGTAAATTAGGGTGAAATATTACGACGGACCTTATGTGTTGTTGGCGATACAACTAATCATCAAATGTAATGTATATTTAGTGAGAAAGGAATGAAAAGTCTTAAACGAACTGCCCATTAGGACTAGAATAGTATTTGACCTAATGACACTTTTCAATATCCTATATGGAGTCAGTCACGGAATCGGATAAAAAATACTATTTTTTTAACTTTTCAGCCCCATTTTTTACTAAGAATACTGGTTTACCTATTATTAAAAAATACATTTCGTCAGTATATTTCCAAAATAATCGCTCTTCAAGTTTTTTACACATCAGCCGGGTATTAATATTCACATTGCAGGTTTTTGGTAGGATCAACATTATGTAGTTTGAGTATCACACGCATCTACGTCAGGTGATCACTAAAGGATCACTGACCACCAGTCTTGGCGCAGATACAACATTTTTACTCTGTTGATACCTCGAATTAATCGAGGTAGTCTCACAAAAGTGATGGGTCAAACCGTCTGCTTTACAATCTATATCTCTCATTTATAATTTTTTGTTAGATATTCTGCGTAATAACGATATTTTTCCTCCAAAAGAGTATGTTGAAACAGAATCGAATACATGTATTCTATGAATCCGTAATTGCTATTCATATTTGTTTGATAAATATTTGGCGTTAAAATTGTTCTGTTTTACTCAAATTTATTTTCTTTACTTTTACGAATACAATACAAACCTCTTTCGGCAACAAACGTTCCGGTTCCATTTCGTACTCATTATTTAACCGAAGCATTCATATTTTAATTACGGTAGTGAATTCATTCACATGGTTTAATTTGGCAAAATTGCTGCGAGGCAACTGTCAAAAAATTAAAGTAACCACGTTAAAGCACGCACAAACTAAAACGAAACGTGCAAGAAATCGCCAATAATATTTGTGCATCTACATATGATTTAAATGCAAAAGCTGCGCAATTTCATTAATCACTTGCTTTGAGAACCCGTTTCATTTTTCTCCAGAAATATTGGGCATGATAAAAATTGAATTCACTTCAAAGAAAGATATCGTGATCAAAACGTCGCTTAGGGATTCATGAAAGGTACCATACTGGGACTCTTGATGATTTTTTAAGTGCAGGGTATGGTAATTGAGATAATCAATTATTGAAATGATAATCAGATGTTCATAGACCTTGCATAAAATTGATTTGATGAGAGTTGAGGACTGCATGCTTTAGGATCTCATGAATAGGTACATGAGAGAATTGCTGCTTATTTAAATTTGGATTAGCAATTGAGCAATAAGTGCTCTGTGCATTACTTTTTAACTGCCATCATCTTAAACTATTCCATTACTGTTGAAAAGTCTTCGTAAAAGAGGATGGAGTTTTGATCATGACAGAAAATATTTTAGACTGGATAAATATTCGATATATCTGTAACCGGAACCAAAAGGAAAGGGTACTAGGAAGAGCTCGAAAAATTAATGAGTGAGAACAGGAATACGGGTCAGTAGAATAAAGATTATCTAGAGAGGGAGGGAGAGATTATATAGAGAGGGAGTATCTCAAACAAGGGAAGGCAAAAGCCACGAAAGAAACGAACGTTATAGATAATGGAAAAGAAATCAATGAATTACAGATTGTATGACTTGAGGAAAAAGGAGAAAAAGTAATGGAGTGATGTAAACAATGAATTAGGTCGAAGGCAGAACAATGGCATAAATAATATACCGATGCGTGAAACTAACAGGAAAAAGAAACGCGGGGGAATAAATAATGCAAAGATATGGAGATCACAGCAAAAGGGCGCACCCTAAAGGAAATTTGAAGGTCTGTCAGTAAGGAAAAAGGGAAAATCAGTGCAAACAATTAAATATACGGTAGAAAAATTATTAATCCACCCAGAAATATTTCGTAGAAATGGAAAAAATAGCTATATTTTAAAGATATTTGTTCAAGAGGTTTACATAGAAAAAGAATATGATGATATGAAGACAACCTAGTTCCAGACATACTAGACTGCGATATAGAAAAGTCACTATAGGAAATAAAATCAAAAATAGGTTGAATCACAACAGAACGACTTAAAGGTTCAGGAAAACGTTTTATATCTCATGTGAAACAATAAGGGGATAGTAAATACATCGTTTGATCAGGATTAGTTTTATCCAAATATAACATAAAAGCATCTGCATGCTGGCACTATAAGGGAAAAAGTTTCATTTAGCGCACATCTAGGGTAGTACTTAGAATCGTTGACGAAAAAATCGATAGCGTGGTAAATAATTACTGAGGGATGGATCAGTAGTTTCAAGAAGGGGAGACGTAAGACTGACAACATAGCGGTAATGAGATTACTAATAGAAATATAGAGTATAATCAGAATTGTTGTTTCTATCTTTTTAGATTCCAGCCTGATAGTGTAAATTGGTTTTCATTTATTAAAAATACACGAGGAAAAAAAGTAGATTTGAGGATTGGGCGACATCCACAACCTAAACATACCTCAGACTGCTCAGGTGCGTCTGGCAGGAGGACTGTTGAACAGGCTATGTTAGGAACGGGAATTAGACTATGCCGTTAATTATCTTTTGTGCTTTTCAATGTACACGATGAGGAAATATAAAAAAACAGCATGAAATAAACATGAATAAGAGTTGGTGACGAATTCGTAAAAATCCAGATATTTGGATGATCAATAGTTATATATTTAGCCGGTCAGCTGAGTCAGATCAACAGTTAGCCAGTCAGTCAAGGACTTTTAAGCACTGCTGAGTTCATCTTTATATCTGTAAGATAGTAATGGAATCAATGAAAGAATCAATTTAATACGTCTATAATATAATCGAGAAAAATTGAAGTTACATTAAGGGCTATAATAGGAGAGCAAAAACCAGAGTACGTGAAAGTAGGGTTAGGAAGAGGAGTGAGACAGATATGTCGCCCATCGACCGCAATTTTCAACTTATACGTGGAGGAAATGGTAAAATAATACTTGAAGAGCTGGAGGCTGCAATGAAAGTGAAAGAGAGTTCATTAAATTAGAGCTACCTTTAGTTAGCCAGCCAGTCAAAGATATGCTATCATTTATGAAGTCATTAGATAATCAATTTGATAAACATATGAGAATAATTTTCTTTTTAGTGGTATTGATTCTAAACCCATTTTTGTAACAAACGGTTAAAATTTTAAAAAATAAAAGCTATGATTAGGCTTAAAGGGACGGTTAAGTTAAACGCTAAATTAGGGGGACAAAATTTAGAGCAAGTGGGGGATCAAGATAAGCTATCTTGAAAATATTTTTGATCAGGATGTTCAAAGAGGTCGGGACATAAGAAGACGAAAATGTGGAAAAAAGCTTTTACAAAGAAAACGTAGTTGAATAGAAAGACATTGAGGATGGATGATCGGAAATTTCAGCTAAAGATTTTAGAGGGAGCGTAGTTTTTTACGGTGCGGAAACTTGGCCGCTGTGGTAAGTTATATCGGTAGATTGGAGCAGGAATTGGTTGGGGTAGATTAAACTGTGGGTGTAGAAGATCGAAAAAGTAATTGCGGGAAAGGAAAACATTCAAAAATGAGGGAGGAAAAAGGGTTGCTGTGAGAAATTTTAAGAAGGCAAGAAAAGTATAGACCATTTTTATTCATGGAGGAATTCAGAAGAAATAAAGCTAAGAAAAGGAGGTAAGGCAGGGAAAAAAAATAAAAAAATAGTTTTAAATGATGCAATTAGTGGTAAAATATCTTCCTGCTTTTTATTTTTATAAATGTTGGAATAAAATTGCAAAAATCATATTTAACTATGTGTAAACCGTAATGAAGAGTTAATAGCATAACATTTTAAGTATTAATATGTAATAGTCATCCACAAATTCAATTTATTTCAATATAAAATTGGATGTAAAAGAAAAGGTTACTGGAATATAGAGTTTTAAATTAGAGAGTTTGGAATAGGGTATAGGCATAGCCCATTAAATTAAGCAAAATAAAAACCTTGTTTCATTAAAAGAAAAATTTGCCTATTCCCAATGCCATTTACATGCGGAAAAGACGTTTTGGTCCTGTATGTCACCTGGTATTCTCTAAAACCTTTTTTTTTTAAATCATGTCATAAACTTGCGAGAGTTTTTTCCGTCTGAATCACAAATTATAAATGGCATCACCGTACTAAAAACCAAAATGTCCTGATCGGGAGGTCAGTTATTACAGGTAAGAATTTCATTCTCTCTCTCTTTCGTCAAGAACATAATTTCTTCTGCTTTGGCCTGCCGGATATCACGAAAATAAAAGGTAAAACGTTGCGCTCCTATTCCTCTCTCTCACTCTCCGGCTATAATTTCACCTTCGCCGGTACTCGTACCCGAAGCCACTGTCAATGATGCAACACGTTCGCCTCTCGCTCGCGCACAATCTTCGCCCCGCACGCGGCAGAGGGCGAAAGGAAAACACACGAGAGGAATTCACCGGATGTTTGGCGTATAGTAGAGTGAGCGCATAGGTTGGGAATATGTGGTGGAGAGTGGGAGGATGAATGAAAAAGGCCGGGATGGGAGGTAGGATGGAGCTCGCGAGCGCACGTTTATGGCCCCGCGTCCCTCGTTTTAAAATTTTCATATTCATCTCCTTTCATCCCGCGTCTATTTATTTCCCTCCGCTTCATACATTTTATTTTCTCCCTCTCCACCCACCCACCGCCGTCCCATCCACCCTCTCTCTCTCTCTGTCCCTTTACCCGCTCTCCTACGGCTACATTCCTCGCAATCTCCATCTCTTTATCTACCGACGGAAAAAGACGGTGAAGGGAGCTCAGGTCTTACGTTTTTCCTTTTTATTTCTCTCGGCACGTGGGAGAGGGTTGTGTTTCAGTTACTCCTCGCTCACGCGCTCGCCTCCGATGCGGTTTGGCGCATTCATGCAAACTGATGCGGATGCATTAAAAAAAGCACATACTCGCCCACACCCCTAGGTCTGACGGTTTCTCTTTCTCTCTCCCGCCCTCTCGCGCCAATAATGCACCTCGATGCTTTCCATTGCATTCATGCGATTCATGATACCAGGCTTGCAACATTTCCCATTTTTCAAGCGAGAAATTATTCACGTGAGTCCCGTAAACTCTTTCCTCTTACGCCTTGACTATTCATGTCTTTGAGAGTAGTTTAGCAGGCATAAATGCGTCATATATAATTACATGCCAAGGCAAGGTTATCAAATAAAAAAATAAATTCCCTGCCACGATAGTTAGATATGCAGTAAACCGATTTCCGTCAGCCTGAAGGTTGCAAATCGCCATCAATACGCGAGAATATATGTTTTTCCTGCTCTAATGTCAGTTACTTGGGGTAAATGGTTCGATAAGACTTAACCTTCATAAGAACTAACATCAAATTGCTGGTAATTTGTAAAAACGCAATATAATGAATAATATTAAGTGAAGCCTTGTTGGTATGCGTGTATTTAACTAACCCAAATCAGCATAAAGAATCCTATAGAATATTTAAACAATTGGCTTTTAATTTAGCTCTCAAAAATTGGAAAAGTAGAGTATCTCAGTTTTATCCACGGGCCATTCTAGTTTTCTGTTCACGTATGGGTATTTGTAAATATATTTATATTTTAATCAGAATATTCATGAATACTATTTCATAAATAATATATTCAATTATCTTTATTCAAGAAAATCCATGTAAAATTAAGTTTTTGAAGTTTTGAAAATATATTTCCTTATATAATTAAGAAAATGTTAACCTTTTTTATTTGATCATAAAGAAATAGTGGCCACAGCAAATGAGTTATTAGAAATATTCATGAGCGAAAATTTATTCATCTCTAGTTAAAAATGCTACTATTGTTTGCATATATTGTATTCCGAATGAATACTGTTATTTAATCTCTTTTGAGTGAATGCGTGGAAGGTCATCGATATAGGGATCAGCATGAAGTAGCACCAATTTCATTTTGCCTTTAGAAATAACCTTTCGGAGCGTATAGCGGGACCTTCCATGCTGACACAATCACACGCCCCAAATATGAACGCCTGGGAATCACCTGGCAGCAGTCCGTACTACGGAATCCCCCATGTCCGTTACTCCTCTCCCCGATCCCTCGAACTAATGCTACCGCACTGCCTCTCCCTCCCTCCCTGGTTGTTCAATCACGTCGTCCCCGCCTCTATCTCCGCTTTGACACCCCTAGTGAGTAATCGCTAGTTCATGAGTTTTCAAATTTTCGGCATATCAGTCGAAGGGTATTCATCATCCTCTTCGTAGACAGACTTTTGGTTAACGAACTCCTGAACCGGAGACCGCCACGAGATGTCTCAAGGGAGAAGAGAGAGAGAGAGATGAGGATGGAAATTTCCCTCGTGGAAAGTCTTTTTAATGAATCGAATAGACTGTCAATTATCCCATTTAAAACACACAGATCCTTTCAATTCCAATTCTCAACTTTCCTTTTCGGCATTGGTGAGTCTAATCAATGCACTGTAAATGGTAAAGAGGGCATACGCAACGACATATACCAGAATTAGAATGATTAATCTACCATGCCATCGCTCATGAAGGTCCTTTTTTCAATGATGTCCCTATTAGTGTAGGTAGTGATGAAATTGAACTTTCATACAACAATTGAAGTTAATATTCTATAAATAGGTACATACGTATGTATTTCTGGAAGTCTAATTTAATATATGGGAAACAATTGCATTGATAAGGAATGCAATTATCCTTTTGTTTTACAAAGTGCTGTCATCAAAAATACTCAAAAAATGCATGCAATATTTTTCGTCTTCAAGGAGGATGAAAATATTTTTTTTGACAAATTTGGGATAAAATAACTCAAAAAAATTAAATAAAAAAACTCAACATTATTGGGCCTGATAAAACTACGCGGGAATGCAAACTTATAGCTTTAATTAAAATACATTTCATTAATTTTCAAGTAATGATGCCCGTTCAAACGTGTACCACCTCATCACCTGGGCAACGTTTTATGTGGGTAATCGCGTTGCAAAAAGTCCTATTAAAAAGGTTTTAATTACAAGCTCGTTTCTGCAATGAAATCTTTTAGCTTCTGAGTTATGCTTCCACCATATTATCAGGATTTAGAAGTAGTACGTTATTTTTTTTAATATCCAGGAATATATTTATATTTTTAATTTAAGCAGTAATTTGGCCTCGAAATAAACTTCAGATTTCATTCTCCTGCACACATTTATGCCTCTTCAAAATGCCAGCACTTATCAGTAATTCTGAAGAGCGTTTTAAGTATTAAAATGATCAATTTTGCTCGTTTCCTAGGATAAAAGAATGCTTTTACGCCGGTTCAATTAGATATCACGAAAGACTACTCTCAAAGCTTGTGTCTGTTTAATTGGTAAATTAAGTGTTACAAATATAGAATCAAATAATTGAATGAATGAAATTGAATGGAGATTTTATATACAACAAATTTTGCTGATGGAAATGTGGACCTCTATTTACTGAATAATAAATTGTATTTAGTATTTGTATTCTATCATTTAAAATGTGTCATAAACAGTTGCTTAGTCGGATAGTTGAGCTTAATAGCATCGGACGATAAATTTCTTTGCCTCTCCTAGCAAAGCACTATTTGATTTCTGAATCTAAATTAAAACCTTCTTTAATTCCGCATATTTCCTTCCTTCCTTTATTACATCCAACACACCAATCATTCGCCTACTCACTCCATATTTCCTTGGCGTACTCCCCTGTATCACAATCTTCAACATACCGTTGCCAATCAAAATGCTCTGCAAGTGCTTTTCCGGCCTCCTTTGCACTCTCGTCATCAATCCCCTCTGCTTCTTTACTGTGACTAGTACCTCACCGTTTCTTCTCCTTTCTGTCCATTTCACTTTTCCATCCTTTTCCACATCAGCAATTCAATAGTTTCCAATATATGCTTATCGTCTTGCTTTCACTAAAATCTTTCTGCTCTATACAAAACCACACTCCATATTGGCTCCAAATCAAAGTTCTGACAAATCTTTTCTAAATATCCTTACCCAGCTTCCCTATCATCGACTCCCTCCTCCCTGCGAAATCTTCTTTGCCTACAGTAATACTTCATCTTATGTGTCAACTACTTTGACAATTCGGGTCAAAAATATTTCTGTGGTAGTAAAACTCTTCCATTTGCTCTAGTTTTCGCCCTTCTAGTTTAATATGTAGCATACTTAGCCTTCCTCTTTCTCGAAATCTCCATTATCTCTGTCTTGTGTACATTTATTTACATCATTACATGTCACCCTGGTTTTCTCATTCGCTACGTAATGCTCTGAACCCCAAGACTGACAGGCTAGCTAAATATTGATAACATGCAAATATTACTGATTTTATCAATTGCCCATTGACTTTCACTCCTGCATCCAGTTATTCCCAAACTTCTTTAATGATTTCCTTCACATATTCATTAAAAATAGGGGGTAATAATGAGAATTCGGGCCTTACGCCTCTTCTTAACACTGCCCTTCTCGATTCTTCATCCTCACCTCACTCCTGAGCAAGTGGAGACAAACAGATTGTGGATAAGTCGCATGTCCCTCCAATCTGATTCAATTTTATGCAATGTATTAAATATTTTAACCACCCCAATACCATTGAACAACTTCTTAAAGAATACGATATAAATAACTGCATCCTGATTGTGCTCCCCTGTGCTCCTGTGTTATTCTATTCTATTAGTGACCTCATTTTGCAATGGTATATCGCGTAACTTTTCTTTTACTGAACCCATATATGCCTAAAGGATCATTTATTCTCCTCTATATCCTTTTATTAATGATCATAAGTACCCCTTAAGCCGCGTGCAAAATCAACTTTATTATTCTCTAGTCCCCACGCGGATAAAGTTAAGACTGTGACGTCCATGTGATGAAATTAAGACTGATCTGACATAATCTTCCGGCCAAATTCCTCATTCATTATGAGCTATGAATTATTATTTTCCTTTCATCCATAAAATCTCTTTCTTTAACGCTTTACGCACTAATCCCCTAAGTAGTTCCGTGGAAATGCTGTCTACCCACGCCGCCTTATTTCATATCATTTCTCTTAATTCGTTTTCAATCCGGGAAGCAACTATGCCTGAGCCTAATCTATCCCCATTTACGTCCTACATAGGCAATCATGAAAGTAATGCGTATGATTTTACTGTGACGCAAATATCCATGACAGCACGGTAAAACTGGTTTGTAAATGTGGTGGGGCATCTGCACTTCCAACATATCTGGTTGCTAGTTTGTTCCAAACAGTCTGAGCGGAAATACGTGCCTCCGCGTGAAGTGTGTTTTTCAAATTTGTAGCACAGCGCGATGGAACGTTCGTTTGAACAGCAATACGCCATCAAGTTTTCTATGCAGCTTGGAAAGAATGCAACCGAAACATTCCAAATACTTCAATAGGCCTTCAAGGACGGCTGCATTTCAAGGTCGTAGTCCGGGAGGTGACACAAGGCGTTCAAGGAGGGCCAGGAGGAGGTCGCAGACGAACCCCATCCTGGACGCCCAACAATGGCCAGAACCGACGAAAGCGTGAATCTTGCGCGCGAATTTTTACGTTCAGACCGTCAATTGGGCATCCAGAAAATTGTTGATACCCTATACATGTCCACATTTGCAAGATATGTGATAGTGACCGAGGATCTGGAAATGCGCAAGGTCTGCACCAAGCTTGTGCCGAAAGTGTTGACAGGAGACCAGAAAGAACTTCGAGTTTCGCGCTGGTTTTATTCAAAATGAGGCAGACTTTCTTGACTCTGTCGTAACCGGAAACGAATCCTGGATGTTCGAGTACTACCTAGAATCGAAAAGGCAGAGTAGCGAGTGGCGCACAAAATAAAGCGCGCCAAGAAAGCGCGAATGAGCATGTCTCGCATCAAAACGATACTCATTGCCGTCTTTGACGTCCGAGGAATCGTCTATTTTGAGTTTGTACCGCAGGGAGAATCTCTTAACTCTGCCTTTTACCGGGAGGTGGTCAAGAGATTTAAACGCTGGGTCGCGCGCGTGAGGGCTGCCATCAAAGCTCCACCATGACAATAACCCGAGCCACACGTCCTTCATCGTTACGAACTTCCTGGCCCGGAGTACCACCCCCCAGTCCCGTTACAATCTTAGTCCTGGTGATCCCCCAGTCCCGTTACAATCGCGACTTGGCTCCATGACACTTTTTTTGTTTCCCCGACTGAAGAGAGAGCTGAAAGGAAAACATTGGAAGATAGTGGAAAACATCCAAAACCATGAAAAAAGAATGAGGAAAGAAAAAAAAGGGCTTTTCTGAAAGACTTTCCCGTCGAAGAGTTTCAGGATGACTTCCAGGTATGGAAGACACGTCTCCGCTAGTGTATTGAGGCAGGGGGAGAGTATTTTGAAGAATTTTAAGCTTTGTACAAGTACGATCAACAAATCTATTTTTCCAGAGAATGCGCATCATTTTAAAATTGGGCCCTTAATTTCTAAGGTTTATGGCCTAACATATTTAAAAAAGATTCTCTGAGTATTCTTTTCATTCCTCTTGAACTCATTCTGATTCAACAATTATTCTCCTGATGAAATGTAGATTGTGTGCACGGAGTTTCCCTTCTTGCTTACTAATAGTGCTTCCACCTTCCTGTACATATAGTGTACCAATTCTGCCCTCTTTTGTACACTTTAAAATAGAAACTTAATATAAGGAAATGTGCAATGATATCTCCTATCAACAAATCTTCATCACGCTCAACTTCGAGAATATTAATAAATATAATAGATGGCGAGATCTTATATGATATCAGTTAAATCGGTAATGTTTTTGCATTCATTATTTTTAGATGTTTTTTTCACTTTTCAGACGTTCTATAAGTGTTAATGGCTATTTCTTAATTTTTATTTTCTTTTTTGTTCCATAGATGTACATGAAAAATCGCAAAAAAAATTTTCTCCTACTTCTATACTAGAATATACTCGTACTTATCAGCGGACGGAAGATTATCTTTCCCAAGGATTTTAATGCAAATACGTTGAATTATATATCGATAAGCACAACAAATCATGCCCATAAAATATCATTTTCCTTAAAATTGGCAGCAAAAATAACAGATTGTTATATTCAGTTATGTCATATTTAGTTATAATTTCCCGTTAGGTGACTCATAGCAATTGAGAATTATTTTTTCTTATAATAAGACAAGTGAGATGTGCGTATGCAATTTCTATGGCATTTAGTGACTATGTAATTTATGATATCCTCGCAGCTTATTTCATTGTCTTATTTCTTCTTAATCGTACCCCTTCTTGAAAAATACTAATTGCCGCAGTTATTGCCAGCAAATTTTCTAATCTTACCGCTACTCTCTTTGAAAAATGAAAACCATTGTCAAGCCATTTCAGTTAAATTCAGTCAAATTTCTGTTTAACTTCATCCTTTTAAACAATAAGTACCTTTCATATATCACCATTGAATCATGTATCCCCTATCCGTATTAATTTCCTACGCAAACCACTTATTTAAGCCTAGCTCTTACATTTTCACATAATAAAATGATGGCGTAATATTGCATTTAGGAAGCTACATAATCATTTTTGTAAGACATTTATTCCATCTAAAATATTTGTTTTTTTATCTAGCCTAAGGCATTTTTACGAGGATTTTTTGCTGTTTATTTTTCAGTGTATCGATTTTTGTAGAACCAGTGGATCCCCAGACTGTTATACCAAAATACTCTCAACCTCTGCAAAATACACTATCTTGATGACATTCAAACTTACAAAGCTAGTCATATGCTGAACTTGACAAAGGATAATTTAATTTGTCTTTTATTTTTAAAATATGCCCACCATAGCTAATATTTTGATCAATGATTACCCCAAAGTAATTACATTTCTTACTTGTCCAGCACGGGGTAATTACAGTTATTAAATGGACAATGTAGGCAGTAATATGAATGAATCTGTAATGGAATACCTTTGATGTCAGAGGTTTTGTGTTTCACAAACATGACTTTGGATTTTTTCTCTTTGATAACGAGATTATTATCATATACCCATATATAATGATATTATTTAAGGCAAGGTCTATGCCCTTAATAGCTGCTGTTAGCTCCCTATACATCGATATATGTATATGACATATATATATATATATATATATATATATATATATATATGACATATATATATGTATATATATATATATATATATATATATATATATATACATATATATATATAATACTAAAGGGCTAAGAATAGATCCTTGTAATACACCTAATTCTATCTCATGTTCTTCACTGCATACCTTTTTTATTTTAGTGACTGACTTTCTATCTTTTGAATAAATAGAAAACCAAAGGTGGATGGGTCCACAAACTCCTAACCAGCATAATTTTTTTAGCAATTTCTTGTGATCTACTTCGTCAAAAGCTTTTCTAAGATCTATAAATATCTTAAGCCTTCTATTTATTCTATCTTTGATACCGTTCAATGGCTTGTGTGGCACCTTTATTTCTTTGAAAACCAATTGAAATTTTGATATTATTTCATTCTTATCCAGGACTCTAGCAATTTGTCTTCCATAAACCTTCCCGTGATTTTTGAAATGGTAGGTAGTATTGATATTGGGAATTAATTATTCAAGTCTTTATGAGATCCCCTTTTGTAAGTAGTTCTTTGACAGCTTTTTTTAACTACTGGGATTTAGGGATTGTTGCATTGTATATTGAATGATTTACAACATCCTTTAATACTGGTATTATACTAGCGCAACTTTTCAAGTCAATTATTCTAATACCATCAAGATCCATTGGTTTCATATCCATTTTTTAAATAATCTTATGCATGCCATCCTGTTCTTGTAAAATGGGATTATGTTTGCCATTTCCACTCCTGTTTCTTCTTCTAAGACATGCTCCTCCAAGTACTTTCAGATAGTCCAGAACAGGATGTGTGTTTTATCACACACAGAACAATTGACATACGAACCGTCTTTTGGAAGAGATTTACTACATTTTCCAGATAACATGATGCTCGCTTGTTTTCGGAGCAAATGTAAACATGAATTAGAGGTTTTAAACTGTATTAGTTTAGTAATATAAGTTATACTAGCATGTATAAACCCAGGAACATTTAAATAGCCAATTACATCGTGAAATAAATTTAACACTACCCCTACATTGAGATATTCATGAAATACCACGACACACAGAGAGGTAAGCAACTCATGCACAACACTTATTACGAGAAAGAAATGAGTAAAAAAGCTAATTTTGGAATAAGCGCAACATTTTGGTGATCCTTCAAGTAGTTACTTGATTTTTATTAGTAAATTTTCCGTTTTCGCTTTTGTTTTCTCTATTTTATGTAAATATATTGAGGAACTTTTTGTTGTTTGGAACAAAGTTTAAATGAAGAATCCAGTTAAAAAGTAAGACCAAATTGATCTCTAAGCAATAACTCTTAAGAACTGCTTGGTGATTGTTTTCTTATTTTAACTAGGAAAAAACAATTGATCGGATTATGGTAGCGGCTGATCTTTCCAAGAGGAAATGAGGGTGAACCGCTTATTGTTTTATATCCTTCCATTTTTAGTTATATTGTTGGAGGTTCCTTTCACACTGCATGAGTTGATATTATCTACGCCATGGGATTCCACAAAGTTTAATCCCAAGTAGGGTGTACACCACAACGTAAGGTTCTATAGCAAAATTTATACCTTCACTTGGCACGGAGAAGATCGTTGCTTCTCCTTTCTGATTTGGATTAACCTAAGGGTTTAGGAGCTGGAGTGCGTAACGGGAGAGTGGGAGGGATGTCTTTTTGAGCAAGGTAGAACCTATTTGAAGGAGTGAAAAGCAGTTCCTTGGAAAAGGAAAGTTTTCAAAGGAAAAAGGAGTAGGGAAATTGATTGCAAGGACAGGGAATGAAAAAAAAGGAAGAAAGGTGTTTACTCATTCGCGCGGCAAAATACACGAGCGGTATCCATTAAAAAGAATCTTAGGCAGAAAATTAGGAAAGTTCGCAAAAAGTAGCTTTGAAAGTAGCTCTAACTAGCAATTTTTTATGAGTGCCCCACTAAAGAATAATTCGTAAAAAGTGTGAGGTAATACTTTCTTGCCGATAAATAGTCTTTCGGCAGGACAGCAACGTTTGGTTGCTCTCCAACGAAAAATCGCAACAAAAAAGTCTTTGAATATATTTTGCAGTAAGAATACTCCATGTTAACACAAAAAACGGAATACTTTTCATAAAAAATACTGACGAAAGAAATACAAAGATAATCATTTAAATATTTGGGATGATTGTACTGTCTCCATCATCTTAACTAAGTATAAATTCAATCATACTGTATTCTGCAATGAATTAATGATTCGCACCCTCGACTATCTATATCCTTTACCAATAAGTTAATATTATGGCTAATAAGCACAACTAGAATGGCTTAGGCATAGAATGGGTGTTCATTTAAAATATTGATACTAAAGACTACATTAGGATATGGAAAAGAAAGGTCACACTAAGAATATTTTAGGGGATTTCAGTTTATAAAGGAATTTGCCATTTAGCGCGGTCCTTACAAAACGAAGATTATATCACAAGGTTTTAACAATATACGTTAATTAAGTCTGAGAATGCTATAAAATTTGAAAAATTTAATTTTAACTCATTTACTGTTATTAAATGAATTAATATCTTCATTTTTCAAACTCATTTGCGTATAAAAAACTATTAACTATTTACAATTTAAATAATTATCAAGATACTTTCTACTAATGAACTCAGTAAATTTGAAGTACACTGACCTTTTTGTATGCACAACTCGGGGCATTGGAAGACCCCACTTTGACATTGAAATAGGTTCACTATCGCTTCCTTAAAGTTCAAATGGAAATTTGTCATTGTTAACACACAAAATAATGGTCAGTAAAGGAGTACTAAATATACTAAGAACTAACTATTCTCATTTATGAGTTGGTCCAGTTGTGTATGATTAAAACTCTTTTCTTTTAAAACTCTATTTTTCAAGGAATTCATTTTTGGTAAATAAATTTGCAATACGTTATTGGAAAGCACAGGGATTCGTGATGAGAATATTTCCTAATAGTAACGATACTAAGTTGAGAGATTTAAATTTTTGAGTTTAAAATTCCTGAGGCAACAACTTCTGAACAGAGGATAAAGACAGACTAGAGAATAAATTATAATCTTTCCTCAAATTACGAGATAGGAGGCTTCTGATCAAGGCAAGCGAAGTTATAAGAGAAATATTTGTAGATTTTAGAAGGCTGACGAAGTTAAATATTTGGTTTTGAAGAAAAGGAAAGTATGCTTTGGATGTAAGAGAAATTTAATTCTTGGTAGTGTTATATTGAAGTAGCATTAGAGAAGCTGCGGATATGAAAAAAACTCCTTTAAAGTAGGAAGTACATCATCACATCAATTTTTAGGCTAAAAAAATTTTAACTGACCTTCAGTAGAGTATTCGCAACCTCAGTATTATTTTCTCACATTAAAAAAATTAATAACATTCGTGTATTTATCAATTGTAAAAATTGTTTGATAAGACGTGTTTCGAGGATTGATTCTTGTGAAAATTGAGTTGATCAGACTAATATTTTAAGATATCTCTCTTGAAATTTAAACGTCAAAAACCTAGGATTAGTTGATTTAGTAAATATATTGGTTAGAACACTAATAACGATATTTCCATAAAACTGAAGGGTAAAAATCTAGCAGAGTTCCTTATTAATCCTGTGAAGACTGAGACATAATATGCAAGATTTTGAAACCGATCTCTACACAATAAGCTAAATTTTTTTAAGAATATATTAAAATCCATAAGGAGAGAACTTGGATGCTATCACATCTTATTTGAAAATAAGTCATTGCAAAAGGTACCAACACCGCGGCAAGAAAAGATGTCACGGAGCAGGATATAGATTGCAATAAGCATATGTATACATATGTATATATATATATATATATATATATATATGTATATATATATATATATATATATATATATATATATATATATATGTATATATATATATATATATATATATATATATATATATATATATACATGCATATATATAAACATGTATATATATATATATATTTAGATATATATATATATATATATACATGAATATTGATTAAACATATTTTAAATTAAAATATGTATAATTAATTTTTTAAAATTAAACAATACTGTATATGTATGGGTCGCGGTAGTTCAGGGGTAGAGCGTTGGACTACTGATAAGAGGGCCCGTGTTCGGTTCCTGGGCAAGCCTCTCTGGGCAACCGTAGCTCCACCTGAGCTGTACGATTTTACGGGTACTAGAATGGCCGGCACAGGGAAAGGAACTGGTGCCCCTACCCTGATGTGTGAATTTCATTCGCCGTCGGGCTTAGTTCTGGGTTAGCTCTCAATCACCTACCAAACTGATCTTCGGGTTGATTACCATGTTTATGGTTTATCTATAAATAAATATACATAAATATATACACATATAATTAAATTTTTATACATATATATATATATATATATATATATATATATATATATATATATATATATATATATATATATATACAGAGAGAGAGAGAAAGGGAGATGCACACCCACACGCAGCTCTGAAATTGAAGTTTTCTGCCAGAAGTGGTCTCCTCTTTGATTCACTCACGGAAATGAATCCTGTAGACTCGAGCGCGAATAAATACATCTCGATCGTTTTCCGAACTCGGCGTGGGCGACAAGGTCTTAGATGGAGGAGAAGCAGCATCTCGGCCAATCAGGCCACGTGGCATGAAGGAGACGCGTGCTAGGGATGAATGCACGTTCCACCGCACGTGAAAACCTTACCTCACACACGCCCTTCGTCTCACGCGAGGCACACACCCGGAGTGGTTCCTAAAGATGAGAATGGGTGGTCGGAGGGAGCGACAAAGAGGAAGGAGGAAGAGAAAGTTGTTTTTCGCTATCCTTCTCTCCCTCGGGCTTTATGGATGTATATGAGACGCATTAACGGATGGGTTTCGGGAGTGGGTTTCGGGCGACAGAGATAGCGGGAGATAGGGAGGGTGGAGGGATGGATATGTTATTGAGGAAGGAGTCGGGGGGGGGGGGAATTTTCATGCCGCGGGGCCAAGCAGGAGGAGGTAGGGGCGCATCGCATCCACCGCCGCCGCGTCGGAAGGCGGCCACGGAGGCGGAAAGGAGCACCGATCGATTCCCTTGCGTCTGGGGCCGTCACAAGGAGAAGAGAAGGGAGAGATGAAGGTGGTGTGAGGTGAAGGGGGTAAAGTGGGATGGCGAAGATGGTGGGGGTAGGCCGTCTCCGCCGTGGGCTGTTATTCCTAAAGGCCCGAAGGGTGTTTCGATGTGGGTGGATGTGGATGAGAGAGTGGTTGGGAGAAACCGGAGGAGGGGTGGGAAATGGAGAGAGTGAAGGAATAGGTGGGAGGTGGAGTTCAAACGCAAGAGACAGAGGGGAAGGGGTGGAAATGAGGGGTGTGGGAATCGGATGGAGGGGTCGGGGTGAGAGGATGAGGCCTCAACCGCGCGATATATATCCGCAAAGTTTAAGAGAGCGACGTGGCTGCTCCAAGTGGGTGCAGTTAGGGGGCAAGTGTTGCGTGAGGAGTTTCCATGGGTAGGGCAGGGGCGTGTGATACGTGCTCCACATCTTAGGGGAGATGATGAACCTTAAAAATACCATTCCCCAGGGTACGCTTCCATGATTGTAAACGGCATTGTTCCGCATTCGTATGCGCAGTTGCATTTCAAGAATTTGGCGCGAATTTTTTTTGGCGAACGCACGAATTTTTTTCCCTAGGACTGCAGGGAAATATGTTGGATCCATAATTCAAAGAAAGATTAAACAGGACTACGCGAAAGAAACCCTTTTTAATACTCTACTAACGAGCGTCAAATACGGCCCTGTTAATTGGACTGTCCATTTCAAAACGAGGATAGCTCTATGAAAATAGATTCTGGGACGCAAATTTTCATCTTTGACAACATTTATTTGAAATTTTAGAAGTTAACAGATGATATTAATGCATGCTCAATTTGAAATTAATTGTTACACATATTGTTTCAAATGAATAATGATTTTTTTTCAATTTTTTTTATAATCTTCTACCAAGGTTAAAGTGTTGGGCGTCGTTGGAGAGCTCATAAATCAGAAATGGATTTCCTTTCCTCGGGTGAAGGGTAGTAGTTAGCCATTAAGGCTAAATAATGTGAAAGAACTGAATTTTCTCCAACAAAATTCCGTAGTAAAATAGAATAAACACAGTTTCCTCTAATTCAAGTCCAGGATAAAGTAATTGACTTTGAAAATTTGGAAAAACTCACAAAAATATTAAGATTGCTACACAAGTGGAAACAGAAAAACCAGATTATTCCACCGTACTTCTCTTTTAGAGTATTTTAAATTATTGACATTACTAGACACGCCTTATGCCTTGGGATGACTATCTATGACATATTTAGTATGGTTTGGAGGCACATTAGGGATATAGGGTCGCACAGAAAAGAGTAAAATATTTTCTAAAAGTCTTGAACTACTCGCCACAAGTAAATGGACCAGGTCTGTTTTACTCATTCACTGTAGAATCTTTCCGGAACAAGGAATTGATATTGTATATTTTAAATAGAGGAAATAAACCAGTACTCCCTCAAATGTATTCATTACTTTATTATTTTCTCTGATAAGGTTCAATTCTGAGGGTTTTTCAATGGCTCAATTGTAACCACAGACCGTAGCTTCATTCCCTGATGTTTGCTCTCGAACTTCGGCGACTAGAGATTTTTTCTTAGGGCCTGGAAGACGCTCGAAATGCATGTAAGCTGTGTTGGTGTGAGTGCATTCCGACAAAAATATACTCATTCTTTCTCCCGAATGGTGCAAGTCGAGGACACTGCGCACCGATCGAGCATCCGTCGCCAAATAGACCCTCTTTTCGAAGGAGAAGTGGAACGCGGGGTCGAAAAATGATGCGGGAGGAGAGTGGATAGGACACGGAAGAGTTCCCGCGCTATCGGGTGCCGAAAGCTTCCGTCAACCCTTTGGCCGCTCTCGTTCCACAATATTCCCATCGTATCCTCCACCTCTCGCAGCTCCTGCTCACAATTCCCCATCACCATCCGTGCTATTCAACACTCCCTCCTCCCCACGCCCTTCATCATCTTCCCAAGGAATTCAATAGAAAGGGACTTCTTCGGGTCCCCTCTCTTCCTTTATCCATGTAGACAATCTAGTCATCAATCCGCCACAGGGTTTTCCTCGAATAGGTTGCCACTTACGGAAGCGGTTTCATGAAAATTGGCCGAATGGCCTCGAGTCTTCATAACTCTGTTTAGCGTGTAATTCTGGTGATGGATTAGGTATCGCTTGCCTCCTATGAACTACACTTGGTTTCCCAACTAATTTCCATGATTTTGATCCCTTCAATTGGTTGAGTAGCTTACTGATGTGCTGTATACTAGATTCTGCTGTTATTCCTTATATATTCCCCTCACTCTCTTGGCAACAGCCAGGCAGAAAACATTCATCATCCGTAAAGATATCTCTGGAAAGCTTAAAGAAAATGAAAATGTATTCATAAAATAATGACTAAGATCTCTTTTCTACCATAAAGGATTGATGTGCTCCATTGATAATATGAGAATGAAGACTGTTACCAATATGCTATTAGAATATTTCAAATTGAGTAGGTTTTTTTAGTAGTAGTTTATAGTGGGAAATTTACTCAGGGTCACATATTTTCAACTAAGGTTATATGAATCGTAAAGACAAATACACTGCTGGAAGCCAGTTTCCTACAAATTTCATGGTATTTTTACTTTAAATTCTGAAAGTTGGAAACCATTGCTAACCAAACAACTCATTTAAAGTTCTCACCAAAAATTGTATGATTACTAGTGTATTCGAAAATATAAGAGAATATTAACCGACTGAAGCTAGTACTGTAAAATCCCTAATTTCCAATGGGTTTTGAAGTTTTTAGTGGGATATTAGTTCATGTACTTACGATATCAGAATTTGATAAATGATAAAAAGAGAAAAAATGATGATTTTTAATTATATTAATGTCGCGAAAAGATACCCTGTTGCCCAAATCAATAATTTAGGATAAAATTTCTGTTTCCGGGACCTGTGTGCGAAAGGTGATCTGGGCTTTTGTATTTTTAACACTTTGGCAAACGTAACGCTAAGATGAATGCATTGAATTATTGGTCACAACTTCCTTCGTACATACAACTTTAAACAATGTCCAAATATAGAATATGTGTAAAAAAACTGAACTATATGAATAAATTTACAGTACTTGAAATCTGTAATGTAGAAGCTAGTTATTTTGCCGTCGGTATCACTTTCCATCGTGAATAAATAAGTTCAATTTTTCTTTTCATTTAATTTAAGTTTGATTGAGTTATTACAAAACAGTTGAACAAAAATCTCACCATGTCTTTAAACTTTGGTGAATCCGCAATCTACGAAACCCAAGTTCAAAGAAGACTGATTCGAAGTACGAGCCTAATTTAAGCTCGGATGCTCAGGCCAACATTCATCCACCATTCTCTCCGAATTTTAAACATTTTATTCCTTTTGTCAAACTATCATTATTTATAGTGAGGAAAACTTTATTTTTTCATTAATCTCTCTGATACTCCTTTCGATCGAGATTACTACTGCTCCAGTGATTATCTGCCATTAGAGACTATCATGCTAAACGAGAGCGTGAAGGCATGCATTTTTCATTCATGAACGACTTTCAGGAGTGATGCTGTATTTAATAACTCAACTAAATGATCTCCGGGTTAAGACCTTTATTCAACAACTTCAGGTATAAGGTCAGTATTTTTTAGTTGGAAATTCCATCAAATAGTGAAAATATCCATCCATTTTCAACATTAAAAAGGCTGAGGAGATAAAAATATAAATTATAATTTTGGAGTTATTTAAGACAGTAAGCATTAGAGAGAACCTGCAGATAGGTATTGCGTAGAGAAGAGAGTTTACACCCACATCTATACAATACCATCGATAAGACCGGCGATTGACTACCAATCGCCAGTTTAGAGGAAGTGGAATCCTCGTCCTAAAAAGTTGCACATATTCATTATTTAGCTTTATATGATACCCCGCAAAACGCTGCAAGGACGTGTGGTGTGGAGGTCTTAGGGTACCGGTTTTACATGCTGAATTATTCATTTATACATTTACTTGGATACATGATAGCTCATTTCAAACATATCATGGAATAATATTTGTTTGAATATTTCATTAAATTTTAGAATTTAATTTAAATGTTCTGGCTCTTAGGTTCGATTATGTTATGACAGATTATCGTGCGAGGGAAAAAAGAATACCTGAGTTTATCCGTGACAGTGTATCTCCCTCCTACTTCATCTCAGTGGCCGAAAATATCTTATCAACAGTTACCAACCCAAAGGTTGGTTTAGATACAGTATGCCTGAAGACCTAAAACATCCTACCACATGTCCTTATGATGGCTTGCGGGATAATTTGTAGATATATATGAGGGTTGGTTTGATAGGTGACAGTAGAGTTTATTTAGTACTAATCTCATCGGTGCATGAAAATCAGAGTGGCGGGTCAGTGTTTTTCTCTCTACCGCCTATGGTTTCCTAGGAAGATCTGGTACTGGAAAAGTCACACAGCTTGGATGAAGCTGAGGGTGCCCAGTGGTATTTTGGGAATCGAACACGGTCTAAAATCCAACGCTCTACTAACTAGACGACCCCTACCATTAAAATTTAGTGTCATTAAAATACCCTCTATATCGTAAGAAAACAGCCGTCCTGTAGCTAGGTATCTAAGAAGTATTTAAATTGATTTTTTCTCAATCATATCTAAGTCCTTAATTAACGCTTTCTCCCATGGATCCCACATACTTGCTATGTATCCTGAACAATGATGGTGCCACAATGGTAATGCCATATATAAGCATGTCTACAGAAAACTTACTCTCGAACAGGTGTAAATTTTACCCACTACAGAAGCTCTAACGTCTATTAAATAGGAGGGGAGAGAAATAAACATCAACTAATTATTAAATACACCCCCACCACACTAAGACAAATCATGTAGAATTGGAAATCAAGAACAGGAAAACATTATTAACCTAAGGCCTCTTGAGTTCGTTAGGTCCCCACCCCTATCGCCGCAATTAGTAAATGTGGTATCCTCCTTTTGACAGTGGACTTTTTCGATATTGCTATAATATGTGCACCCCGTAAAAGGTTTGATATCGTGTGTCACCCAAGAATTAGGCCTGTTCTGAAGTGCCTAAATCCCATCTATTTTATAATTTACGCCTTTTTAACATTTAATTTGATTATAAAATTTCAAATATGCGCATTTTCTCGAATTTAATTCCAAACTTTACGCCTCTCCGATATCTGGTCAGAGAGTAGCACACAATCAGCCTTATTTCTCTGAAAACCATTTTTTCGCCCCAAATAACCCATGATTATTGCCAGCATGGGATCTTGCGCTTTAATTGCATAATAAGAACTTAAAACACTTCCTTACGGCACTTTTAAATAAACGTGTATCTTAAATCATTGACAACTTCTTCTTGTTTACGCTTAAATTGAGATGATAATCTCCTTGTGAATACCATGATACCTTTGCCTGAGTACCAATTTCAAGTGAGAGACTTTGTCTTTGGCTTTCTTGAAATAAGTATAAAAAATATCAATCAACTAGGCCTTCCCTCCGACCGATTTCAAGATATTATGAATAAGAAGACCCAAGGTGTTTCGCCTGGGCTACTTTTGTTAAACTCACGCTAGTTACGGCAGAATACGTTCCTACTGTCCTGGAAGGCTAACAATGTTATGTTCTACGACTTAACGGGATACAAGGTTAGATAAATCAATCTGTATATATTGCAGTACTCTCTATCGTCGCATTTGTAGAGCGGGGAGTTACAGGTATGTGAGTTAGCTTCCATTCACGACCTTTTTCTCTGAATTGGTAAAAACGATTTTTAAATAGTGCAATGTTCTCTCCAATTTCCTTTAGTGTTCTAGTGAGTATTATTCCGGAATAGAGTATTATTTGCCTTATTTTGGAGCTATTATTCTATTCCTTCCTCGGGGTATGATACGTCGCTCGGAAGTTCTTCAGGTAATAGGAGCACTTAGTTGTGAGTACCATTTTTTGCTGCAAACGTTCTGAAATATATTATTCAGAACATTAAAATTTTATACGCTTTCTATAACAATTTTGCCATTTTCTAATTTTAAATTATATATAGTTGGACGTTTTCTTTGTGCTTTCCTGTCCTGTTACCCAAATGATTTTGTGTTGTTCAATTTATATTCGTATAAAATTTGTTTTTGTCAATCCTTTTTCAATTGTTTTATTTTATTTTATTGAATATTTCTCTTTCTCCTTAGCTTCGCTGTAATCTCACTGTAGTACCACCTGGTTCCTTCTAAACACGTTGGAATTTAAATGGAATAAACTTCCCTATCCCTTTAGGAGTTAGGGGTGGGAACTGTGAGTTACATGGACATGAATAAATAGAACTTCCCCATTCTTAATTACCAGTTCTGCACCTGTATTGGTATGGTGGAGGCCTATCGTATAAATGGCTTTTGTTTTTTGTATTTCCTCAATTTTCGTTTACCATAGAACTACTTAATTAGATGAGATTAATACTTGTTTTGAGCTAATTTATTCACCTGCATGTATAAAATTTTGAACGTTTTTTCGAGGTCTCTAGTGAATTTTTTTTCCTTTTCCCTTCCTATCCCTTATCCTCCCTTATCACTCACCCATTCCACCTGGAGCTTGCACCCCCTGCCACACAGCTTTTTGGTGAATCATGGGGTATTTACGATATGTAGGTATAAATCCCTTCAAGTACAATATTTAAAAAGTCCAAGATCTCCAATTTTCAATTCCTTCCAAAGCCCATTATTTTCCAACAATAGAATAGATCTCGTACCAGCAACACATCCCGTACAGATGTCTTTAACGCCTTCGTCACCTGAGCCTGTTCCCCCAACATAGGTGTTTGGGTGCTTGGGTGTTTGCAATTGTCTTTAATGTAATATGTAGGGGTTAGATGGAAGAAGGGACTAAAAAGTCTCCGTCTCACCCCAATGAAGTTGTCAAATAAATAAATAACATACATGACGAGGACAATGAGCCTGGTTCTTCCTCCCGTTTGACAATACGCCGTATAGGAGACAAATACGCCAGATTTTTTTAGCTACCTACAGCCTTTATTCCTTCTAATTCCATGCAATTAGCTAAGTACGGAATGGAAACTCAACGAATATCGAGGAATGACTGGCTCTAGACTCATAGCTAAAGGGTTTACTGTTAAGGAGAAAATAGTATGGTTAAGGGCGGTAAGCTAATAACATAACAACAATTAAGTAAAATGTGGTAAAAATCGTGTAAAATTTCGTACTCTGATTAGGATAACAAAGAGATTGGAGATCAGAGAGCAAAGATACCATAAAGATACTTAAAATGCAGGATAGATAATCATGAAGGCCTTCAAAAACTGGTTACATAGGTGAATGCTGAAAAGTTATAGGATAAACGACATGAGAAACGAGGAATAAAGTAAACACATTTGAGGGTCGAAGACGAGAAGGAAATATGGAGCGACGTGGACCAAGTGTTAAACCAAGTATATTGGGCACAACCCTACCCACAGCTAATTTTTAAGAATCATAATAGATAAAAGAAAAACACGTGGGGCAAAAAAATAGGGATGCTTGAAGGAAGAACTCGAGCAGCGCTCGGGATTAAGGGAAAGTCGGAATATCCTGCAATCAACCAACCTTTCACTTGAAAAACTGAGGATGACTTAAATAAGAATTATCGTTAAAATAAATGATTATCATTCACAACGAATCTAATTTAACAAAAACGAATATGCTTAAACTTTCTTCATGTAATTTCTTATTCCAATTTTTCCTTCAATCAATATTTTTCAGAGTTCAAACAAAGTTTTTTCCTAAGTTGGTCTTCATCGATAATGTTTGTAGAAAAATATTACCTTCGCAGGCAAATGAAATTTCTAATTTTCCTATCAAACCATAAATGTAGGCGTACATTTCCATTCTTATTGCATTAGTTCATTCATAGCAGATAATTTTAAATCAGCGTTCCTGACATTAATTAAAATTAACATCAATTAATTTCTCACACTTCATTAAACACGAAGAGACGTATGAATTTTTGTGGATCCTTTTGCAATAAACATAAATCACCATACTTGTCTTTTCAAGAAAATTACGTTCTGGTAATGGAAAATAAACAATTAAAAAACCGATAACCATATTTTGGGGATAAGGGTTCATCTATTTAAAGCTCCCATTAGGCTGTTAAATGATTAATCCTTGTCATAAATCCATTTTGTCGTTATATTTGTCACTAAACATTTTGTTTCTCATCCGGCTGCTGGTGATTTATTACACTCCTTGACCCGAACTACTTTCTTGCTTTTTTCAATTACGTAATTTAATACCAATATATTTTTCATTAATTTCATTATTTCAATTTAATTTAAGGCATTAAAAATTAATACTCCGAAAAAACCTTCAAAAGGAATAATAATGTCAGGAGAAAATATGCAAAGAAGTTGGTAGAAACGATATATAAAATGAATTTCGGGTACCAAACAGTCCTAAATTTTACTTATTTCAGCGGTGGCTTGCGGTCACATACACAAATACTGCATTGGATGAAAACTTAATTATAATCTGTCTGTCATTAGACCAGTCTACTTCTGACTAAAAAAATGTTCATGTCAGCTAAAACCTTACTTAATATCGATACTCTTTAAAAATCGTATTGATTTTGCTATGGAATATTTTGTCCACGTGTTCACGGCTAAGATTTCAAACAGTTTATCTCAGCATGATATCCTTTATTTAACGCCTGAATAAAATGAATTCAGAGCGTAGGAGAAATATACTTGTGCGCTTATAATCCAGTATTGGTTCCACAAATAAAGTACCTGATAAAACCAAAATATACTAGGATTCTATTAGTTATGGACATTTTCCTTGTTTTTGCCTCAAAAGTTGAGTTGAATGAGGAGTGGGCTTCATTGCCTCGTCTTTCGGCATTTTCTCTGCTCTTCCCTTTTGCTTCTCCTAAGCTTTCTTCTTCTCTTGCTTACCTCCTAACCCCGCGTTGTCTCCCTCCAAACCGCACCCTCCAGGCCGTCCTTCCCTTCGTTCTCTACCCTCCGATTCAACCCGCAATGCCTCCCTTGGGGTTGCTTCCCTCCCCGATACGTGTCCCGACCTTCCCCACCTCTCGCTTCCCTCCACTCCAACCTTGTTGCGTCATCCGGATCTCTCTACCCACTCTGGCTCTTCCTCCCCCCCATGCCTGGAGCTTCCCCCCCCCCATTAAACCGACATGGCCTCTCCTCTCCATGCTCATCCGCCCATCTCCTCCTCCATTCTCCCCCTTGGCTCCAGTCTTACTGGCCCACCCCCGCATCGCCTCCTCCCTTCCTCTCCCGAACCTTTTGCTTAACGATGTATATGCATCCAACGGCTCTCCACCCTCCTTGTGGCGTTTTTTTCTTCTCCTCGCGGGTCTCGTGGAAAATCGTTTCAGAGAAGAAAGTGTGCGTGAGTCTATGGGATATTCGGGCAATTAGGAAATAAAGATTGTTATGCCTCTCTTTATTGCTACCGAAGTGCAGACTAAGCATGTAAGTTCCACCTCCTATTAGTGATTTGAGCAAGGAGGTCTCGAATAAATGGAAAATTAGCGTGGATTTGCCCAAAACCTCATCAAATGGGTACAATCGATTCAATGCATCTTTTCGATTTTTGTTCATTCTTTGTGATCAACCAAATATGCTGTATTTTATTACGTAATAGGATCTTAGACAACTGAAGCCCACCCCTCGTCTGTATGAACGGATTTATTCTTCTTTCTATTAAAACTGAAAGAAAACACCCAGTTACATACTCCACTAATTACACAGCAGAAAATTTTACATAATTGTACAAAGACCACAATTAAAACTTGTTAGGTGAGCAATATCTACACAAAAATATATTCGAATTATTCGGAAAACTGACTCGGAACTAAACTATGACAGCAAAGTCTGAAGTTGCAATGCATTCAGAATTATATTTAAGAAGCGTCTCGACATTAATGCCTTATAAAGTTCTTTCCCAAATAAAAATCAAGGATTTTTACATATAATCAACCACATGTTTTGGGATTTCTCTGGAAATATCAACTTGAATTTTCATATCGAGACAAAGTGTACGGTAGGCCTTCAGTCTGACTGCGTTAGTCAGCGATCTCATTTTTACAGTTCTCATAAAATAACGAAAGCATGTCATGATATTTTAAGCAACAGCGGTATGGCTTGAAAGGCTCAAGACGGCGATGCCAAGGAACGCCCTAGTCTCAACCCTGCTGTAGTAATATATTATGGGTACTTACCATACGGCTCGAGAGCATCTAACGTCATACGCACCCTACAGACATAGCCTATCTATACGAAGAGGAAACGCAGTGGTCTCATTCTCATTCCTCCCCCACCACCAAGATGCTCAGTCCTTACATCTTTCCACATAGGCCCGGCCGCCCATTTCCCCTAATCCAAGGGTATCGCCACTATTTCTCACTCTAAGGCCGCCTGTATTATGCAATTTCCTCCTCTTCCAACATCGAAAAGGCCGGAAGGAAACTTGATAGTGAACATTTTGGAACGGGTAGGCATCTTGCCATTCGACTTCTAGAGAAGAACACATGGGACCAGTGGAAGATAAAAATATGCACTCCTTCACACTGCATTCTCCGTGTAAAACCATGTCCGTGCTGCATTTTCTCAGCACACTTTCAGATGTGCTAAGGCATGTTTCGGCTCTCCGTTGAATATTTCATAGAACTTAGTTACCCAACGAGTGCTCGAAGGAGTTCCCGCTCTAAATCCAAGAGTCAGAACGTGTATTATTCACCTTTTGTTCTCTCCAACGTCTCTTAACTCCGTCGTTCAATCCGTCAACCCTTCCATTCTCTAAGAGCCGTCTTTTGCGGATTATCTTTTACATGTGGTTTTAGTAAAGAATTTTTTCGCCGAGATAATATTTTATGGTTATCTCGTGTCTTTTTCACAATTTAGACTAAATTTAAAACAGTTATTGCTGTTCATTAAGTTATAAGGGTTATGTGACCATTATCTAATGAGAGTCATGTGACGATTCATAAATTCATAATAACTAATTTATTAGTCAGCGATTATAGTTTTATTCATTTTTTACATAAAATTATTTCAAACCAGAAACTAAGTGTGCCGGTTACAAACAATTTTCTCTAGTCTGCTCAAATAATCTCAATAAACTTTTTTAAGAATATTAAGGCTCCTATTACAAGTTATTTAGGTGAGATTCGTCGAGTGATCATCAGTGGTAACGGTGTATTCTCTATTAACACATTTCATTCAGCATATGGATAGTATAATATTCCCGAACGCATCATAATGATTATGATGATTAGATTTAATAACGGCATGACATAGTTGCTCCGATCCGTGAAGTAAATTTGCCATCGTCGCACTAAGTGAAAAATTAAGCCATTCTGGATTTAAAGATGACTAAACGCTCCAAGCGATTTCTAAATTTTGTTCCTGTATACTTTTCACTTATTAATTCAAACTAACAACATAAATCCGATTCCCTTTCATGCATCCAAAAAATATATTACCATGATCAAGGCAAAAGTGCAAGCGAACACTGTCGTGAGCGGAGAATCGTGTTGGGAGGGAGGTGGGAGGAGGAGTCCTGAGATGTAGAGAAGGCAAAATGGGTGGGTGGAAATAAAGTTTATGGGGTTAGGGGAGTCTTCGGCAATCTTTCTCTCGCACTCCCCCACCGGCCTTCCCGACTAAAGCTCCTGAGGTTGTCATTAGAACGGGTAAGGCGGGAATCTCTTTATCCAGCCGCGCGAGAGGAGCCCAGCATTTGGGTTTTAATATGGACGAAAGAGAGAGAGAAAGAGAAGACGGTTGGTTGAGCGAGGAGAAGTATTTGGTGGTGGGGAATGAGGCCCGACGGTTTGAAAAGGGATGGGTGAGTAGGCGACTGTTGCGAGCGGGAGGAGAATGGGAAATGCGTGTGTGTGTGTGTACACGGCGTGGGCGGAAGGAGGATTTTCGAGGCTAAGATTGAGGTCTGCGAAAGTAGCTGTTTGAGGGAGGGGTAGCCAAAAGGTTATATGAAAAAGGGAGGGTAGAGTGAGGGGTGGATATAAGAAATTGGGCGAGAAACGCGAGAGGAAAAAGAAGAGAGGGGCGTGTCTTGGTAATCCTGCGGAAAAGTTTCGCTAAGAACACAGCGACGGCAGCCTAGAGTCGTTGGGAGCGATCGAGAGGTTTCAAAGAGAGAGAGAGAGAGTGTTAGGGGAGCATAGGGAGGAAGATGGTGAGGGGGAGAGCGGAAGAGAGTGGTGTGGAAAGTTGAATTTTTGGAGCGAGTTCAGGAGATGGGAATGGAATCCTGATTAAGTGATGGAGGCAGAGGCAACCGGGAGAGCGGTTGCGAATGGACGGAACTCGTTCCATTGTGCACGGGTTTGGGAATACTCATAAGTTCGTCCTCGTTGTTCCCAAGTCACACCCCTTCCGCACCGCGCCATTCTGTTTTTCTTATAATTTGACTGATTTGGGCAAAGTTGGAGATTTTTAATTTTTTGTCTTTGGACCAGGAATACAAAATTTGACATCAAAATTATTCTGTCTTTAGGGCTTGGGAAAAGTAACGTTGACGTCGTTATCCCGGTACACCATTTTTAAAGGCATTGGTCCAATGCCTTTAGAAATGGTACACCATCTAAAATGAGGGCATATATTTTGTTCCTTAGACATGAATCTTTTACATTACTTTGGCGAGATTTTATTCAGTCGTTTCTGTGGTGTTACATTATTTTCGGTCAGAAATATCTACGAGTAAGTACTCTAATCGAAATTATTGTAATAGAAAATGTTTATAAAAGTATAAGATTAAGGTCCGTAGTAAATGATTGTGATAAATAGAAATCAATTATCACTCTGCCTCTGAAAAACAACTAAGCGTACAGAAATACATTTATATTTGCAGTAAATAAGCATTGGTCCTCTAATGCACTTCAAGCCGATCAAGTCAAATCAAGCTATATTAAATCCTAACGTTTGAACAAATACTTAATTCAAAGCCACAAATATTTAAGAGCTTATTCCATTACTGGACGTAATGGATTTTTTAAGTACATAAAGAATGGAAAGTTCAACGATGAAGGTTAAGGAAAGACTAAGTGACCTAAATAATTAGGTAGGAATTACAAACAATATCGGTGAAAAATTGGTTCAACACAGCAAATTATGGAGGAAAATGTGAGCAATCTAGTTTGATAAATGAATCATAATTCTGTATACCTTTTTTTCTCGAGTTTTATTCTCCTATATTACTGAGTATGCAAATTCTTAAGTAAAATAAGAACCTACCTTCTACAGCATTCTTCGCGTTCAGTCAAGCTCTTATCAATGAACATAAAGGAAGGATAATTAAAACCCAATAAAATATTAAAACGATGTTATTAATGGCTTTAGAATGCGAAATGATATATTGAAATACATCTTGTTCATATTTCATAACTTTATACACTGCTTTTACATAATTAAGTCTCCGAAGGTAAAACGCTTGCATGGACATTTTATGCTCCATGAAAATCATTCACTTAGCACATTCGCAACATCCCTAATGGATTCATCTGACGAATTTCCCAAGAAATATCATCATTCACAGGTTTACTCAGTTAAAATATTAGACAAATGTTGACACGACGTATTTTGACATCTAAATCATCCCTAATACTTTATTCAAAAGTATACTGTTATATCTTGTGGTATCTTTACCTGTTATAACAGTGTTGATTGCCACAAATCACACGAAAATATACGAATTGCCTCTTCTAAAGCCTAAAAATTCACGAAATAATGAGCTTCCATCTAAATAAAAATAATGAGCTATCTCAACCCTGGCACTTCAACATTAAATCCTTACTTTTTCACGATATTCTGTCTTCAGGACTTCATTTTACCAGTGACGTCGACAGAAAGTTATTAGATTAAAAGAGAAATGAGTGGTCTCAATATAAAAACTATAGGAAATTTCGAATGAAACCCAGAAAATTCCGACTCAGCAAGAAGACCTTTAAGAGTGAGTGCCCTCCCATGATCGATTTGAGACCCGGCCGCCCAAACAGAGACATCATTCTAATTTTACAATGGCTTCTAAATAATCATATAAAAATAAATATTCTGAACGGGTGTAATATTCTACGCATTTCATTGTATTACTACTAAGTTACTCCTTTTGATTTTCATTTACTTTATATGCGCATGTCAGATAATTGATTGCGTCGTGGAAGGTGCAGTAAAAAAATTGGTACAAATGATAATTAAGTATCTCTTTCATATGGTAATTAATATTAACGTCTACATGGTTTTAATTGATATCATAAATTTACTATGCACCGTGCAATTTTGAATGAAACACAGTCGTCCATTTCCACATTAGTTTAAACCCTACTATGGTAGGGAGGGAGGTGGAGTTAGAAAAGTTTAAACTATAGGCAACCCTGAGGTGGGTGAAAATTGACTAACTAATGGGGATATTGTGGATGCGTGAATATGTAAAGTCGAAGAAATTTCCCAGTATTGGCGCCGGATTTTCCCTATATAAGACTGGAAAACAAGCTTCTTTTCATCCTTGACCTGAAGACGTCAGCAGGATAGCTGGCGAAACTGTTGTCCATGTAAACGACATACGCGGACGCCGCCCGAAAAATGTGGAAATCACCTACTCATCGCCGCGGAAACCTGCGAACGAATATGTAAAGTATATTTTCGCGGTGCTAAAAATGATATCATCCAGACTATTTACAATTCCTCATTATTCTAAAAGCCCAATTTCAGCCCTTTTTTCATAATGCGTAGAACGAGAACATTTAAAGAGCCGATGCACGATGTTGTTAGAACAAATTCTACTCACCTTGGAAATCACATAAGGATTCAAAACAGTGGTCGGTATAATTAATGTTGTATGTCAATGGAATATAGTTTTTTTCATTTGATCAATAAGTGCATTGTGTCATGGACACAAATTACTCTCTATCAGTTTCTTTTGTCACATTCGCTATTCTCCCTTCATAATTTGTCACCCCGTTGCTCAACTCTATCCATCCGATTTCTAGTAGTATTTAGGGGAGGCAACCGACAGCTGAGGTAATTTTCTCGGATTCCTTTTGGCGCCAAGTGCAAAATGTATCTTATGTTGGAGCCCAAGGTTATTCTCTCTCTCCCAAACACTTTCCCATCAGGTAGACGAGACTTGTTTTTATCCGTCATCCGTCTCTGCGGGGTATGCCACCAACCCCGAGCCATTCGAAAAGTGCTAAAAGTGTATTACGCCCCACCATGAGTGGATGTTCGGGAAACAGTCAAGTGGGGACTGGAAAATACCGTTCCCTCCCCCTTCCCGACTATCAATTCCCCCGGGCATCCTCGGTACCGTTTATCGAATATTTATATGCTGAGGCAACGCTCCTCTGAATAATAATTCCTTATTTCCTCTCAAGCCGAAATTCAAGGAAGATAGTCCACCTTTACGCTGCTTATAAGTCAGATAGGAGGCAATTAAGCCGACACCAAGCCCCGGGTTTTACAGAAATTTAGAATAGCACACGATTAGTAAAAATGTCGTCACCACTTCTGTAATTTTTGTATGTAAAAGAAATGTAAGGTTTCCCTTTTGCGTCTTATATAACGAGTGCCCTGATATTATTTTTAGTTTAATTATATGTAATTACCTAATAATCATAAAACATTTCATATTTCGAGTATTTCCAAACGTCAAAAGTATTTCCTCAAAGAATATGTCACGAGTGTGAATATTGCCTCTGACTAATCACATCTCTTGCCAAATTACTCTCCTGCCCTTTGATCCTTAAATGGCTATTTAAGTGTATTCATCAGTTAGAAAATCATATTCATGTAACTTCAAAAGAGACGAAAACATTTCCCTTCAAGAACTGACGGCGTTAAAAATCTAATAAACTTAAAATTAAGACTTAAGCTCTATGTCGCAACCACTAACTACCAGTATATGATAGTACATTTCTATGGACTCTTAAATTGATTAAATACTGATAAGTTTACAGGTATAAGTAAGATGCCTTAAAAATTGAAGTAATATATAAGAATATTCAAAACTGGCAGAATTTTACAATGCCTTGATTGCACGTTCCACCAACTAATAATGAATTTGCCTAACTTGCAACTAGCATTTTTTTAAATAATTGTATCAAAGATGGAACTTTTTCAAAAACATTAAACTAAAAATATTGTCTCCTATGATTGCTTGGGTGGAGTCAATATGCAGATTTACCTCAAAGGAAGGTCTCCGAATGGAGTTCCAGAGAGAGGATGTTTTGACTACAGCATTCTAGTTACAGCCCTTTATGGAAATTAGGAAGAGAGCGAAATGGTTGATGAAAGGTCGGTATCATCTGTTCCCATACTCACTCCTTCCGTTTATGTCTCCATTTCACTTTACCATTTCTCGTTTTCACTCTGCCTGTTGTTATATCTCCATCTCTCGGACTTATTTGGATTCCAGTGGTCTTTGTTTATGTCGAAGGATCTTTTATCCCATGTTTAACCCCCAAATGAAAATATTCTCATCACTGAGGTTATCATATTATCTGCGCTCTCATGACTTCTTTGACACTACTACAGGAATATACTGTGCCGTTCTTGTAAAAGTGCTAAATGATCTTTATAGAAATAGGCTGACTATTTCATGATTTCATATTTTCTTTCAATATTTTTATAAATAAAATTGACGCGTTAATTATTGAGAAATTTCATATTTTTTAATTAAAAAATCGTCATTTGTAAGTTATCACTTGCGAGCTTTGTTTCCCACCATGTGTTTTTTCGATGGCGGTCATCATTTAACGAATTTCACATTATACATGTATGTATAACTTAGGTGGACGTAAAATTATTCGAGTACCTCGTTTACGGAAAACGCTGTCTGTTTTCTCTTAGTGGTTGCAGTACCGAAACTGAACGACCTATTGTTTTTAGAAATTTTCCCAGTATTAAAAAAATGTTATAATATATATTTATTTCATCGTGGATAAGGTAAATATTTATCCAGTATATAGGGTAATTAAAACAGCCGCATTATCAGCAAATGACGGTGACTGTATTTTCTTTTCTATAATACGTTATTAAAAACATTGACCAGGTTTTGTTTTACCCATTTGTACACCATTGCTACTAAAATCGCAATTATTGATGTAATCATGTTCAATTTCCCTGCGATACACTGTCGTAGTCACCGAAAAAATATCAATTCCTCAATATTCATGTTAACTAAACACAATTTTTAGCTTTATAAGTATTTCATGTATACTATTAATAAAATTCATAATATTTAAAATTCCAAACATATACTGTCCAGCAAGTAGTTGAATGCTCATATGGCTAGAATTGCGTAAGCTACTCACTACTCTTGGCTTAAATGTAGTATTTGCTAATTATTACCGTCCTTATTTTATTTACCTTCGCCAATTAATTTTAAAATGCATTTAATTTTTAGCAATTTGGTGTTTTTATCTCATTAAAAAAAATTATTAGAAGATAAATTTACAGGAAAGAGCTACTCAAGGATTTCAAATTGCAATACATATATGCGGGAAAGTATAAATTATTTCGGCGGCCATGTTGAATTTCAATTAGTGCAGAATGAATTTAGGGCAATCCTTTACCTTCTTCTTTTGTTTTCCTTAAAAAGCGGTGAGTTTTACAACTTTTAATTATTTACCAAGCATCAAATTTCAAAGTACATTAAACAAAAATTACATTGAATTCAGTAAATCTATTCAACTGTCAATGTAGTTTTGTAGAGCATAATATATATATATATATATATATATATATATATATATATATATATATATATATATACATATATATACACACACATATGTACATACATATCCTGGTCTATAATGATATAAAGTTATGTGGAGTGGACGTGGAAGTCCAACGGGCGGAACGTTGAACTACCGATTAGAGGGCCGAGTTTGATTCCAAGGTCGTTTCTTGATGGCCCTCAGCTTCAACCAAGCTGTCTTTCGGGAAACCAAAGCCCATAGGAAAAAGAATCAATGGGCCCCTACCCTGGGTACTAGGCTTAGTACTAGGTAAGCTCTCACCTATCCGACAAACCTAACCCACCTTCTGGTTGATCACTGTGTTTTTTTAGTATAAACTGCAGTGTATTGTTCGCTTGGACCACCCAGTGACTTCCAGTTCTTCACCTAGCGCAGTAAAGTCCATGTTCTTTTCCATGTATTTATTTTGTAAGTCATTATTTCAATTAACATTATCAAGACGAGCCACTAAAGCAAACTAAAATACATTTTTCAAATGTATCTATACTTCCTATTTCAGATAGATTATCAAATCAAAGTATATGTTCCGATATTATGAACTATGGGTGTCCTTGAATTACCAAGACACGATTTCATTTCGGTACTAAGCGCTTTACTTAAAAATTTCAATAAACCCACAAAATATTAATCGATTATTCTCAATTTGGGCAGCAGCAGGACAGAAGACGCAGAAGAATAAGACCGAATGAGTATGAATAGGAACTTGGAATGTTAGGACAATATGGAGGACAGGAAAATTAGAGAAAATAAAGCGAGAGTTGGAACGAGGAATTATAGACATTTTAGGTCTATCAGAGATGAGATGGAAGGATAGTAGGAAGTCGATAGGATATACGATCAGTTAGATAATATAGTCGCGGGTGTTCCTGCAGGGAAACATTTCATATTAATGGGGGATTGAAATGCGATGAAAGGCAAAGGAAGAGATGGTGATGAGGTGGAGGACTATGGTTTAGGTACGAGGAATGACTGCGGGGAGAAAGCAATTGAGTTCTGTAGGAGACAGGGGCTAGTCATCACCAACACTTGGTTTTGATGCCACAAAAGGCGTAGGTATTCATAGGAAATGCCAGGTGACTGTGAAAGGTATCAGTTGGATTATTTTATAGTTAGGAACAGGTTTAGGAACAGTGTGATCAATACGCAAAGCTTCCCGGGAGTGGGCACGCACGCTGACCACAATTTAATGGTTATGAAGTGGAGAAGTATCCGTTTGAAAAGGATAAGGCAAGGGTGGAGGATTAGCAAATGGAATGTACAAGCATTGTATTGACAGGAAGTTGTATCAGCAGGCTTTAGAGGAAATCATGAATGATTAAAAAGAGCCGAGTACTATCAAATAAAAATGGGAATGTATCAAGAAAGGGATATCGAAAGCCGCAAAATACACTATTTGAAGCGTTAACGGAAAAAGGACTAGGAAACCATGGATCACGGATGAGATGATTAAAAAGATGGATGAGAGAAGAAAATGGAAGAATGTAAACACAGACTAAGGCAAAAGGATATACAAAGAGTTAAATAATATTTTGAGACGGGTAAAAAATAAAGCTAAATAAGTATGGTGGAAGACGCAGTGCGAGGATATGGAAAGTTTACAGAGGAAGGGTAAAATTGGTGCGCTCTACAAGATGGGACTATCGGGAAGTAAAAAGAAAATATCTATGTTAACAGTTAAGAGATAAGTCGGTTAAGATAATAGTGGACACAGATTAGATCCAACAGAGATGGAAGGAATATATAGAGGAACTGTATGGTAAAGAACATAGGCCAGCAAGCTTAGACATAGTAAGACAACATGACGTAGATGAAGATAGCTTAGGCGCAGACATACTCGTCGATGAGATAGGAAGGGTATTAAAGGATATGAAACCAAATAACGGCGTGGGGATAGACAACATTCCCATGGAACAACTGCAATGTTTAGGAAAATGTAGGAGGAAGACTCTATATGAACTGATTCTTAGTATCTACAGGTATGAGGAAGGAATGTGGCCGGAAGGCTTTGAGAGGGTTAGCTCCTTTTCGGAAACAGGTAAAGGCTACAACATGTGAGGACTACAGAACAATAAGTTTGATTTCCCACGCAGCTTTGGCTGTTCTCAAAATCATCAACAAAAGTATGTAGAACGAGGAAAATTATTTCCAAAGCTTTTGGCATGAATTTATTCGCCACTATGGGTGTAGGTTTGCATTAATATGTTGATTTTGAATGTTGTATTGTTCTCTTTCACGTGTGGTGACCTAACGCCCCCCACTACGCCCCCTCTGCGGCGGCTAGTGGGATATTATGTAGATATAGATTGCTTAGGCGATGATCAGCTTGGGTTCAGGAAGGGAAACAGCACGCGCGATGTCATTGCAATAATGAGATGACTAACCGAGAGAAACATAGAATACAATCAGGATGTATTCACTTGTTTCGTAGATTTCGAAAAGGCGTTTGATAGAGTGAATTGGGAAAAACTAATGACTATATTGCAGAAAATAGGAATAGACTGGATATTGAACAGATGTCTTAAACTGCTCAGGTGCGAGTGAGGAACGGAGAGACCGGATGGACAGTGTTAGGAAGAGGTGTGAGGCAGGACTGCCCATTATCACCGGTCTTGTTCAACTTATTTGCTGAGGAAATGATTAAAGAGGCATTGGAAAAACTGGAGGTTGGAATGAAAGTCGGTGGGGCATCCGTCAAATTAGTTAGATTTGCTGATGACCAAGCTCTAATTTTTCAGCCAGCCAAGGAGTTGCAAGCATTGCTGATTGAATTGGAAACTAATCGCGATAGATATGGGATGAGAATCAATATTAATAACACAAAAGTTATGCGATTACCCAGAAAGAAAAAGGCTAAGCTTAATATTAAAATGGGAGGGCGAAATTAATAGCAGGTAGAACAGTTTACGTGTCTCCGAAGTGTTTTGGACCAAAATGCTCGAAGTAGTAGGGACGTAAGGAGAAGAATTACTCTAAGTGAAGAGGCTTTCATAAGGAGGAGGGAGTTGATGACAGGGACGTTAAGGAAAAATGTTAAGAAAAGACTCGTCAACACTTTGATTTGAAGCGTACTTATGTACGGCGCGGAAACCAAGGTAATTGAAGCAGGATGGTAGCAGTAGATTTGAGGCTTTTGAAATAAGAGCGTGGAGAAGAATGGAGAAGGTGAAATGGACCGAAAGGGAAACATATGAGGAAGTACTTGGTATGGTGGGCGAGGACAGGGGTTTGTTGGGAGAAATCCTATGGAGGCAGGAAAAGTGGATGAAGGGGTTATTGACGGGCAGTGGGATGTTGAAGACTGTGATAGAGGGAAGAATGTTGCGCAAACGAGGACAGGGAAGGAACAGGATAGGGATGTTGAACGGGATGAAGGGAGGAATGAGGGACACAGAAGCGGCCTAACGGAGTAGAATGTTGGGTTGTGTTTTGTCAAGAGAAACAAAATATTTATTTGGTAGTTGTGTCCAACCCAAGCCTACCTTAAGCGGCAAAGTAATAAATAAAGAAAAAACTCAAAGTGAGAGACTGATTAATTAAAGTAGGATCCTTATTTTCAAATAACTGCATACCCGAATGCATTTTCTTATCCGTTCAAAGTTATTCCCATTTGAATGTGTATCAATTATCAGAAAAAGTAATGGCTTGTATTATCACATATAATGTGAAGGAATAAATTAAAATCATCCATTTTAGCTATTTCGTCTCAGTCCTGAACTGCGACTCGTACTTTTCTTCCGAAAGTGAAATGAGTTATTCGATTACAAATAGAAGAATTATTTCAAATTATAGATTTAATCTTCCGACTAATTTAATATTACATTTTTGACTAACATATGTTTATTTCTATAATGTGTATAAAGATAGATTTAATCTTCCGACTAATTTAATATTACATTTTTGACTAACATATGTTTATTTCTATAATGCGTATAAAGAACACAAAGTTTTCTGTAATTTTTCTCTCAAATAAAGAAACCATTCATATATCTGTAGATATTTCTTGGCAATTTATCCATAATCAAATCGTTAATCTTTGATGAAGGAATATGTATCAATTTAAATAAATTAACTGATTGGTTACCCTTAATAATTTGATGGTATATTTTTCTTTTTCTGCTAACGAGAAATATTTTATCTGCTGACGGAAACCAATCGTTTTAGAAAGTCCCATATGTGTGCAGAGCCGCCTTGGGACCCACTTTGTAAACCGAAGCGAATAAAATCCGGAAATGTTATCGACCGAATCATTTAAAGGACGAAAAGATGATACTTTTCTTCCTCGAACATCTCTCAGACCATTGATTTTCGTCAACTCTCTGAAGTTTTTCGTTCCCACCACTCCTTTCTATCTTCTATCGAGTATTGTTCTTTAACAAACGATTTTTAAAATTCACCATTCTTTAGATTCTTTTCAAAAATTCAATCCCTCCTAATATTCGTTTATTCGGTTCTTTGTTAATGCAGGATGACAGCTAAATATGAAAAATTATACTAGGGTTATGACACAGTGAATAATTGAATATTCATTTATTATTTAGTATTCTGACAATTTTTCCAAATCCTAACTGAATTCATCCTCTCTTCATCAGAGGTCAAGGTATTAGTGATAAGAGAGAAATGGTTCTTCTTCGTATCATTCAGGACTCTTTTAAATCACTGGCGACAGAATAGTAATACTTCTCCATTTCTTTAAAAATTTCTAAATGAAACGTTTATCGATGCATCTATTTCACGAGTGTGGGTTAAATGGGGGATTAGAATAAGCTTCAACTGTGTTAACACGAATTTACGCGACCCACCAACTTCATAAATCGCCTCATGGAAAGAATGTCTTTTTTTCGTTGTGCCCCTCCACTTATCCCTTTGCTGGAACAGTCAAGTGTGAGCTCAAATTTGAAATCTTACGCTTCATTCGATCCGCTGGGGTGAGGAGGATAACGTACTACCTAAAGGGCTAAAAGACCTCTCCCTTCCAACTTCTCATCCCTTCATCCCATTGTCTGACCGCACCGCAAGCTCTCTCAGCAGCACACGCCATCTCTATCGCCTTTCTTTTGTTAACCCGATTCCACAACGCGCTATTAGCTAACTGTAATGCACCTGATAACTTGAAATCCACCCAGGGGGAAGGTGAGGATAAAATAGAGCAAGAAAGGAAGATAGAAGGCAGGGAATCGCAAACCACGAAGGATATGCTCATGGGAATGGCGAAGAGAGGTGAGGAGAGAGATGAAGGAGTTTTAGTGGATCAGAGGAAAAAAAGCTAAAAGAAATAGGTTGCCTGCATAAAAAAAGTGAGCGCGTCCGTTGGGATCCAGTTTGAAAAAGTCTGGCAAAAAAATAAGGCAGCGACAAAAGAGTGGCACGACAATGAATGGGTTCAAATCCGCGCGTCCAACAGTTTCATATTTTTAACTATGTTCCTTTTATTCCTTCTAAAATCGCCTGATGAACCGAACTGCGGCTGTTTTACATTTCCTCTCTGGGTATTCAGTTAGGCAAATTCATTCGCCGATAATTCTTCGCCGCGTAACGACTTTATCTTCATTTTTTCCGTGCTGGTAGCATTTTTTTTAGCGTTTCAGTTCGTTAGGCTTGAAAAAAATATTTTCCGCCCCGTGAATGAATGAACGCCTCATCGAAATTTACCTTCGCGAAAATCATCCTTTTTATGTGATTTCCCTCGACCTCTTCTTGCTTGCTCACTCTCATTCACATGGCTCTCCACTATCGCCTCCTTCCAGCACATTCTCAGGGCGCGGCTGCCGAGGGTCTCCTTTTGCGATTCAATCAGTATCAAGAGCAAGCTGCATATTTTGGTCACCACCATTTTTCCTTCACGCGTTAAATAATGACAAAAATCTATACTTTTGAAGACACGGTGACTCCGATTCCCATTGTCTTCCTCATATATACCTTTAATTCTTTGGTTAAGCAAATCCAAATTCATATTTGAAAAGAGATGAATAATAAACCCAGTGGAATATTGTTTGAAACCCCATCAAAATCCGTTTATTTTTACTTATATTTTCAGTTGGTTAAATAATATATGTTTATGATAGCTCTATTTGTTTTTCAGGCTAATTACATACTTTTATTCCAGACTGCAATTATGAAAATAATGACGATAATTTGTAACCATGATTATTATCGATCATTTTGTTTCAAGGTAGATATAAAGAGACGTCTCATATTTTCTATCAGAATTTGTATCTGGTTAAATATGAATGACAAATATTAACTCTGCAGCTAGAGCGACTTGCATTATATTACGAACTGCGAGTAAAATAAATGATTAATTTCCAAGTCAAATCACATCTGAGTTGATTTTAGAGTTAAAAGGCATAAGTCTTGGATATTCAATTTTCGCAGCATATCTATTTTCACCTTGTTACATTCAACGACTGAATATCTTAAAGGAATGAGATTTTTTTTGTTGTGAAAGTTGAGTGTTACACCTATTATAGAACTAAAAGACTCAACTTTTGAATATGTAGAAATAATTTTTACTGCAAATGCCATATGAAAAAATAGTCAAACTGTATGAAACTACATGAAATCGATTTTCGGCTATATCAATGTATATAAAATGGTTAGTTCCAGTTGGCAAGGTTGCTGGGATTAGTTTATAAGAAAAAGAGAAAGAGGCAAAGTAAAAGGTTTCCTTTGAGTAAACTGAATTTATATATTTATTTATATAATGCAGTTATAATAGACTCTCCACCAATATTATTAATTTACTATTACAATTACGATTCATATGTATGAATATGTCAGTATTTAACTATTTATTTGAAGATAATATTGGCTGATCACTTCCAAATAGATAATATCACAAATCTTTTTAAAATGTATTGCTCTGCAAAAATATATACACGTATTTCTCCACATACATGAGGACCCTATCATTGAACCCTCGGAAATACAGTCTTTTCTTATTTGTATTCCATTTGATTTTTTCCACCATTACACCTTAAAAGTTTTCCCTCTCTCACGTGCCCTTTCTAGACTTCCACTCCTTTTTTCTCCGGCGAAAATGTATATTTTCTTCAGTTCTTCAAATCGTGTAAGCCCTCCATTCGTCTACTTCCGTCTTAAACCTCATCAGGTCTCACGTCAACCCTCAAAATCTCATCTCGTTCCTTTCCCCATCCACTTTAGTCTTACAGCTTTCTTTCCTAATTGCTTTCTCTTCCAGGAGAGGTTTCTTTTTCTCAAGTTTCTCAATTGAACAGGAAACTCATGACTTAAATTCATTCATTTAACTTTCTTTCAAACTTCCACGGAACGTTTTCGACGTCTTTCCTATGCTTGAAATGATCACTCACTTCATCACTAACTTTCAAACTTCTCATTGCATTTATCCTTACCCTTTCCCGTAATCTCCCCCATCATACATCGTAAGCTCTTTGTTGAATGTTAAAGAATTATTAGAACCGCGTGAAAATCATAAATTTGAATAAATTGAAATTTAGAGTTCAATTAACAAAAAACTGAGGTGTAAATTGCTACGATGACCTAGCGAGTTCCATTGACTCTAGATCCATAATTCGGAGTCTAAGACTATTGACTTATGTTTCATGAAATCATAATTAGGAAGCACTTACAATTAATATTCTAGTCAATAGGGTATATCGGAATATGATGACTTCAATACCTGAATTTAGGCATAGAGCCCACAAATCCAGTTAGATGAACGTAACTCTTAGACTTTAACTACCAAGGTACTTAAACGTAGACTTGTATGATGTCAACTATTTATTTGATAAATGAATACTAAAAAAGAAGGTGATTATCTTGCATATCATGGAAACAGATGCTATCAATATTATATTATTCTAAAATTTTATATGTATATATATGCACACACACACAAGGTTTGAATTGAATGCATCGGTGGACATTCTTTCCTAACGTCAACATGAAGTGCTAATTCAGACTCTCATTTTAGGGTACACCTGATCATAAATCTTATTGGCATTAATAAGATGATAGCGCACACCATTATTACTGAAAACATGCCGATGCGAAAGATCGGTGCTGAAGTCGTCCCGAAAGGTCTTGACGGACGCCCAAAAGTCGAGTCATGTTTTTGCTTGCAAAGACCTTCCGAAAAGAAATCGCAACGATTCCCCAACCCCCTTACAGCCTCTGGTTAGCACCAGGAGACTATTTCTTATTCCCAAAAGTAAAATCCTCCCTGAAAAGGACACCACCATGGGACCCTTAGTCCAGTCAAAGAAGCTTGCATGCGTATCCTTAAGGATCTTCCGGAATCCGCTTTCAAGTCGTGGAAAAATCGATGGTAAAAGTGAGTTGGCGCTGAAGGAATATACTTTGAAAGATTTTGAGGCATTGTAGCAATATCTGAAATAAATCTATTTTTTCAAAACTTTTTCTAATACTTTTTTAATATATATTTATATATATTAAAAAGGTATTGGAAGATATTTATATATATAATATAATTTAATAAAAATAATTTTTTATATATTAATTAATATAATAAATATAATATAATTTTATATATATATATATATATATATATATATATATATATATATATATATATATATATATATATATATATATATATATATACATTAACTTTAATTTGGCAGTTTAGTATATTATTTAGGTGGTTTTTACTTTTCTATTCCTCTTCGGACAACATGCAATTTAACACACAATGCTACAATAGACTTTTTTATTTCCGAACCTTCCTATCTCCCACATTCCGTCCAAAACGCCATTCCTTTTCCTATTACTTCCTCGCTTGCCTAACGTTATCCCCTGTGGGTCCCCTCATCCTCTATCCCTCTCTATGCTTACATCCAAATATCCTAAATTTTTAAATATATCCGCTCTCCCTATCGTAAATTTTTCCATAAGGATCCCCCTTATTCTATTCCTCCTCCCCATTTTTCCATCCCGACTGTCACTCCTTCGCCCATTTCCCTGACCGCCTATCCTCCGTTTTCTTTCCATAATTTCCGCCGGTAGTCTTTGGACTACGGAACCCTCGTGCAGGTCCGCTTATTCCACCGACTACCCTCTCGGTCTCCTCCCCTTCGGGATCATTCTGAACGTAGACTACCAGCACGCACAAGAAACACCACCTCCGGCCTCTTTCCTCCTCTTCTATTAAGTCTCGTGTCTCGGCTATCAAACGAGCTTTACTCCCCTACTCCTCTTTCCCTCCTACTCGTATTCTCTTTCACCACTTCTTTCCTCTCACCTCTCTCGTGCACTCATAAACGTTCCCCCTAAGCTCCTTCGCCGATCCAGCTCATAAACACGCGCTCACACGCATGCTTCACTGCACAACGAAGTACGCCCAAACCCCATCTCTTGCTCTCTCTCTCTCGCCCTTTTTTAATGCCCCTCCACTGTTTTCTCGTGCAAGTCTTAATTATTTAATGCACACTTCGCATTTGACTTCATTAACGCGCTCGCATTACCGCGTAAGTCAATCCCGGAAATTACGCGCGCCTCTGTGTGTGTTCGAAAGAATGTATGCCCATTGCGTGCGTTCAGCGGGAGCCGTCGTCGACCGTTCGCACCCGTGCGTGTGCGGTTGGAGCGATCGTGAGCGAGCACGTACGAAACCCGCCCGCCGCAGAGAGTGAGTGAATATGACTTCGGGTCTCCCGGGTGGTTTTTGTCCCATTCTCCCGTCGTCCTCCTCCACGCTTCCCATTTCCCTAGTTTCATTTCACGCACGATGCTCATTTTTCACACACGAGAGACCGCCGGAGAGGAGAGACGGGAGCCGTGAGGTGGCCTTCGCCCGATGTCGGGGGAGCAGAGAGAAAAAGGGTATGTGAAAAAAGGGATGCGATAAACGTAATGCGTGTGGGACGGCGAAAGAGTGAGAGAGATAGAGTAGGGTTGAAGGCGATGGTTTGAGTGTGGTAACGGAAGGATAGAGGAGCTGAAGATAATTATTAGGAGAGTGAGGAATATACTTACGTAAAAGGTAATGGATGAGAGGGGCATTTAGTTAGGTGCTTTCAAGAGAATCGGAGAGAGAACTTCCCTGAAGGAATTGAACAAGGAGAGTACGGGAGAAAGATGGCTGAAGAAATGAAAACTTGGCAAAGCAGTTAAAGGATGTAGGCATAGTAAACAAAATCAGAGAAATTCGCACGCTTTAACTCTCAGAGCCTTATTTCTACGATAGTAAAAGCTAGGCCGACTATAAATGACACTCTACCTTTCCCTTTTAAGAGCTGAATCAACATCATTACTTGTATCAACATTTCTAGTTTGATTTTTAATTTAGTAGAAATTAAAACAATAATTCACCCTATTTGAAAATTTTATTTACTGAATGTCCTAGTAGGAACGCAATATCTCAAGTCACTTGACGCTTTTATATTGGTGAGTTGTTATTTTAGCATTAGAGAATGGAATAAGGACAAGAGCTAGGAGAGTATTATTATCATATCCGATGGATGTTGAATATTGCTTCAACAGTTCTCTGCATAATTAATAATAGCAACAATTCTTAACACTTAAATTCAATTTTAACATCAAATATGGAAATGGATATGGAAATGGGTTACCAAGCAACATCTGGTAAACGGGTCTTGGCCAATGGAAAAGGCCGATGATGAATTACTTATTCGCTGAAATCTGATATTAAAGTACATAAAGTCATTATTAAATGTACTATTATTATTTTTTATTGTAATTTTTACATCTTGTACGCTATTTTTACCCAAACTTCGCTCGTACACATGACGATCTCAATGAAATGTTATAAATTTTGTGATCAACATTGATTCTTGAAGTCTTAGAGCGTATAATTTTTATGAATGAAACTTGAAAAAGATTTTAATTCTCTCCCCAAAGTCTCTCGCAGAGCCTTCAGGAACGAAATTTCTCTAGAGGGGGAGGAAACGTAGGATTGAGGTTATAAGTTTGAATCCCATACAGAAATAATTCCTTATTTATTTGTGAAACTCATGAAAAATAAATAGGGTAGATGAATAGTTGAATAGGAGGAATAGTTGAAATGTATCTACCATCAAACGTATTGATGTACGTTTGATGGTAGATACATTTCAACCTTGGCTTGAGTTCTAAAAAAGCCAAAACTACTTCGCTAGGAGTCCATTAAAAATATCTTAAAGAGTAAAATAACCATAGGTTTTCCATTTATTCGAAAATTTGGCCTAGAGTAGGTTAATAACGGATATTAGCTATAGGATCCAAGAAGTAACGTGAACAATGAAAAAAAGAGGTAAGTGAGCTCACAGAACGAAATTATTTTTGTTCCGTAAATAGCAGTTATTAACGGGCCCCAATGGCACACAGGCCGCAATGAAAAGAATTATATTAGACGGCTAACACAGTTAATTTGTAGGTTAACGCTATCTATGTATACAGCAATGCACGATGATGATATGAGCACCCATGGCTCACCAATGTAATAACAATAATGTTTTGCAAGTAAAATAATATCACCATTCATTATTAATAATCTCAGAAGCTTTAACTACTAATAGCCAAAATTAAATATAATGAAAAAATAAGTTAGTAAGTAACTTGATTAAATTAAAATAGCAGGGTTGTTTCTTAACTCTTCACTCAGTGCCCACATACAACCCTCCAACTGAAAATGATATTACGAGTATAACACTGGAAAAGCGTAGTATGATATGTAACATTCAAGTATTCAAAAATAAAGCGAACCCTCTTTTTATGATAACACTACGCAAAAAAGCTCAGCAGTGTTTTTCATTTTCTCAATGGCCGAAAAATAATTTTTGCTACGGTAGACTTAGGAGCTGTGGTTTAAGTAGGAGGAAAACTTGCTCACTTATTTGTGCCTCAACAAATCACAGAGATGTTTCCCACTTGCTGGAAATTTAAAATTACGAGAAAATATTCGTCAAGATATTCTTGTGCATACAATTTTGACTCTTGAAATTATAATTTCAAAAATACAGCTCTTTGAAGGTCGAGTGTGGTGATATATAGTAATTGTAGGATGAATAGTATGTACATGAGACGATATCTTATGTGAAACGTAAGATAATCTCAAATTCAGCGATCATAAATAGTATGATATGCATATGGCATGACCAAAGTTTGGTAATTGAATCGGGAGCCAAACAGCCAAAGTGATCGAGTAAATTTAAGCTAGAAGCAAAAGATAAAGGAAGAAGAGATTACTCGGAAAGGGAAATCTAAAAGCGCAGTGCATGACGAAAAATAAGGGGAGATGGAATGGTTCTGGGAGTCTCATGAGAGTTGGAGATTTAATGAGCGAGGAGAAAGGTCTAAAAGAGGATGGGAGCAATGGGAAGGAGCAAAAAGAGGCAAAAAGAGACAAAAAGGAGGATGGTAGGGAGAGAGGTGTAAATAACGCCGTAAATGGAAAGAGAAGTGGAGGAGTCAAACCTGAAAGAAAGATTGGGCAGAAGATAGAAGGCGAGTTGAGTGTTGATGGGAAACTTAGAGAGAACCGAGTATGAGGAGGAGGAAAAATGGTGGTGGAAGAAAGAAACAAGGTGTAGGAGGAACAGAAGAAAAGGGGTAGGGATCAAAATTGAAGAATAATTGAAACAGAGAATGAAAATAGGTAGAGTACGGATGGAAAATGGAAACTGAAGAAGAGGAGAGTCGAGGACGGAAATAAGGGTAAAGTACTATATAGAGATTAAGGTTGCAAAGTTCAGTCTAATGCTAATATTTTCCTTTCAATTAATTAACGTGACACATTAATGCAGTTATCTCGTGGATTACGCTGTGTATGTTCATAATTTCCAACTGAATTATTGCTCATCATTAAGAAGATAATTAGCCACGTGAACATAATTACGAAAAAGTAGCATGAGGAAAGGCATTTATAACACTAACTATTAAACATAGGCCGACGGCAGGAGATCATGGTTAATAAAACAATATAATGAAAAAAACAAGCTTGATTAATTATCACACCACCTATCGTAGCACGTTGGATGGTAAGTTCCATCAAAGTATTAGGTGATTTAAAACTGATGATGCTCATAATCATTGCTAAATGAATATTAAAAGTTAACGAGAGAATTCTATTACACACAGAAACATCATTAAAATAATCTCATGTGAAAGATATATTCATCCTAAAACCCTTACTTCCTCCTATACTGAATAAATATGTGGCAATCAACTTGGGATTCCAGATTGGAATTTTCAATCTCTTTCTGTGCCTTGAAACAATGCGTCACGTAGTAGTGAAAACATATCACTCAGAAGTGGAAAAATCTGTTCCGTTGTCGTTTTATGAATACCCACTTAGCGAACTGGAGACTGGTCTCTCGAGTAATATTCCACCACCTGATTGTCATGCCATGTGATACAGCACTCCAGTATGAAATACAGGATAAAGAAAAATTCTAGGACTGGTAAACTTATAAATTTGTTTTTTATAAGAAAATGATGGGGAGGAAGGTGGAGTATATATATATATATATATATATATATATATATATATATATATATATAGATATACATATAAATATATATGTTTATATATATTTATATAATATATACAATATATGTATATAATGCATAATATAAATACATGTGTGTGTATATACAGGTAGGTACAGGTGTATGTATATATATATACATATAAATATATATATACATATATATTTATACCTGTACATACATACATACATTTATACAATGCATAAAGGGAGGACAAAGTGCATGAAAAGGAAAAGATGAAAAAGGACCAAGAAAAAGTGCGAGTCTCGGTGCTGTGCATAAGGGGACCTAATGCAGTGCGTAGGTAGACGAAACGGAGCGTGAATGGGGAGCCAGGAATCAAGAGGAGCAAAGGGGAGTATTCCCTCGGGTATTCTGAGGGTAAAGAGAGTAAGAAACTGAGTGAATGAGAGAAGGGGTACACGGCGATGGGATGGAAAGGAAATGGGGAAAGGAGGAAGAATGAAAAACATGGGAGAGCAAAGAGCAGAGAGAAGGACCATGGCAGGGAGGGAGACCGAGTGAAAAGGGCAGGGAAGCAAGGAAACGAGGCGTGTGTGTGGGACGTAAGGGTGTGGTTGATTTACCGAAACGTCAGCGATGGGCGTGGTCCCACGCTGCGTTCTTTCCCGTGCATCGGTCTTAAACGCGCGCCCATTAGACGCTCCGAGGCGTGAATGGAATTAAAAGCTTTTAGCGCAAATCACCACCACAGCAACGTCGGCCCGGGGAGCTCTCTTGTTGGACGCGCATCGAGCCCGAAGCGTCATACCGGAAATATGAAAAACCCCATGGGTAGTATGGCGGAAGCATGGACGCCTGGGGCAAATGCACCAATGCCCATATTTCGGCATAAGCAAATGTGTGTTATTCATCGATCTCAAACAATCTTACCTGAAGAGCCACATTAGTGCTTATCATATTTCCGTTTAATTCAAACGGAAATAAAAAATTTCCATTATTTTTTCAATATGAAATCCTTAACATGTGTTGTTTTGTAGCCTTAAAACTTAAACATAACTAATTTTTTACAAAATAACAAAAAAGAAACTATTTATGATAACAGAGTCATACGGAAATCCAAAGTGAAGGCGCACTGAGGTGCATTAATTTCTAAGTTGTCGTAACTTTAAATAGTACCATGAAACTAAAAAAGAACCTTCTCCAGTACATCATTAATTTTTATTATTTGAGGATGTCCAAAGTTTTCATTCGAAAATTCATACGAGTTTAAAATTCAATTAAGATTGTAATTCATTCCTTTCGCAATTTTCAGCGCAAATCTCCTATCACTCCCAATCATTTTTTCCAAAAAATGTTTCGACATTAAAACAGTCATGGCTATCCAAAAGAATTACATTTACTCCTAAACTATAAATCATGATTGTTTATTTTAATTCTTATCTAAAAAACTTCTTACGTGTTTAAAAACTATTTTACCAGTTTAACTATATGCTTATAATTGAAAACGAAGTCAACGAAAGAGTATTGGAGAAGGCATTTCTAGTTGCTATGAAATACATAGGTGATATTTTTGTTCGAATACATGTATTCTGATAGAATGCTAGTAGTACAGCCCAAGGGTTCCGCAGGGTCTCATTTTGCCCCCTCTTTTCTTTCACTTTCCTTCCCCGAATTTCTGCAGCCTGCCTTTCTCCATTTCCCCGACCTCACCCCAGATCATCATTCCAGCGGAAAATCCACCCCCATTCCCGCCCCATCCTGCCGACCACCCTCTCGAAACAAATGTCTCGGCTTCTCCTTCATCCCTTGCCATGGCATCACATCTTGTTTCCAAGCGACCACTCCGACCACGCCAGGGATGAGCCGTGGGCTGTGGGATTTTTATAGCATCAAGAGGAGGAAGGGACATAGTTTTGGGCTGAGCTTGGGCACCCGAATGGGCTTTGGTCACGGTGGTTAAGAAGAGGCAGCAGCGCAGGCGGGGAGGAGCGAGGAGGGTGGGAAGGAGATATGGAGGTTTTGCGGGGGATGGTAGGAGGTCAGGATGGACGGATAGCCTTGGTTTGTGGATGGAATAGGAATCAAATACAATCACGCACCCCACTCCCCCACTTGGCCACACAGGTCGAATCTCCCTCATCCCACTCATAGTCCCTCGACCCCACACGCAAGACGCCACCAGTCCCTGCCTCTACCCCTCAACGTCCTACGGCTCTGCCGCTGGGAGAGAGAGAGGGAAGGTTTCCATCGCCAGCGTTGTATAAAATCCTCCCACCTCCGAGGTGATCTTATCGCATCTCTCTCACTTTCCTCGATCAAGTGGACCGCATATCTTCCCTCCTTCGCCCCACGGGCACCTCGTTCCCCAATACTTCACAGGACCTGAGGAAAGGACATTGATCCGACCACGGAGTGGAAAGCCAAGACGAACGTGGACAAGGGTACTTCCGCTTGCGTGGCTAGTTTCTAGTTGTTCGGCCACGTCGTGGACGAAGAAGAGGATGAAAAGCCCTTCGTTTCTTCGTATTTTTTCCCACGAGCGCGCATTATGTAGGAGGAATGGGCAAGCACTGCCTCTGGAATCTTTCACGAACTTATATATTTTGCGTTTTTCATTTTCCTCCATGTTTTTATGTCCGCTCTTTCGATTCCTTTTCTTCTCCGATGACGACTGCTCTCGCGGCTCAAACTTTTACATTTTATTATTTCAATCGCTTTGCGGAAATTTTATCTTTTGATTCTTTAAGGCTACCAGCCGTCATTACATTTCAATTTATCACGTTTAACTCAATATCCATGGGAAATATTTTTTAAAATACGCTGTTTCAAGTGAAGGATATTTCTATTCACACTATTTTCAAGCATAAATATATTAATTATTTATCCTTTACGGAATTTTGTTTCTATAACATTGTTTTCTCTTCGAGGACTGGCTTGGAGGGCTGAATCTAAACGGCACCAGCAAAATTTTATTACATAAAATATCATTCCATATAATTTTCCACTTTGTTCCTACCCTGCTGCTTTTTGTCATACTCCCATTTTTCAAATTAAAAAAACACTCAATCTTTATTTTTATTGTAAACCTTTCCCTTTGCTCTATCTATTCTTCACAAAAGAAATGCATAACCATTCATCAACGAGTAATTATTTCACTCCCAGGTTCTATCGCCTATTTCTCTTCTCCTATTTTTCACTCAACAGGAAATATATTTGCATTCCTAGGGGACTGAGCGTAGATCTTTCTTTTGTTTCCTCTTCTTTTTACACCTCGCTTTTTTTGTCATGCACCGAGTGTCATTAGGATCCTCATTGCAGTTGCATTCATATGCTCTTGTCCTAAAGCCATTTTCTCGTCGGTCTTCACTTCCTTCGGGTCCATCTCGAGCTTAAAAATATCCTTTTCCCCGTCCCCTAGAAACAGGACTCTCTCCGTTCTTCTCTCCTTCCTTACTCATTCTCTCCCACCCCTTCTCCTTCAGAACCGCCTACCCCTTCCCGTGTCCTTCTGGGTCCCTCGTCTAATCCTCTTTACCTCCCCTTCACATTCATTTGAGCTCGTCTCTTGCACCATCGCTGCCCAGCGCACATCATCCGCAGACCGCCAACTCCGTCTCTCGCTCCGACCATTCATTTCTCCCTCATATCCATCATATATGCGCCCTTCCTCCTCTCCAACACTCCTACGCCTCCTTTCATTTTCTTCTTTCTTCTCCAAATGTGACTCGTATATTTCTGTTTATACACCGAAAATATAACACGGCAAGACGGAAATGCGGAGTTGGGTGGATCGATGACGAAGAAACAAACGACCATTCCCCTCCTCCCAGTCCAGCACTTCTCTTCACCTCTCCATCCCTCTGGGACAGCTACCTTCGCTTATCCTCCACGCTTACCTCACAATACAGGAAATTTGAGAATTACCTTACCATCCTCATCCATGCCTTTACCCCTCTCGTATTCTTATCGATACTCAGTTGTCCCAAGAAACTCTTTCTACGTGCTTATCCAAGTCAGCTTGTCGCTGATCATTTTAGGTCAATACTGTTAGCAGAAAAGTTACACAAAGAGTATGGATGTAATTCATAAATTTTAAGATGATATAAGTTCCTCCTGTTAACAAAGATGGTGCAAGAGATTACAAGTATGTTAGTTGGTATAGATTAAAGAACATTTTCTTAGAGTTGGACGTCTAAGAAAAGTTTTTCTATCAAGTTTTTTACTCACGTCAATTTTAATGTATAAAATAATAAAACGTGATGTGATGAATTGTAGAGATTTTATTGCCACCTAAAAATGAGCAAGAAATGTACATATCTTGCTGTTAAAAGATTACTGATATTATTTGGTGGTAAGGGGATCAAGTTGTTCCACATATTCAGTTCAGAATGCAAAATTTACTTTCATTTACATCTACAGAATACGCCGCAAGGCGTCGTACAGACCTATGACAGAGAGTGGTAGGTCACCAGCCATTCTGCATGCATTTTCTCTATGTCCCCATGCACCTGGCACCCCGCGATTCACCAAAAACTGCGTGGAAAGGGGAAAATCGAATACTAATCATGCAACATGCCTACACATATTGCGAGTAATACAGGGTTAGCAGCTATTCCTATGTCCACACAAAGAGGACAAGAAAATACGTTAAAAGAGGGCAAGCACTCACTAATGCAATTCCAACACTTATTACTGGTTTTTTACTCCACGCATACCAGACGAATAATTCACAAATAAAATAGGCTTATTATACATTCACCTACACTCCACCTGGCTCAAATGCACACGACGAGGGGCGTTAGAACGCCAGACTTGGATAGTGTTTTGTGGGAATTTAATCTTGTAAAACCACTTTTTGCGACAGCGTATACCTATTATTTTCTTAAGTGTTCCCCAAATTATTGTTTTCGCGAATATAGCGCAGGAAAAACAAATATTTTCATCTATCAGTTTGAAAACCTTACACTCTAATTTTGTGAATATTTTCTGCTTTGCTGATGTATTCAGGGGACCTGATGTATTTAGGGGGGGTTATGGATTTAGGGGTATTTATATATTCAATGTCGTATACAAAACCACACGCTTTATATATTTGTGGTAAGTTTAATCTAGCCCAATATCTCCGCATATTTAAAGGTTCCCACCCCAGATTCTGTATTAAATGTGTGACGCTTTGTGTCCTTTGGTACGAGTTTTTTACGAAACTAGCGGTCTTTCTTTGTACCCTATTAAATTCTGTATTCAATTTTTTTAAAGGATCCCAATTTCTCGCCGCATACTTAATGTGAGGCTAAATATAAATAGCATGTTTTTCGTCAATACAATTTCAGACTATTATTGTGACGAATGCCAGCTTTTTAGCGTCTCTCCACAAAGCGTGCGAATATGTTTTCTCTAATAAAGATCCGATGAAATGGTGACCCCCAAGTATTTTACTTTATCCACGACGCTCATTCGAACACTTCCGAGTGTGTAAGCTGGTAAAGTTTGGTTGTGTTTAATATTGCTTAAGATGTGCATGATGGTACATTTTTTCGAATTTAATTCCATCCTCCATTCTTCACATCATTTTTCAAAATCGTTTAAGTCATTTTGTAGTGATTCATGATCTGGGTCATTCGCTATTTCCCTGTAGATTAGAGTCTCGTCGTCAAAGACTCATATGTTGCTTTTTATTTCACTGATAAGAGCATTACTGTATAAAAGAAAAAGTAGTGGTCCTATGACGCTGCACTGTGGGATGCAGGATATTACTTTAAGATATTTAAAGCTTAAGCCATCTATCAATTCTTTACAGTTCATTGAAATATAAAAAAAATATATATACTTATTCGAGATAAAATTAAAAGTGTTAATGTCATTTTTGAGGCATGATCATAAACGATGGAAATGTGCAAGACAAGAAATGAAAGTGTCCCATTGAAGAATAATAAGCGGAGAACTAAAAGCGCAAGTATACACATAGAGATTAGGTAATACTTTGTGGATATGCGTGTATAAATTTACGAAATTTATCATAGATTTTTTCTATGCAAGTGGTACAACAGAGTTGGAGAGGTTGGGAAAAGTTAGTAATATGGTATTCCATTGTATTATGAGGATTTAATTGTTAATTTTGGCCCTCAGTACATCAACAAATATATATATATATATATATATATATATATATATATATATATATATATATATATATATACTACCTTGATCAAAAAGTTCCCGGAATAACCACCGTGTGGCGCTCCCATCGTTCCGATTTGAGTTCTGTTTTTTTTTGTTAAATTGGTACATCTGTTGTTGATATTCCCTTTAAATCTTAGTGTCATAACTTGACATTTGCCAAAGTTACGTAGCCAAGAGTACATCTATCTCTGTGTGTGTTGGCGATTTTTTACAATTTCAGAAATGGATTTAAATTTGCAACAACGAACTTGTATTAAATTTTGCGTAAAAAACGGATTTAGTGGCGCACGGACGTTGGAAATGTTGGAAAAGTGTTTCGGCAACGATTCTCTAAAAAAAACGGTCGTTTACCAGTGGCACGAGCGGTTCAGAAGTGGTCGTGAGTCAATCGAAGATGATGAACGCAGTGGCAGACCATCGACATCGAAAGTCGGTGAAAAATTGATAAAGTAAAAGAAATGTTGGTCAATAACCGCAAATTAACCATCAGAGAAATAGCGGAGGACTTGAACATTGCCTATGGATCCGCCCAAGACATTGTGGTTAATGATTTGGGTTTCCGTCGTGTAGCAGCAAAGTTGGTGCCAAAAGACCTCAATTTCATGCAAAAAAGAGACCGTGTTGACGTCGCAAAAGACATGATTTGCGAGGCTGAATCCGATCCCACATTCATCAAAAGGATCATTACTGGAGACGAGACGTGGGTTTATGAGTACGACACGCAATCCAGACATCAGGCAAGTGAATGGCGTTCACCAAATGAGCCGAGACCAAAAAAACCACGTCGTTTTCAATCAAAAAAAAAGACAATGCTGACGGTTTTCATGGATTACAACGGTGTAGTGCATCATGAATTTTTGCCAGAAGGCCAGACAGTAAACAAAGAGTATTATTTGGGCGTTATGAGACGTTAGCGTGAAGCAATTCGCCGAAAGAGACCAGAAATGTGGGCAGAAAACTCGTGGATTTTGCACCATGATAACGCACCGTCACACAGTGCTATCATTATTCGTAATTTTCTGACGAAAAATGCAACAAATACCATCCAACAGCCACCGAATTCACCTGATTTGGCTCCCGGTGACTTCTTTCTGTTCAATCGAGTTAAAAAACCATTACGGGGAACGCGTTTTAGCAGCCGAGAGGAAGTAATGGCCAATCGGCCGTGTGTCGTGCCCGGCAGCGGGGGAGGCAAGGCTTCCGCGGTCGTCATCCCACGAAACCCTTGCAAGGGAAAACCAGCAGCAGCAGGACAGAAGACGCAGGAGAAGAAGACAAAATTAGTTGGAATAGGAACGTGGAATGTTAGGACAATGATGAGGACAGGGAAATTGGAGAATGTTAAGCGAGAGATGGAAAGGGGAAATATAGATATTTTAGGTCTATGCGAGGTGAGATGGAAAGATAGCGGGGATTACTGGAGTGATAAGTATAGAATAATATACAGCGGTGGGGACGAGAGCCAACGAGGGGTTGCCATAGTATTAAATGAAGAGGTAGGAAGAAGCGTAGTCAACATAGAGCAGGTAACGGATAGAATACTACTAGTGGAGATAAAAGCAGAACCGACGAACTTAGTTATTATTCAGGTATACATGCCACCGAGCAACCATAAGGAAGAAGAGGTCGGTAAGATACACGATCAGTTAGAGGACATGATCGCGTGTGTTCCTGCAGGGAAACTTTTGATAGTGATGGGGGATTGGAATGCGACGGTAGGCGAAGGAAGAGATGGTGATGAGGTGGGGGACTACGGTTTAGGCACGAGGAATGACCGCGGGGAGAAAGCAGTTGAGTTCTGCAAGAGACAGGGGTTAGTCATCACCAACACTTGGTTTAGACACCACAAAAGACGCAGGTATACATGGAAAATGCCAGGTGAATCAGGAAGATATCAGCTAGATTATATCCTGGTTAGACACAGGTTTAGGAACAGTGTGATAAATTCCCATAGCTTCCCGGGAGCGGATGCGGACTCAGACCACAATTTAGTTGTTAGGAAATGTAGCGCACGTTTCAATAAGATAAGGCAGGGGCAGCGAGTTAGAAAATGGAATGTAGAAGCATTAAATGGGTTGAAAAGGAAGGAATACAAACAGGCGGTAGAAAAAATCATGGAGGATGGTAAAGGGCTTAGTAGTATCGAAGAAAAATGGGAAATGATCAAGAAATGGTTGTCTAAACCCGCAAAAGACACTATTGGAACCGTTAACGCTAAAAGGACTAGGAAACCATGGATCACGGATGAGATGATTACAAAGATGGATGAGCGGCGAAAATGGAAGAATGTAAATACAGAATTAGGCAAAATGAAGTACAAAGAATTAAACAATAAATTGAGGCGGGCAACAAATAAAGCAAAAGAAGCCTGGTGGAAGACGCAGTGCGAGGATATGGAGAGTTTCCAGAGGAAGGGTGAAATCGGTACGCTGTACAGCAAAGTTAAATCGTTATCGGGAAGTAAGAAAGGAAGAGCTATGCTAACAGTTAGAGATAAGGCGGGTAAGGTAATAGTTGACGCAGGAAAGATCCAAGAGAGATGGAAGGAGTATATAGAAGAACTGTATAGTAAAGAACTCAGACCAACAAAGTTAGACATTGAAAAAGAAAATGACGTAGAGGAAGACAGCTTAGGTCCAGGCATACTAGACAATGAGATAGAAAGGGCATTAAGGGAGATGAAACTAAATAAGGCCGTGGGGGTAGATAACATTCCCGTGGAACTTTTAAAATGCTTAGGAAAATGTGGGAGGAAGAGGCTATATGGGCTGATCCGTAGTATTTATGAGGAGGGAATCTGGCCGGAAGACTTTCTGAGATCAGTTTTAGTTCCTATTCCGAAAAAAATAAAGGCCACGTCATGTGAGGATTACAGGACGATTAGTTTGATATCCCACGCTGCTAAAGTTGTTCTCAGGATCATAAACTAAAGGATAGAGAGTAGGGAAAATGATTACTTAGGGGATGACCAGTTAGGGTTTAGGAAGGGGAGAGGTACGCGTGATGCCATTGCAGTAATGAGATTATTGATCGAGAGGAATATAAAACAAAACCAGGAGGTATTTGCCTGTTTCGTAGATTTCGAAAAAGCGTTTGATAGAGTGAATTGGGAAAAACTAATGAGTATATTGCAGAAAATAGGAATAGATTGGAGGGAAAGGAGGCTAATCCGCAACCTGTACATGTCTCAGACTGCTCAGGTGCGGGTGGGAAACGGGGAGTCAGGATGGGCAGTGTTAGGAAGGGGTGTAAGGCAGGGTTGCCCATTATCACCGTTGCTGTTCAACCTGTATGTAGAGGAAATGTTTGAAGAGGCATGGGAAGAATTGGAGGTAGGAATGAAAGTGGGCGGGGAATTCGTAAAAGCAGTTAGGTTCGCTGATGACAAAGCTTTAGTTTTTCAGTCAGCCAAGGGATTGTAAGCATTGCGTAGTCAATTGGAAATTCAGTGCGACAGGTATGGGATGAGAATCAATATTAATAAAACAAAGGTTATGCGATTTTCTAGAAAGAATAAGGCTAAGCTTAACATTAAAATAGGAGGGCAAAAACTAGAGCAGTTTACGTATCTCGGTAGTGTTTTGGACCAACACGGTCAAAGTAGTAGGGACGTAAGGAGAAGAATTGCGCTAGGCAAAGAGGCTTTCACAAGGAGGAGGGAGTTGGTGACAGGGACGTTGAGTACGGATGTTAAGAAAAGACTCGTAAAAACTTTGATATGGAGCGTAGCTATGTACGGTGCGGAAACGTGGTCATTGAAGCAGGAGGATAGACGTAGATTAGAGGCTTTTGAAATGTGGGTGTGGAGAAGAATGGAGAAGGTGAAATGGACAGAGAAGAAAACAAATGAGGAAGTACTTGGTATGGTGGGCGAAGAGAGGGGTTTGTTGGGAGCAATCCTTTGGAGGCAGGAAAAGTGGATGAAGGGGGTGTTGACCGGCAGTTGGATGTTGAAGACTGTGATAGAGGGTAGAATGTTGGGAAAAAGAGGACAGGGGAGGAACAGGATAGGGATGTTGGACGGGATGAAGGGAGGAAGAAAGTACTCAGAGATGAAGAGGGACCTGATATAGAGTAGGATGATGGATTTTGTGTTTTGTTAGGAGCAATAAAATATTTGTTTGGTAGTTGTGTCCATTCAAAAACCTACCTTAACCGGTAGATTACCTTAAAAAAATATATATATACATATATATATATATATATATATATATATATATATATAATAATTATATATAAATTATATATATATATAATTTATATATATATATATATATATTCATAGTCAATTCTTAAAATAAACAATTTATTTCCTTCAAAAACTGTTTGTAACTATATAATGACTGACTCCTAATGGTTTCAAAATCATCAATTATGTTAGTGTAGAAGGGCCTTCATGGGTATAACCACATAAAACTTTAATATTTAAAATTAAACCAAGATATGCTTGTAATAGCTGTAAATTAAAAAACAAATCATTAATTAGGGGAGTAACAAATATTTGTCGATTATACTAGCATTTGCATAGGCAATTAAATGATATATCCAACCAAACTAAAATGTAGAGTAATTGCTAGCTCAGCCAGAAATCACGGATAAGATTTGAATACCCTACCGCGAATTTTTACAACTCATACCTTTAACGTAAAAACAAGTGGTCATGGCCTTAATTTGTTGTTGATGCGTGATAGTTTAGCCATTTACAACTAAATTAAAACCGGTAATATAAACAATGGCAGTGATAATAGCCGACCCCGTCATTAAAGTCGACTCCAGGAATGCCTGTGTTTATCGCAGAACTTCCCCTCTCCATGCGAAAAAATGCTGAAGTTACTTGTTCGCATACTTTTTCCTCTCCCGGGACACATGAAAGGCAGATGACTTTCCTCAAGCAGCGGAGAGCACACGTAATACTCTCAGGTGATCGCTGGTTTATACGCATCCTGCGGAGACGGAGGCCTTAAAGGAATTCCCATTTGGGAGTAATTTAGTTAAAAATGAGTCTTCCCCATTTTTCAGACCTCCCTCCCTGTCACACTCACTGGCCCTCCACATATATTTTCTCAAGGAGCTCCGCGAGTGGGGTCCGCGTCATGGAAGCGGTACTCGTGGAAACCTTCCGGAGTTCCGAGAGAGAGGGAGGGATGATTGGGAGACGAGGGTAGGTAGGCAGCAGACGCCTACACCATCACAACTTCAAGTACGCGGACTGGGTGTCGATGTAAGGAAGAAATGAGGTGCTCAGCCCTGTCGTTAGCATCCATACATCTTCCAGACCCGGAACATGACCTCCTCCGGAGTATTTCTCGTTCTCCCCTAGCCGCATCTTCCTCCTCCATCTAACTTTCTCCCACGAAAGCCATACCCCGCGCCGGGACATCACTCTCCCAGTTTTACGTAACCCAAACCCATGCCCGTATCTCCTCCTCCCCAACTCTCCCCGTTCCCCCCGAGGTTTGCCACTTCCTTACTCCCCCTCCCTCCTTTCCGCCCAACGAGAGCATTTGCCTCACCGTTTCCACCCTCTTCATCTCTCTCCCTTCCGATTCGTCTGACTTCAAGAAGCACGCTCCGTTCCGTTACTTCCTCTCCGAACCCTTCCATTCGACCCCTCATTTCTTATCTAAAACAACCCGATCGCACCGAGTATGCCCCCAATTTGACTCTCCCGGCCTTCCCTTTCCAAGCTCTTTTTCTCTCTTACCCTAACTCTCTCCTCTCCACGACACTTTCCTTATCTAACCATTCGGATGGAGCCATTACTCTTTCCTCTCCATCCATCAATTCGCCGTTCGAATACTCAAGGTGAAAACTTCATGTTAGCTTTGCTATCTCTCCCGTGATTTCCCTTCTTCGGAAAGTCTATTTAACAATAGATTTTCGGTTAAACCTGGATTTTCAGCGTGAAAAATCCTACGAAAACTTAGCCAGTTGTTCCATTAAGGGAATTTCTACCCTCTGAAACATATTCCCAGAAACATAAGTTACGTCCCTTTCTCATCTTTCGCGTCGCTTTATCTTAGATAGCACGCTTATTCTTAGAATGCATTGACAATATTATATTGGCCATGCAAGGCAACAAAATGTAAATGCACCATTATTGCCTTCCTATGACGATGAACATATAGTTCTCCAGAGTTTATTGTTTCATAAAACGCCTCTAAAGGCCAGTCGCACACTCGTGTTGTAGAATGACTTGTCTCTAATAATTCTGTGTTATGATACTTCCACCTGATAATGACGCCAGGTATATTGAAACGCTATTTGAAAATTTAATCCATCCAAAGAAGAGAGAGACGCACTTTTCCACCCTTTTATTAGAACTATTTTCAAGCAAAAACTACGAATGAGTGTCATAGCTGTCACTTCCTTGCGTATACATCACTTCCACAAAGGCAAGCCTGAAATTAGCTAGTTTATTCTAGGGTAAATTACTAATTCAGTTTTTTTTGGAAAAAAATATTCTAACTATTATAATTATGGACTCCACACTAATTTGAAGTAAAATTTCTAAAGATATTAAAAATAATCCTTTTTACTTCTAAATCAAATTGATTCAATTTTATCAATTTGAATGTAAGTTTTTAAAAGTTGATTCTAAATGTGATAAAATACATTTTTAACAGTGTTTTTTGAAACTTTCATATTCCTTTAGTTTAACGGAGTAACAGTAGAGAAACAGTGAAAGACTGTACAGCTACAGACAACTACCGAGTTGGTACCCTTGGATATTTGTAATGGAGATTCGTATCTGTACAGAAAATTTAGCTGGTATTTTTAACTGGAACCGAACCGAAAACTACAAAGTTTGAATGTAATTAACAAAAATAAATATACTCATACACTGACTTTCTGATAAAAAAACCTAGAAATAGTTATTAAAGAATCACAATAAAAATGTTTTGAATTCTCTCGTACACATAATCAGAGTTTTAATAAAAATATCTTTGCTGTAATTTTGCAAGTTTTAACCCATTCACAAATTCGTAACTGTTCCAATCTGTTCCTCCGACGTTCGCAGAAATGAATGCATGCATCAATTAGTTCCAAACAAACCAAATAGATGACACATGCTTCAAGCAATGTACTTACGTTACAGTAACCCTAGCCTCTTCAATTTCGTTTTTCATTCATTCTCACACCTCTTAAGACCCAGTAGCATTGTTAATTAGCTATTCTGTTTTGATTTTACGCTCTTTTAATATTGAATTTTGATAATCAACCCATTTCATTTATTTTTTCAGCAAACATTCCTAAACTGCCTCAAAGCTGTAACTGAATGACTCCACTCCAAATAAAGTACCCCTTTATTTACAGCGAATTGAAATAGAGAGCCAAAAAGCAATGATAAGATTAATTTTTTATTATTTTAAAGTAATCTATTGGTTAAGGTATGTTTTGGATGGACACAACTACCAAATAAATATTTTGTGACTCCTAACAAAACACAACCCAGCAACCTACTCTACATCAAGTCCTACTTCATCTCTGCGTACTTCCTTCCTCCTTTCATCCCGTTCAATATCCCTATCCTATTCCTGCTATTTCCTTGTTTGCCTAACATTCTCCTCTCTATTACAGTCTTCACCATCCCACTGCTGATCAATCCGCCGTTCATCCATTTTTCCTGGATCCTGATAATTTCTCCCGACGAACCCCTATCCTCGTCCACCGTACCAAGAACTTCTTCATTTGTTTTCCTTTCGGTTTATTTCACTCTCTCCATTCTTCTCCACGCTAGCATTCCAAATCATCCAATCAATATCTATCCTCCTGCTTCAGTGACCGCTTTTCCAGACCGTTCATAACTACGCTCCATATCAACGTTTTGACGAGTCTTTTCTTAATATCCATGCTCAACGTCTCTGTCATCAACTCCCTCCTCCTTGTGAAAGCCTCTTTGTCTAGCGCAATTCTTCTCCTTTCGCCCCTACTACTTTGAGCATGATGGGCCAAAGCACTTTCGAGCTACCTAAAACTATTCTACCTGCTCTAGCTTTTGCCCTCCTATTTTGATGTTAAGCATAGCTTTTTTCTTTCTGGAAAATCGCATACCCTTTGTTTTATTAATATTGATTGTCATCCCATATATGTCATACTGAATTTCCAATTCACTAAGGAATATTTGCCACCATTTGTCTGACTGAAAAACTAAAGCTTGGTCATCAGGAAACCTAACTGATTTTACGTATTCCCTTCCGACTTTTATTCCTACCTCCAGTTCTTCCCATGCCTCTTTAATAATTTCCTCTGCATACATGTTGAACAGCAACGGTTATAATGGGCAACCCGGCCTTTCACCTCGTCCTAACACGGCCCATCCGGACTCCCTGTTCCCCACTCGCACCTGAGAAGTCTGAGACGTACAAGTTGCGGATTAGCCTCCTTGTCCTCCAATCTATTCCTACTTTCTGCAATATACTCATTAGTTTTTCCCAATTCACCCTATCAAACGCGTTTTCGAAATCTACGAAATAAGTGAATACATCACGATTGTATTCTATATTCCTCTCAATTAGTGATCTCATTACTGCAATGTCATCTCGCGTGCCTTTCCCTTTCCTAAATCCAAACTTATTATCCCCTAAGTAATCATTTGCCCTATCATTTTGTTGATAATCCTAAGAACAACTTCAGCTGCGTGGGATATCAAACTTATTGTTCTGTAGTCCTCACATGATTCAGCCTTTACCTTTTTCGGAATAGGTACTAAAACTGATCTCATAAAGTCTTCCGGCCAGATTCCTTCCTCATAGACACTATGAATTAGTCCATACAGAGTCTTCCTCCTACTTTTCCTAAGCATTTCAGTAGTTCCGCAGGAACTTTGTCTACCCCCACAGCCATATTTGGTTATATCTCATCACCGAGTATGTCTGGACCTAAGCTATCTTCATCTACGTCATGTTCCTTTTCAATGTCTAAACTTGTTGGCCTAAGTTCTTTACCATACCGTGCGTTAATATATTTCTTCCATCTCTCTTGGATCTTGTCTGTGCCCATTATTATCTTACCCGACTTATCTCCAACTGTTAGCACAGATCTTCCCATCTTATTTCCCAATAGTGATTTAACCTTGCTGTGCAGCGCAACAATTTCACCCTTTGAACCAAGTGTTTGTGATGAATAACCCCTGTCTTCTACAGAAATCAATTGTTTTCTCCCTGAGGTCATTCCTCGCGCCTAAATCGTAGTTACCCACCTCATCATCATTTTTTTCTTCGCTCATCGTCGCATTCCTACCTTCCATGAATATCAAATATTTCTCTTCAGGAACACACACGATTATGTCCTCTAACTGATCCTATCTTGGATCGGATGCTTTTATGTCTACCAATAATATTCTATCCGTTGCTTGTTCTATGTTTACTATGCTTCTTCCTACGTTTATATTAGAATTATGGTAAACCCTCATTGGCTCTCTTCCCCGCGGCTGTATATAATTCTATAATTATTACTCCAGTAATCCCTGCTATCCTTCCATCTCAACTCGCATAAACCTAAAATATCTATATTTCCTCCTTATGCCTCTCGCTTAATATTCTCTGATTTTCTTGTCCTCAACTAACATTCCAAGTTCCTTTCTAACTAATTTGGTCTTTTTCTCCTATTTCTTCTGTCCTACTGCTGTCGATTTTCCCCTGCAAGGGTTTCGTGGGATGACGATCGCGGAAGCCTTGCCTATCCCGCTGCCGGGCACGACATACGGCCGATTATGCCGAGTCCCGTAGTTGCCTGGACTCATATTCTCTATTTTGTCCATCATTATGCTCATGGGAATAATAATGGAGGTGGTTTACCGTTGCCATCCTCCATAGTATTTTAACGTGACCCCATCACTCAATGGCCGCCCCTCTGGGATCAGACGCCTTTGCAGCGGCCTCACTGAGGAACAGACGCTGCGTGGACTACATTTCGTCTGGCTCCTCACCTTTGACCTAACTGACATGGATGACACTACCAGGAGCAATTAGCATTACTCCCGACAGCACAACTATAGGGGTCATGCGGAACTAGCTCTTCCACTACGTCAAGGTTATAGTCCATGGGAGGGTAATTTTTAAAAAATATATAATATAATTTAATTTAATAAAGGAGGGACTCAAGGAGGAAAAATAAAATTTCTATCTAGCTTCTTTTTCTAGCCTCTCTTCTCTCTTTCTATCGCTCTCCCTATTATCAACCAAACTTTTCATAAATTGTGAATATAACATAGGATATAAAAAATAAAAGCCGAATATCTATTTTTAATCTGCTATTAATTAACTGATAGCATGGTAAAAATTCATGCATGAACAGAAGAAGTGTAAATTAAACAACTGATTTTTAATGTCTGATTTCATGCATTTTTCGAATATTTCCTGTCAGAGTTCACTTTTTCCGGTGACTCAAGGAACTTAATCTAACCACTTAATGATATTATTGAGATTAATGTCCCCATGGGTGAACCCTATTATTGCCCTAACATCGTAAATCAAATCTGCCAATTTCTAGCTGAAAATACAGGTCTGGTTACCATAGGAAGACTCACCTTCATGTAATGAAGGAAATTTGGGTTCGGAAAGTAAAGTATCCTAAATATTGCGCTTCATTCGTTTAGTAATCAGATCTAGAAAAGGTTGTAATTGATAGTAAGCCATGCGTAAGCAGCAATGAATGCTCAGAATAGTTCAATTATTCCTGAAAATGACAAATATATTTTAAGAAGCACTATTATAGCCTACATCTTGTCTTGGACTGAGAATCTACATTTCGTCCTCCTTTTGTGGAGTTTATGAAATCATATAATAGGAAACGGCTAAAACTTCATCAATTTGCCAGAACAAAAATGTGTATCACACAACAGATTGAGCAAAATAATCAAAATTTAAAGGAAGACAGTTGTAGCGTTGTGTTTAAATTATAGACCGCAACTGTCAGATGTCTAATTCAATTGAACAGTTTATATTTTCAGGCATTTTCGCATCAGTAAAAGTTGTCATTGTTATTGCCTTATTTTTCAATAGCAACAATATTTACATTTGAACTCAATATAATTTAAAACTAATCAGTGAAGTCGCAGAAAGAGTAGTCATTAGATTATCATATCTGTGTCCTAGGCATGTTGATACTGCAAAACAAATACGATGTATCCAAATATCTGTAAAAGCCTTAACAAAATATTTTCTATTGGGGAAATGAAAAATTCAAGAAAATTCCTAGCTTCTATGCAAATTTTGCCTCTAAAATCGCATGTTTTCTAAGTGTAAACTAACGTAAAAGGGAACTAGCACTGAAAGGGGACGGTCTAATGACAGACCTCCGTAATCCTTTGGACGACTAACTTTCCAAGTTACGCTCTCTCTGTTTCTTTCTCCGAACTTTTAACACACTATTTCTCTTTCTCCATCTCTCTCGTCCTACCATCTCCGCCCCAAGAAAAACCTCCCTCGTCCCCGCCAAACTCAACCCACACCACTTTTCTGCCCCCCCCCCTCGAGTTCCCATTCAGAACTCGGCTGTTTTCCTAAAAACCCTCCCCCTCTCCTCTCCTCTCACCTATAAACCCATACCCTAGAATCCTCCCACTCTTAGCTCCCAGAGCCCCCATCGTTCATTCCGACTCTTCCCCGCATACTCCTCCCCTGCCGCGCACCTTATCCCTGAGTTCCCGATCCCCATGCCCTCACGTGAGAACGGCCACGTGTATCGTGCATGCCAGTACAAATCCCTACATTATCATACACCAAAGGATATATGTATTCCACTTGTTCTTCCCTGTAAAAGTTGGCAATAACATACCTAATATCCCTTCATAATAACCGAACCGAGGTTGTAATTAACTACCTACTCGAGTTTTACCAACGCTCAGTACATATCAATGCACCTACATGCAACATTTTTGTCAGTAGTATTTTTATTCATTCACAAGAAATTCATCAACCTCGCGGTGGTACCCTTGAAACTCATGGCAAACACGTCCCAAAAGAATAAAAGGTGAAATGTCCAATAATTAATTCCACCATAAAGAGCCGATAAAAATATTGTTGATAACTCTCTGTTCATTAATTAAACTTCTATAGTATTCAGTGAATAAACTTTCAGTCATTCTACGATACTATGGTGAATATCTATTTATAAAATAAAATAATCAAAGTAATATTTTGGGAACCATCTCTCCGTACTAATCTACAGAATACTCTTAATTTTAAACTAAATCATCGAATTTTCTGTACATAACATGAGCGATATTAGATAAATGAACATTTTTTTTCATAAAATTCTTTGGGAGGCTCAATAATTTTAATAATGATTCACATAGTTTTATTCTCCACAGACCTTTTAACTTCATTAAAATTCTTTCACATAAACGAGCCATTAATGAATTTGTAGCAATTATTTGAATAGTATATTAGAAGGAAAATGTACATGTATAACTTCATATATAATTTTACGATAAACTATAAAAGAAGCTCCGTATAAATCTTTTATGCATTAAAATTTCGAAGGAAACAATGCTCTTTGAATTTATTCCTTGAAGGAAAATGGTTCTAACTCCGTCTCTTACTTAAGTCTTACAAGAAAATGACACGTTTCCAAGAGCGTAAAAGCCACTCAAATCAAGCGTAAAGTTCGACGATAAAAATCGCTAAACCATCATCAACGCTTCCCAACCTTAACCCGAACTTTTTGAACTGTCTTTTTGCTCTTCTTCTCTCACAGTACTTATCCTCACTTCTCCAAACTGGAATCATTCCATTTCTCATACGACTCTTCCCGTAAATCTCCAGCACTCCTAAAAACCTCTTCTTCGCGTCACTCTACTTCTCCCTTCATCTCTAACCTCTATAACTCTTTCTCTCTACTCTCCTTCTCTCTTCCACTCTCTTCCTCTCCACCTTCATTTTGTCTGATCCTGGTACATCCTCACCGAGATACATCTTCGCCCGAGCCTCCACATCGATCGTTTCTCCCCTTTCCCCTTTTGTGCCCATTTCATTCCTCTCGTTTGTATGTAACTTTTCGTTTTCTACCTTATAGCATTATATTTTCATATCTGATTCATCTTGGGAGGAGCAGCTTTGCAAGTGAAAAACTAAACGAAGTTTCAATTCCATACGAATAAAAATTTTAATCCGTTTGTTACAAAAATATGTCATTATATTTCAAAGTGTTTTAATGCAGAATTATTAAATGTCAGTATGACAGGTAGATTGAGTACTATGTTGCATAAATTGAAATTATTATATGCTGGGGAAAAAAACTTATTTTTGTCTTATCACCCTTCATTACTTTAAGTTTTCTTTGTCAATGAAGATAAGAATAGGAGATATCTATTACGGTTTTAAATCATTTTGATCATCCCATTTGCTGGAGTACATGTCTTCAAGTATTTAGCACGGTCGAAATAAATCCAATTACGTTACACATAAAAAATATATCGAGTTAAAATAAAAATTCATTATTTTTCAATAACCAATTATTAATTAAGCTGAATTTTTTGATGAAACAGCTACCATATTGGTTCTAAAAATAGCATCTTTTAAAATCTTTACGGTAACTTTTGATAACACATTTTTAATTCCAAGTATCGGACCCTTCCCTATTATAAGATAGTAAAAGCTGTGTTATAGCTGCGAGTTGATCACTTGAAAAGTTTTCCCGTTCTTTGATTTTCGGGGCAGTTGGTTGTAAAGGCATACTTCCTCTTTTCAGTTTGTTCCCGAATGTATGCTTTAAACTTATACTGGTTACGGAATCAAATATTTATGGAGTAGATGGCTGGAAAAGATTTATTTGCATACCTTTAGATTTTGTCCACAAAAAAATAACGAGTTCGCAAGAATAGAAGACAGAATAAAATAAAAAATTCTACCCTCCCCATGTTCCCATTCATTGCGTTCAGGGATAAAACCAGGGACGTTTTAAGAACATTTTAAAAACTAATGAACTCGAAAATATTCTTTGATTAGGTGGAGACAAAAATGTGAATGTGAAGGCTCATCTTTAGTTAATTTGCTCCAAATTTCAAGTGATTAAGCTGATAAAAAATGCCTTTTAAATTTAAACCATATTATGGAGCTTAATAAATGATAAATACTATATTCAACTCATGAATTATCGCAAAAAAGTGCATTTTTATTCTTATACTAAGTAGTGATCCTCTCTTTATCCTTCCTTATCCTTATCCTTCCTCTCTTTAGCCTTAATATGTAATATGTTTACCAAAGATTTCATCCTTTAGCACCAATACTCAACGTTTTCATTCAGGTAAGAATCCCCGTCATAATTGACTATAATTAAGATCTCACTAATGTTAGGCTGGAAACGAAACCTAGTTTTCACCAAATACACTCCTTGGCTGGTTTGATACTGCAAGAGATGTGCAACAATGACTGTATGCTAACAAACAGCAAAGCGATTGTCTTAAATAACGTACGAGTAGCTAAATGTTTACTCACTCGTATTCGCCTTTGTTTGTTGATGTACTTTTGCCACAATTCCGGCTTTCACTCACCAAAAACCAAAATTACCAACCAATCCTTCCCCCTCTCTCAAATACATGCCCTTCTCCTCAACACCGTTTCTCAAATCACGAGGTGATTTTCCAACCGGTGAAACCCATTTGTTTCCCATATGTCTCCAATTCCTCACAATCCCTCACCCACTCGGGTAAAACGCCCCCCTCAATGCCAATTTGGTTCGGAGTAGCGACACTATCCCATCTTCTATCAGCGCTGTCACTCTGATTAGAATACCTTTCGACGCTCCCTGCATCTGTAAGGAGTCACCCCAAACTGCGCCACTGCCATCAATCCCCACTCTTCTCTGCCCACACACATCACGACCACTCCTCTCCTATCCCCCTCTCTCTCTCTTTCTCTCCCTCTAACTCTCACTCCCCTCTCTCCACTCTGTCCCTTTCCCCTCCTCCTTTCCCTTCATTACCATTCTCGCGGACGCACGAAACACTTTTAACCTCGATACTACAGAATATATTAGCGGAAGATGAGGTATACGTGATCGACCGCGGATGCGTCTGAATAATTAACTGAGGGAATTTTAATCTACCGTCCGGGCGCATTTCTGTTTAGTTTTTAAACCCTCTAACCTCATTTTATAGTGGCATAAAGTACCTGCCAGGGTGAGTTTACGGCATCACTGAAAGCCGAGAGAGACATTACTTTTTACGACTCGTTTAAAAATTTTTTAATATGTTTGTTTCAGTAAAGCAATACCTACGGCTGACTAAAAGGTATATCAAGCTTTAGCAAATAGTGAGTTTCAAAACTTACGTGCAAGTGGAAAACGAATTCGTTAAAAAATAATTATGCAAGTAAATCCTTCTTCTAAATTTTAAACTCCATCAATTGCAGCTTTTAATTTACATCTTCATAGACACTTTTTAATCAATTTATCACCAGCTACTCATTACGTTTAGTACAAAGTTATCACTCAATGCATGTCTGCTGCAGGATATAGAGTATCACACTGCCAAACTTATGTGTATATATATATATATATATATATATATATATATATATATATATATATATATATATATATATATATATATATATATATATATATATATATATATATATATATATATATATATATATAATTACTTCTCTGTCTGGTAAATGATGTTTGATAATACATGATAAATGATATTGGTATATATTTGGTAATTAAGTATATATGCATATATGTGTGTATTTTGGACACTGACCTTACCTATACGAACTATAACCTACTTTGAAATGTAAGGTTTGCTGCAATTATTATGGCTTCTGAAAAGAAAGGCAATAGCATTATATTGCCATCCTTAAAGGTTACCTATGCTAATGCGCTAGACAATGTGACGACATTAGCAGTGAACTACTAATCGTTTCGCCTCATCGTGCATTTTAGATGAGAGAAAATATATTTAAAATTTAAAAATATTTAACTCTTAAACTATATTATTTAACTTCCTTCGCTGATTCATCGATGGGAAATATCGGGTGTAATTTGATAAATTAAGTAATCACATAGTGTGATAACACGACGGAAACACACTTTTGCTTGAAAATACGAAAATTTACCTCATCTTCTGGTTTTTTTTTATTTCGCCAAACGTTAAAAAGAAGGAAGTATCATATGAAAAATGTTTGGAGCATTACCTTTAAAGAGAGAAGTAATTTATTCGAAAAGTTTTGTAATTATTTGAACAGAATTCTGAAACTTTCTCTCTCAAAAGTTGTTAGTACTTCTAATGACGTTATTAAAGATACCTACACACACGCATGCTACTTTTAATACCTGATAAAATGGGTACTCTTTGCTTTGACTTTACTTTTGACTCAGCTTTCGCCTTTCATTTTTCGCGACCATTTTCCTTTTATATTCCCCTATTCACTTTTCAATTCACATTTATGCCTCTGTGGTGCAACCATCTGAAGGAATCCTATTTCATTTTCCAAAGGCCCTCCAACTTTGGCAATTTCTCTCTGTTTTCCGAGCAGCTCAATTCCCCCTCGGCCACACTCCCTTGGGTCCCTCCCTCCTCCGACTTGGGTACCTCGCTATTCCTTATTCTTTCGAGACCTCGGCGCTGCTCCATTCTTTCTCAACCTGGTTCTTGCTTTCCATTATCAGTTTTTCCCTTTCTAATGTCCTTTCCATTTTTGCCAATCGAATCCCGCAGATCACTTTGGAATTACACTCCAAAGTGTACCTCTGCCAAGTAATTTGCACTGCCATATACCATTACCGAGTAATCCCCTTTCGATCCACAGTTACACTCTCGCCAACTTGCACGATTCATAAAAAATTCCATGCCACTGGCTACTTGGTAATATCGCATTCTGTTTCTTCTGACGACGACTCTTACGACGATGGTAAAGAAAATCCTTTTTGACGTCAAGATATCAAATACGGCACAAAAGAGTATCCTTCATTATATAGTATACATTGTTTTAACGATATTAGGTATATTGTATGCGTACGGATTTGGTTTATTTCCAAATTTAATACTTTTAGAGAGCCCCAGGTGTTTGTATGTCCTCCCTTTTATTATAAAATGAACTTTTCGCCCAAATTTATTCCTTCATGTTCCTTTTTCCTGTATTTCACTGCAATACTTATCATCGAAAAAATCGTTCAATTTAATACAAATTTAGTCATTGTATTGTTTTCGAAACGAAAAGGTTTTTTTAATTTAGCATGGTGGACTACTTTCGTGAGACCATCTATTTCATCTATTTCCGCGACAATAGTCAAATTATTTTTCAAATGCGATCAAGGCAGGGGGTTTCATGCCTTTTCACGTTGATTCGACACCATAGGGTCACTTTAAATTATGCTCTTTCTAAAGCATATTTATTCATTTTCAAATAATGCAATTCTATTTGTCATGCTTTTTTATCTATTGATTTTTGACATTGACATTTCTGATGCTGGCTCTATCCTCTCGGACGTCTTAATGGTCTTGTAATCACGACTTCTCAACATCCTCTCTCATCCAATCAAAATTTCTAACTACAGCTCCTCCCTTACACATTCTACCTCCTAAGGACTTCTCCCTCTCAAAAATACCTCTTTGGCATTCCTTTGGCAAACCCACCTCCGCCTGACCCTTTCCCTACCCTTCCTTCGTCATCCCAGCCTTCCTTTCATTACTGCGAAACCTCCCAAGCGCCTCCACCGTCTCCCTAATATCTCCACCCAATGCTGAAATCACGTAGACCCATGACACAAACACGCATGCACCAACGCATGTGCTCAGTCTAAATCGTAATACTTCATGACCTCCGCATATTCCCCTTAGCTCCCCACCGATTTGCAGTCCTTTCTCTCCGTCAAGGATGTATTCTCCGATCGGGGACCGCCCTCTCGCATCCATCCCTACTCCCCAAGTGCCCGCCATTCCCCGCGCCCCATTTCCATACCCTTCTTCCTTATCCTCTACCCCCTCCCGTTTTTCTTCCAGGACAAGCTTCCCTGTCCCAAAGGACGTAGGAACAAGAGGGGTGAGAGAGAGAGGACAAGTCGAAAACGCGAAGAATGGAACGGAATCGACCGAGGGACGGTATACGACTGGAGGGACCTCGCGCGGAGAGAGAGGAAGAGCTATGTAAACACTCCTCTTTTAGCGCACAGACGAATTTGAGGACGAAACGAGGGAGTGAGGATGGATAGTAGGAAGAGAAGTTAGAGAGTGGGAGCGAGTGTGTGTGCGCATAAGAAAGATATGCCAGAATTTCAGATCCGGTGGAAGGGGTGGAGTAACTCGTGGAGGTGGTTCAGTGAAGTGGGAAGGAGTGAACGGGCAATGCGGAGGAAAGGGGGATTGTGCAGGAAGGAAAGAGGAGGTGGAGGAAAAGAGGGCGTCATCGAAAAGGGCGGGAAGGGTATCAGGAATATCGATGAAAGAAACTTTAGACAAATTGCATGATAAACTTGAGGGAGGGGATTTGCAAAATATTGCAGTTTCCACGGATGTAAACAATCACTGCTTTTGGATTCAACACATTGTTTCATTACCAAAAGTGAATTTCTCTCCCAATCTCCCTCCGTTGGGTTGAAAGTCAATGCAAAGTTGCCTTATTATTTTTGTATAATGAGTCACCTTCTTCGGCTAAACGACGGAGCGGCTATGGATATCGAGAATTATGCCCATAAATTCACCTAGTGCCAATTTAATCTCGAAGAAAATTGGATTCCAGAGGTTAATGAGGGATGCAAAATAATTGAGGGATACTCTCAGATCGGGATGCGTAACTCGTTCATTATACTTATTATTTCGTAAGTATACGTCCGTAACTTAACTTATCATATGATTTATTTAATCCATAAAAGTATAATCCACAATTAAAAAAAATAATATACGATTAAACTTCCGGGCCAATCAACAGGGAAGGTCATTTTGTAAAATTGTTCATTCTCACTTAACTTTGTTAAGATAATTTTCACTTGTAATCATCAAACACAAATTTTAAAAGTGCATTAAAAACTTTCTATTTCCATAAAAATATATTTAAAATTGAATAAACAATTATCATAAACACATAATTAATTAGGGAAAACACTATCCTTACTTTTTAGTAACTTTCGACAATTAGAGGAGGCAGAAACTTGATTGTAGTTCATAGTGCGGGTGGTTGACGTTATTTTGCAATAACGTCTTCCGAGGTTTCCATTAAGTACAACAGATTCAATGTTTAAGTGTGTCAAACTAATGGCAATTCTTTTGGCTTATGAGGATAGGCATCTAGATTGGTGACTAAAATTGCCTTGCATTGGAGAAATCCAAGAACTCATGAGCATAACGTTGGAGTGTATTAGGTTTTCATATACTTCGGCAGCTATAGATAATACAGCAAGCCGTCAAAATGGCATGTGATGGGAAAACTTGAAAACAACAGCCATAAAACAATAGAGTAGGAACCTAGCAAGAGGCAGATAGGAATTTATAAGTTATCTATCTTGGTGCAATGGCCATGAATCGTGCAAGGGAAAAATGAAGCCTTTAATTCATCGCTTTGAGAGTGTACCTCAATATTTTTATCACTATTCCCTGGTCTTCCGAGAGAGATTGAGGCTTGATATTTCCCTGAGGTCGCACACAAAAACAAATATTTGATACTTTTACAAACGCTGAGTCACCGAGTGTCCTCTAGCCCCTCTGGTTACAGTAATTTTATAGCTCTTCTCGTGGTTTCGTCAGCTTTAAAATTCATATTCTGTTCTATTACTTTTTTACTGGAATAAATAAAGAAAAATACCACGGGATGCTTCAGACTAGTTCGAAAAGGTTGTTGAAAATCTGCTTCGTGAAAGAATGATTTCCACTATCAAATACATCAAGTTTAAATATTTACATATACTTACAAAACATTAAAATACTTAACTTAATTGAATAACTTAAAATCGAAGAAATCTAGTATCTACTTTCATTTTTCATATTAAATTAAAGCATGTAAATTAATTATAAGTTGGAGGACCATAACAATAAGAAGTAATTTTGGTAATTCCTTGAATATATAATTCCATGTCCGAATTGGATTTTGATAATTAAACATGGCCATCAATTGCACTTTGAGAACGTATAAAAACCGTGAGATATCATTTCAATTTAGTTGAATGTTTTTAAATTTGTGATTCTATTGAATTTACGGATATTTGTGAAAGTAAGTCTATTAGAATTACTCTAACAAATAATTTAGAAAATAGTGAATCCATCTAATAATTTACTGGTATCGTAGTCAAGGGGCTAATATTTGGCCACCGATGGGAGCATCTTGGGTTCAATTTCAAGTAATTTCTTTAGACACACTCATCCAAATCATTGATTTTTCGGTTGCCAGATCTTCATCTGAGGCCAGAGACTGGCTTTCTCACCCTAACGTATTTATTATACATGTTGAGAAGTGATTTCTCGTCTATAAAAAGGCCAACGGACAGAACACTATGGTAATTACCTTTTAATTGGGAAGACGTTTCAACCTTCCGAGATATTTAGGTAAAGGTTCCAGATTTCAATCGAGGAAACTGATTATGACTCTTCTCCACAGTCAACTACATTTTTATTCTACGTTTATATTCCTTTGCTCGAGAGCTCCGCATTGGACTTAGTAGATGGGAAATAGTAGAATGTATAAAATATGCAGAGGAAACAGATGTTCACTATATATTACAGCAATTTCTTCGTTCTCACATTTTAACGAGAAAGGGATGCATGTAATGAATACAGAAACTAAAATACGAAGAATAGAGATATGGGAAATTTTCAGCTACATCCAGTCTATAAGAAGGGTACCTTCATTAAATTTTAGTTACGTACATAATCTCGAATTTTAATAAGACCTTTGGAATACAAGGCTAATCAAGACTAATAGGGATAAGGAAATCATTCGAATAAAATTGCGAATGCGAATTTGAGTCTTTACGAAGCACCGCCAAGATATAAAGGCCTGAAATTTAGAAATTTGAATTGTAATTATCCAAAATTGTTTATTTTGCATGTATACTTATTTTTAAACCTTAACTCTGTAATGTGAGGAATACCTTGAGAGTTATGCAAAATTGGTGATCTTTTGAACATTTCAGTTTTTGTCTGCTGAGCATTGGGATATATGAAGTGGGGACTTGAACACGTAAACGCACAAAAGAAAAATTTCAATAATTTTTGCAAGAATGATTTAATTATCTTCCTTTAGTTAAACAATATGATGTATATGAAAAATGATCAAATATGACAACAGAAGTGCAATAAATAATTTTCCATATATAGGCACAAATAAAACGCTTTGAAATTTAATTTGAAAACTAGGAAATATAAATTTCCGGGGATATTACTAGGTGCACAGAAGATAATAAAAATAATAAAGTATATCATGCATTATTCCAATCTTTTTATATCTGTTCACAGGAGCACCTTAAATTAAAATTTGATTAATCCGAACTCATCCAACCTCAGCAATGAAATGATTAATTGGTGCCCTGCAGTGTATTCCAAATAAAAAATTTGGCATTTGCAATTTAAAAGTTGATTTAGGGATTGAATTACCGTCTAAAATCAAAAGAACATGATAATTTATGAGCACTTCAGCGACGTTTAGGGGAAAAAGGTCTAAAAAAGAGCAGATATAAGGTCACAGTGTACAAAGGCTTGTGGATGCACCTGAGTCCACTTCTTCGATTTTTTTTTAAACGGTTTACAATTTCATCGACTGTCATTTCTTTTGTCGGAGGACGTACTGCTTCTCGATGCGAGGACGCTATGCCCGACAATCTGCAAGTAAAATTACACGCTCCTACTTTCGCCGATACTCGAAGTCAGCGGGCGCGCGCGGAATTTATGCACGCTCACACCTCGCTGCTCCTTTTGTTTTCCACGACGAGGCTGACGTGTGAATATTTGTTGCGAGAGTATCAGCCATTCAAGTCACAACCATAATATTTACTCTGGTGCTTGTAACACGGACATTCATCCTCCGCGTCATATGCATGCGCTGCGGAAATTTTAAGTAGAGATGTGCGGAGATAAATTGAAGGTGCCCGCTTTCGCGAAATATTATCCATTGCAATCGATTCCGGCTCACATTACGGAGATATTCTGCAACTACTTCATCGTTGCTGGTAAGGTAAAACAAAAATTGAGTTGAAACTTTACTGCCGTTTGATCCCTCTGTGGTAAAATAGGAAAGGACAAAATTTTTAAAGCGACTTAATTAAAGAGTAATGAGTCACAGTATTGGAATGATGAATCTCAATTTACATTTTTAGTGGATTTTGAGGTAAAATTATAACTTAGTCTTTGCACTTAAAAATCATTTTCTTTTCGAATCTCTTTCGATGGTTTGCTTAATTATCGTGTACAAAATAAAATCTTTTTTAAATTTATTTTTATGTTAATTCATCCGCCATAAATATTCACGTTGCCATATTGTATTCCTATATATTTTTAATACTCTCGAATTGGTTTTTCAAGCATACTTTTCCATATCATCTCTTATTTATAATAAATTCTAATCGTCTATAAAGTCTTATTTCATATGACTTCAAAGAGTTACTTATAGAGCTAATGGCAGAAGATTAGAGGAAATGTAGAACATATTTAAAAATCTGATTAATCCGTCTTTTCAACGGTACGGGAAGCAATGAATATTACAGGTCTTTCCCTCTTTGAGTATTTAATATTTTTGGGCAAATTGTCCTCTGATAATGGTATTTTTTTAGTTTTATTTATAATTAAATGCTAGCATATAGCTCATCCCTCCCATATTTTTTTATAAATAGCAAAGAATTCATTCATCGTACAATATGTATTACAATATAGTCATTACAATGCAGGACTTAAATGCACATTAAACGGATGTCTACGTTGGAGTTCATTTGGCGGCATATTCCGTAGTTTTTTTTCATACGCATTGACCTCAAATATACTCGCACATGCGATAGTAAGAAATTTACTCCAAGACAAAAAACAGATATTGTCATTACGTTCCATAAATTCTCTTTGAAAATAAGTCCGGTGACTAACCTACTAGCTTCCCTACCAGACGGCCCGGGTTCGGATCCCAGGTGCAGTAGATATTTCAGTGGTATCCTGATCTCTATTTGATGGGCTTTATGGAGAGCACTTTGAGTGAGTACACCGTCGGTCAGATGGGACGTTAAACTGTGGACCCCTCGGCACCTTTCGTTTAGAGTAGGCGAACGCCAACGCCGGGTTTCTATCCACCCTTCATCCTTTCCTGTCCATCCCTAATGGCGCAAATGAACTCAGCAGTCGATCACCTCCCCTATAAACTACTACAACTCTGAAAATAATCAGAAAAGACGTATTTTCAATACCCGAATATGTTCTACATATGTAGCATATATTTATTGCAATTATGAGATAGAATGAACCGTAACGTTGAATTCAATTAAATTTATCAACCCAACAACCAACAAAATCAATTCTCCAATTAATAATCTAATAGTAGTGTCTTTGAGCTATATCCACAGCTACTATATTGCCGTAATTTTACAATTTCAATTGAACACATGTGGATTAATAAGGGCAAACCCACTTACTCTCCGTATTCACTACGTAGTCAAAACCTTCAGAAAAAGTATTACCCGCGCGAGTTAACGGAAACAAATGCACACTCTTTGAACTTAAAATTTACCGTGCGTGAAATGCTTAATAGGGGTATGGGCACAGTTCTTGTTCGAAGAAGTTCGATGACACGAGTGGGGGCAACGTGCTAAGATAAAAGCGAGCTCTCGGTGATTCCGGGTGGGGAGGGGATTGTATCGGGATAGGTTCTGTCTGGCCGGCCTCACCTCATGGTACCCTTACCCGAGGCACCGACATCAGGGCGGAAAGTCCGTCTCTTTTCTTCTCTTGGAGGGGAAGATTTGGCCGGAGGCGAGACGGGGATTCAAGAGAAGTAGGTAGTATTTGGTGACATAAGGGGGAAAAAGGACTCCCATCATCTCTGCCCCAGCTCCCTCTCCCTCTAGTGCCGATATGGTCGTGAGACCTTTTATTTCGCCGCTTCTGAAATGAGTGTCTCACTTGCGGCTTACTTGTCAGATGAGATATTCTGGATACTTGGGACCTTTATAACAGCGGCTTGGTGTCTAATTAAAGAGACTGGATGAATCCTCTTGACCTACATGTGTGTGTACTTTACTCGGCATTTTTCGTAAACAGTAATGGCATCGGAATAAAAGAAACTAGTTGGTTCGAGGCCAAAATGAGATAAGGGAACGAAGGGAAGTACCGCAAAGGGGCTATTAAATTCAAAACCATAGGGGGGATATTCTGAAAAAGCCCTCGAATTCCTACGCTCTTTTACTCTCTCGTTGCATATTGTTTGCCTAGGTCTGCGAAAAATATGTATTTTTATAAATTTGAATTGCCTACTCATTCCAATAGTCAATCTGCATATGTCGAACTCTGAACTCTCAAGCCTCTAGCATACTTATGAATAAATGCCTTTGATCAAATATGGAGTTCAACTCAATACTCGCTGAGTACAACCAGCAATCGAGAAACCACATTGGCCGTACTATTCAAAGGACTTGCTACTAAACGTAGCTAGTCAAAACACTAAATATAATGCCCCTTTATCTTTGAAGGCCAGAAAATACGTGTTTATTCTGGCCCCGATGGCACTGCAAGTTTTTATTTTTTTGAAAACCTCATATTCAAATAATTTGTATTTTTAAGTTACATATTCAATTGCTAGAATTTAAAAGTCTAAGATTTTTAGGTAAGAAGAGGACTTACTGTTTTTGTTAAAATGGATAAGCATTTTATTTAAAATTAAATGAAAAAATTAAAGCCGAGTTAAAAAATATGAACAAATTGCATGGTTATGTACCTCAGTAATCTACATGCTGTGAGTAAATTTCGTGGGAAATGATTTCAGCAAGAATTTTCTTGGTCATTACAAGGAGGTCTTTCTTTACTCCTTATCATTACAAATTCTTCCTCTGGGCTCCTTATTTCACTTACCCTCACTTCATTACCATTTCCTCATCAAATTGGGTTTTTCCCTAGAAATTTATTTAACGAGCTAATCAAACCGAAAGAAATGAATTTTAAGCATGGAAGCAAATTTTAATTTTCAATGACTTCATTATATATTTTTATGGCTCCATTTGGGCGTTCGAAACGCATCGGCACGTGATGGAGCGAGTCTTAACGTCTATTTGTCCCCGATTCCAGTCTTAATTAAGTCCTTCAGTAGTCGACCGACTCCCCTCGCCCGTTTCCCCCTTTTCCCCCCCTCTTCCGACCCCTGGTCCACATTCCCCAGCTCTTCACATCAACCTTAGCATCTTATCCCATTTCCCTTGTTAACTCTCCACCTTGCACCACACCCCCTCTCCTTCAAGTACCCCTCGCTCTCCAGTCCACCACTCCTCCATCTAGCTGGAACGCCACAGCGCCTTCCCCAAGCCTCCTCGGCTTCCTCCCGTTCCATCGAGCATTCGAGTTCCACCTTTGACCCGTTTACTTCCATTCTTCCATTCCCACCCCTAGTCCCCTCCTCCTCCCCGGTTTCCCACCCACCCACTTACTTTCCCCAATTCTCTACTCTCGTCCTCCCGAGCTCCTCCTTTTAATCCATCTTGAAGCACCCAGGGCTCTTCTCCTTTCTTTGTTCCCTTCAGACCTTATATGCCTTCCGCCTTCCCCCACCCTCATCGAACCCGTGCCACCCACGCCCATCCGAAACCACTCTTTCTCGTTAAGGGACGATCTCGAATCTTAATCTCGCTGAGGCGTAAAAACAAAGAGGACAAGGGCGGAGGGAGAAGGTTTAGGAAGGAGGAGTGATGAGGTCTCCGACCAAGGGTGGGGAGCAAAAGGGGAGGGATGCAGAAAAAGGGGATGAGGGCAGATTCCAAGACGGGCGATTGATCCTCCCACGCCTGCCCGTCACTGCTTCTCTTCCCCCTCCCCTCCCTTCCTCGATTCTTCCTGTGGGGCTATTGGCCCATGTCCTTTGCCAACATTCCACTTCCATCTTATTCTCTTCGGAAATTCCTCCAACCCATTTTGCTCATTTCCCTCTTCGATCACTCCTTCCCTTTTTCCACAAGTTTTACGCCATCACTCGCCATTCCTCTCCCTTTTTCGACCTCCGCTAATGATTTGCCTTAACCCCCACGGTACTTGGTGCACGTATCACTGCAGTCTCCCACTCCGCACATTTCACCACACTTGATGCATAATAGTATTTCATCCTCGCTCTCTCTCCCTATCTCCTTTTCTATTTTCCTCTACATCTTCGGTTTCCTCTGTTTTTTCTTCTCTGGCAAGTACTTCCTTTCTTTTTGAAAACTTGTGCTCTTCCATTACTACAAATAAAATCTCTGATATTTTAGCTAAACTACCACCTCAAGGTCTAATAGATTCAATGCAGCCAAGGAAGTTATCGGAAAAAACTTTGCACCTGCTTTGGAAAAATAAGATAATTTAGCGTAATTAGGTAGTAGATTGTTTACCATCTGTATTTTAAGAGATTAATTTGGCTACGCTGTCTTATAATGTTCAAGTTAAATGCGAGTAAAACATTAGTACCGGAGGAATCCATCATTTTGGATCAATAAAGTAACTAAGTGATGAAACTACAGCAGGTATTATAAAAATAACTGAACTATTCATGCGTATATCCATATGCATGAATATGAGTGTGCGTATACATATATGGGCATATATGTGTGTGTGTGTATATATATATATATATATATATATATATATATATATATGTTTGTATATATATGTATATATATTTATAAATATATAAAATATTTTAACTCAGACGCTCAGAGAAAGTAATCCAGGAGAGAAAATTACAGGAAATCCACATGCTCAGCCGGATTACTACTTCAGATTCAAAGTTCACCTTTACGCTTGACATGCAACAAAAAATAACGTCGTTTCCTTCACATTTTGCGTTTTCATAGCTGGCCTTCCTTCCGCATACCACCGAATTATTCATTTTGTATGAAAACCTGACATTTTCGTGAGCATTTTTTCCTCAAGAAAGAGCAGGAAGAGCGTCGGGTTATTTGGCAAATCCGTTTGTTATTCAGAAGCATCCCTCTCCGTCCCACGTCCTTGCGTGGCATAAAACTCCCACGCCTGTAACCCTCGAAACCCGCTCGCCCATCCGCTACACCTTCCAACCCTTCGAGCGGTAGCCCACTCCCAGCTCCGCGCGGCCCGCCACGAACTCATGCCACCACCGCTGTCGAGCAGCAGCTCCCCCCACCTTCGTACCCTTCCCCCGCCACTTCCGCCCTCCTTAACTTCACCGCCTCTCACCCCAGGAACGCTCACCCCATCTCCTGCCGACTCTTCACCCTCTTCAATCCCCTCCCTCCATTACTTTCCACCCCCCACTATCTCCTCATTTCACCCACTTGCTCTGTTTAACTCCGACGGTCGCTAGGCTACATCCCCTCCCTCTTTTTCTACCCTCGTGTCGACCCCCAAAAAAGTCACCCCCATCTCCTCTTCCCTCCTACCATTCCTCCGCGTGCCTTCTGCATTCAATTTATATCCAAAACTTTGTCCTTCTCCCTCCTCGCTCGCCTCCTTCCAACGACCTCTACCCCTCGTCCCTCCCGGTTTTCCACGACCCTCGCGTCTCTCGCAAGTTCCCCCTGCCGCCGAGCACGCGTGCCGCATCTTGGATTTCCTCTCTGCCCCGACGACAACCCAACCACCCTCCTCCTTCACTGCCTCCCACCACCCCCCAGACGTGGATGTTCTGTGTCGTCTCTTCCGGCTCACCTCCTTCCACCCGATCTCCACCCCACTCCCTCTCACCATGGGCCCTACCCCGGGTCCTCCAAATGCGCCGCTCCCACCTGCGCCCTAAACCGCCGAGCTCTCTCTCTCTCTTCCCACGCCCCGCCTTTCGACTCGAGCGTCTGTGTGTGTAGCTGGGTGCGGGCAGGAGTTTGTGTGTGTGTTGTGTGTGTGTGTGTGTGTGTGGTGCCCTCTTCAACCCTATCCGTCCTCCAGTCCCGAAAACTCCCTCCTTCCTCCCACTTCTTCTGTCCGACCCCGTCCCTTTCCTATGCACAGATCCCCCTGCCCCACCTCCCTATGCCTCCCACATAACCAAAAGCCTTGAATACACAAGCCCACAAGCTAAAACGCGAAACTTCGTTTCCCCGCATAGCCCTACCACCCCCTCTCAGCGAATCCTCGGCCTCTTTGCCGTTAGTGCCCCGCCGCCACTCCTTCCGCCACTGTCCTCTACAACGACGGCATTTACGCCACTGACGGTGCAGGAGGTCCACCCCCTCCGGTAGCACGACCCCCCTCTCCATCACTCTTACGCCGAATCCGAGTAGGGGCCCGAGGCTCAAGCTCTAAAAGAGGAGCGCACTCAGGCCCCGCGTGGTCTTTTTCATAGAGTTATGTGTTTTTTATTCTACCACTTCCACATGTCAAGAGCTGCTTTTCTGCCCTATATACAATATTATTTTGATAATCTTCAGTGCATGACCTCAGAATTACGACGCTCCCTCTAGCCTTTTGGCAGAAAGGAGTTCATGTGATCTCTGTTTTTTTATTCAAATTTTAAACGGCCTGACACAGTTTCTAATCCCAATGCCGGTGGCCTTATAAAATATAATGAACATAAAATATAAATAAATATAATGAATAATCTTTCCTTGAATACATTTTTTACCGTTCACATTCACGTCAAGTTGGTAGCGCAATGACTTTACGGCGCTCTAAAAACATCATTTATTTTCCAATGAACGGTTTGAGCACTAAACTGTATATTTTAGAGGAAGTTGTCGAAGACAGGCGATAAAATTCCTACCTACACCTTTCTAACCTACTATATGTGTAATGGGCGAAATGTTTCATTGGATCACACAATTTGAAGTCATTGGTTATGCAACTCTTGATTTTAGAATTATTTTTTTAGTTTATTTCAGCAAAAATTTTCCATATGGGTCATCAATTAATTTCATAAGTGGCCGCAAAGACACTACCAATTTGGAAATGGGAATTCTCAGTTAAAACGGATTTTTTAAATTTCTATCCAGCCCCATTGCCACTCTTTTGCTTAGTAAGATCTAGAATGCTGGTGCAAGCTCAAACTTCTAAACCATCACTTCCTCTCTTCCACCCGCCCACACCCAAATGTCCTCCTCCCTCAACTCCCTGCCCACCAATCTTCCCAGTTCCTGACACTCACGATATCAGTCCATCCTCTCTCCCACTCCGAATACCCTCCCTCTCAAACCTCTCTCACCCGTTCCTCGCACTACCCTCACCTCGACGCCCCCTCTTAATATCGCCCCGTCCTTTTCGGCCGCATTCCTTCGTCGCTCATATCTCTTCCGGTTTCCCTAACAGGGTCCCTCCTCCCACCATTCCCCACTAGCCCTTTTCCTATTCCATCCCCGTTATTTTTTTACTGTTTCCCTCACTCATCTTGACTTACCGACTTCCTTCTTATTCCATTCGTTCCCCTTCCATTTCCATCTCACCCCTTCTCCTAGCTTTCCCTCCTCTTCCTCCCTCACCAACCCACCCTCCATTTTCAACATCCCACAATTTCGAATTTCTCTTCCCTCTTTTTTCATCCACTTCTCCTATTCTTTTCTTCTCCCTTCGCCCCTTCTCCTCTCTTGTTCTCTTGCAGAGATTTTCATTTTCCCGAAAAATCGTATTTTAACCCGGCCCATTCTCTACATCATCCCCGCAGCTTTCCCCTAGCACCGAATTCTTCCAGCATCCCTCCTCATGGACCATCACCCCTTCTCATCTCTCCTATTCCACTCTCTTTTTTTTATCCCTCTCTCTCACTCGCCGGTGTTTCCGTCCAATTTTATATTCTTTACGTTGCCAACTCCTCTTTATTTGTTTCCTGTCCGTTTTTCTTTCGGGCCACCCATTCCCTCTCGTTTATCTTGCCCGCAATTTTTCTTTTCTTTCGTTTTCCCCGGTATAATCTCCACCCTCATTTCCCTGACTCTTCCTCAATTTTGCTTCGCTCCGCCTTTCCGCAAGCTTTCGTCCTCCATTCTCCTTAAACAGAACCCCCACAAACCTAGGATAAGCTAGCACAAGTACCAGGTTTAAAATGACCGACGAACGGAACAAAATTTCCTTCGTATGCGCAGGAAAGCATTTAAGCATTTCAAATACTCGTACCGAATATCACGCCAGCTGTCACTGTGTAATCAATGCCGAGTTCACTGAGTAATCAATTGACGTGGTCAAAAAGTAGTTCACCACGCTATGAGATGAAATAAATCCATGTAGAAGAAAAGAGATACCCACCAGTAGGTGAGAAAGCGAATATTTTGTAATTTCTTTAAAACCCATTCCGTTCTCTTACGATGCAAATCCACAACGGCAGCACCCATTCTATCACCTTCCACCCCATCTCACCACTCTCCATGTTCCGACTTTTTTTCACGTATAATTTTCTTCCGTCTCCCTTGAAGCAGTTATATATCATTGCTTAATGTTTTATACGCGACTTCGCCACCAAACAGAACCATCGTTTGTGTCATCCTTTGTGCCACAACCGCCCTTTCATTGCGCCGCCACTACCACCCTCATCACCTACTCACCACCCACGTGCCCTATATCTTACCCTCCTCCCTTCCCTATCTGCCCCATGTACATTCATCGCCCTAATTACTATTTACTCTCCATCTCTCCATTCCGTACTCCTCTTCCTCCTTTTTCCCACCCATCTCCCTCACCTTACCCCTTCTTCCTTCCGCACTCGTGATCTCTCATCCTCATCTACTCTCGAGCCATTTCCTCCGAGCCTCACTCCACTCGCTCTCTCAATCACCCCCCGACGGTATGTCCACCCATCCTTCCCTACCCTTTACCTACTTCTCCCCCTTTCCTCCTCCCCCAGCGATACCCACCGCACACTTCCCCCACTCAATCCCCGCCCACGTATCCCGCACCACCCCTTGTCGTGACGGATTTTCCATGGATCGCGTTTTCTTCTCGAAGGAGTCCCAACCCCATTACAGAATCCCTTTTTCCTCCCTCACAAAAAGACTACCATTCCGCCCCTACTTCAGCCCTCTCCAATCCACCAAACCGTCCCCCCACCCCACAATACCCTCTCGTCCAAATTTCCCCCCCTCGCCTGCCACGGCCCCTCAACTCCATCTCTCTCGATCCATTTCATTGCTCCGTCCCACAGTTTTTTCGTCTCCCAAAATTCCTCCTGCGAACGCCAGCTTGCTTCCCACCCACACCCCCGGCACTTCTTATACTTTTCACTTTTCCATTTCACCCCCTCCATAACCAATACTCTCACCGGCATCCTCCCTCCGTTCTTCCCAATGCCAGCTCTCATCGTGTTGCACTCCATCTTCCATCTCCCCGCCCCACAAACGAATGCGACTCCCGTCTCTCGTAAACAAATTTAAGGACAATGTGAATGGTCTTCCAACTCAGCTATCACTCCGACCGCTTTTTCACTCATGCGGTACGGATTATTTAACGGGAAAAAACAAGCGAGGACTAGGACTTAGCTTAAATCGCTATTTTAGGCTATTAACAATAGTAAAGTTAACAATGTTATCTATTAGTTAGATTGATGAATCTATTTCATATTCTCTCCAAAATATTTGCCAGTAGAATTTGAACTAACCTGTTTATAAACCGGTCGCAAGTAAAATTTATTTCAGGAATTAAGTTCTGTTGTTGTATCAAATCTTGATTGGACCTATTGCAGCTTTAGAGACATTTCTGATACAGTTTTAACTGAAGCCTCTCATGAATTTAAAATGCTCCTAATGACAGATCATTCGAGTCTTTGCCTAGGACCGATAAGGAAAAAATGTTCCAATTACCGAAGATGAGTTTAAACATTATTTTTGTTTTATAAAAATGTTCGTTCAAAGTACATATATATATATATATATATATATATATATATATATATATATATATATATACACACACACACACATACATACATTGATACACACACATACACACAAACATAAAAAATATTGATTTAAGCCCAATTCACCTCATGTCCTCTTCACTTCATGCCCATCTTACTTACGTCCTCTTCAGCTTGTTGCAGTTGTTTTGCCTAGGCAATTTCTTTTCTTATATCCCTATTGTATTGACCATCTTTGTCGAATAAATTTCCAAGATTGCTAAACTGATCCACCTTTCATAATTTTTGGCCTCATATTTTATCGTTTAACTTTGCCTACCTCTTCCCCGAAACTTCCAATAACCTTTGTTTTTTTGCATTGACTATCGTCCTATACATGTTACTCAGGTTCTTTAATGCGCTAAAATGATATAGCTCAATCCTTGGCTGACTGGGTAACTAAAGTTAGATATTCTGCAAAGCTGTTTTCAAGAATCTGCTACTGACTTCCATTCATATCCACAGTTCTTACCATGACTCTTTAACTATTTCATCCACATATACGTTAAAAATCACGGGCGATAATGGGGATCAATATTTTATCCCCTTCTTTAACAATGCCTTGCCATCTCGACTATCCATCCGTAACACGTGTTTTAGCAGTCTGAGATATGTACAAATTGTGAATAAGTCCTTAATCTCTCTAATTTACTTTTAATGCATTCATTCACTCCATTCAATTTTCTCTATCGGATGCGTTGTCGATATTTACGAAACAAACAGATTTCTGATTGTACTCCATCTTTCCGTTCCATGAATTTAATATGTCATCCCTTACCTAATAATTTGCCTTTCTCTACATTCTTTTATCGATGATCATAAGTATCACATTAAATGCAAATACAATCATACCGATTGTTCTATTATCCTCACATATGGTTTGTCTTTCCATTTTTGAGGATGAAAACTTACAACAATCTAAAGAATTCTTCCGGAAATATTACTTCCTCAAAAAGTCTACATCTATATAATACCCCGCGAACCGCCAAAAAATCGTGCTGAGATTGCAAGTACCAGCTGGCATGGTTAGGGAAGAGTAAGGGAAAAGACATTTACTACCTACAAAAGATATGAAAATGTGTATACGTGGTGGCGGAAAACTTAGTCTAAAAAAGTGACAATTTCATTTAATAAAATAGTTCTTGGTAAAGGAAAATGAGGGAATAAACATGAACCACGTAGAATTATTTTTAGTCCATAAATTACAAAATTTTCTCTTTGGAACATAAAATTTCTCATGGATAGAAGAAGCGAGAATTAGATCTGTTCCGGTGCATAACAGTGCGGATACCAGTCGAAAACCTGAGCATATATTTTAGAGTTTGCAAGAGACACTGACCTGAAAAATTACATATATCTGATGGAAGCTATATGGAACCTTTATTCTCCCGTAAGGGCAATCGGAACATATCTACCGAAAATATTTCCCGACTTTATAATGCTCATAAATATACTGAGTGTTGACAGATTTCTACATAATTTGAGTGACTCATCAACAGGCTATAATATTAAAATAACAGTTTCAGGTTTAACTTTGTGTAATTCCTTCATGATGAGGGTAAAAAGAAACTTTTACACTTCCACAATAAAGATTCGATATTATTTCATTCTCATCACCTCATAATTATGCGCAGAATCGAAACCATGGTCGTGAAATATTAAATCTTTATTGTGGAAGTTTAAAGTTTCTTTTTTACCCTCATCAGGTTATAATATTTTCCTGGATTTAAACTAATTCTAATTTAAGCTTCCGTAATGATCAGAGTAATAAAAAATGTATGAAAATTGTAGAAATTTAATTATCTCTATTAATATATAATTGTTAAATATAATTGTGCGTATTAGTATACCTCTCAACCTTAGGTTTTTGCACACTTAGAACTATTCATCCAAATATGGAGCATTCATATATCAAACTAGATGACAGTGATTGAATTTGACATATAAGAACAATAGTGTCCTGGCATGAATTTCTCCCTCTTTTGCTGTTCGTAATCAAATTCCTAAATTAGGCGTATATACTCTCCAAAAAGCCTATGTTGCAGTATTGTATACAGTAGGTTAGTAATGGGATTCAATGTAAGTAAGTATTCCAAGTAATGGGATCAAATTTTCTTTTCATGGAATCAATTAGGAGTGTAATAAAATTATGATACACCGAAATTATGCCAAATATCAGATAAATTTGCATCATTGTCGGCAGTTGGGTGGAGCCTACGGTCAGAAAAATGTTGAGAAAACCATAGCATTCAAATTATCAGTGGTCCAGTTTAAAAATCAACCATAATTTTGTTGATTACAAGGCTAAGATAATTTTTTTAACGACAGTTACCAATCGAAATGTGTCTCCGCTGGCATTTAACTTGATTAATACAAATATAAAATCAATTTTTTAAAATAAAGCAGCTGAATTTATTTCTAAAACATTCTTTGCATTCAGTAGTGATACGATACTCTTTCCGTATGAAATCATTGGTATTTTTTTGGACACAAGGTTTTTAGTAGTAGTGTTTAGGGGAGGCGCCCGACAGCTGAGGTTTGCGCCATAGGGGATGGACAGGAAAGGATGAAGGGGGGAGAGAAACCCGGCGTCGGCATTAGCCTGCTCTTTACGAAAGGAGCCAAGCGGTCCTCATCTTAGCGTCCCACCCGACTCAAAGTGCCCTCCACATAGCACCTCAAGTAGGGATCTACATACCATTGAAAAATATTCAACACCGCCGGGACTTGAACCCGGACGCTCTGGGTGGGAATACAGTCTGATAGCCACTGCATTATCTCGATCCCTACAAAGTTTTTAATTTGCTTCTTTTAATTTACATTGCAAAGCGGAAGCTCCAAAAACAGGGTCTCCAAAATTATGAGTTTTGCCATTAAGCCTCATTTCCATACCACAACGTGTCCACAACTTACATTTTTCTATTCCTGCGCGAAAGAACACTCGCTGTTACATTATACCCCACCCTTCTGTAGTTCTTTCCACTAGATGAGCTCATCCCTAATCTATCATTCAACTCGAATCTTTTCACCAGTTTTTAATTCTCCGGTCTCGCCCCCAATTCCTTTTTCTTACAAACTTCACCCCAAAGTTGTGTGTAGCTACAATGTAATCCTCACCGTAAGTCTTCCCTCGCTTCGTCTTCCCCTTTTATTTTTCCGGGTTTGATAGACCTCTTGTATGTTTTCGTCGCTTCCCATCGTGTTCCCGGTTGGATTTTGCAAAAATAAAAAAATTGTAGTTATGTGCACCCGCTTATTTCCTCATTTTATCCACTTATTTATTTTTCACCGTCCATAACCTCGTGTATGATTCGGCCGGCTCCTGTCCCGCCCTTCCCTTTCACTCCCTTACGATATCCCCAACTCATACCCATCCCTCTCCCTTTTATTCTGGACTTCCTGTTTTCATTTTCCACATTGACTTGTTTTCCATTCTCGGTCCCCAGAAGGACTCCTTTTCATCCCTTTCACCTCTCCCCCTCCCTCCCTCTACACCCCTCTCCATTATCCCTCCCACTTCGGCTTGCCAAAGACACGCACTCACCCTCCCCATCTCCCAGGCAGCGGTAGTCTCCTCTCCCTCTCCTCCTCTCATGGTCGCTCCGCCACTTGCACCCCCAACGCCCGCCCCTTGGGCTCCCAAGGCCCCCACTCGCGCTCAGCCCCGCTTAGCCAATCCTGGCGACCCCCTGCTTTTCTGTTCGCGCCCTCAAGTTTTGCGGATTAATCCGAATTTCACTTAGGCCTCCTATGAGCTTCGCTTCAAAAAGTTCGCCCGACACATTAATCCCCTGAGTCCCCAGTTGCCATGGCTACCTAAGGAGATTTCGCCCACCTCCTTCCCCGCAGTCTCTCTCTCTCTCTCTTTCTCTCACCTCCTCTTATGGAGGTGACTGTTATTTTTTGCATCCATTGTTCTTTTTCTATACAGTTTCTCTTTCTTTACGTCCTCCGTTTTTCTCTTTGACCAATCTCCCGCAGGATACATAGTAGGTACTACCAATACTTTTGTTTAACATCTCCCTTTTTATTCTTAATATATGCATTAAAAAACAAAATCTCCAATTGTTAATTTGACCAACGTCGACAAAAGTAGTTATTATTTGCAAACGTTCGACAATACCAATTTAAGTCCCAAAATCAGAACACGTTTTATAATTTAGCAATTTTAAAACGCCCACATTATTTCACAATTTTTCGCTCGCTTTCCCCATGTTGCCAATTAAATCCTCAAAGTATATTTTGACAGGCACGAGAAAGGTTCACGGGAACAGAGATTGAGGTTAAACTCGCTTTTCCTCCCATACCTATCGATCCAGAACCCCATTGAAAATTGAACATATATTTTACGATATCACCCCTACGCATCTGTAGTAATTAATTTAACGTGTTTCCATTTATATCCCATCGCCCCTCCCTACTGGTAGGACGCCGTGATGTGCCGCTCTGGAAACGCTCTCCCACCCCATCTTCCCCCTTTCTTTCCTGACTACCCCCCCGCCATCACTCTCCACCTACCACTCAATGAGCAGCAGGCAACTATGCCGCATAGGGGAGCAGTAGCTGTGAGGAGCGTGTGTTCCCTGGGCGTGGGTGTTGAGTGGTATGCGTCTCCACCCTCCCCCCTCTCTCTCTTTTCCTCCCGAATCCGACAATTCTCGATAACCGGAACAAGGTGGCTGGGAGACTGCTTGGAATATCAAAGGGGCAGCTACTTCCACTTCCAGGGATTGACGAGGACTCGGGCGATGAAAAGATTTTTATTCCTTCTCCGCCTTTTTTTTCTCTTTTATTTAACCTCCTGCCGTCCCTCTCGTCCCCACCTCTCTTCCCTTTCTTTCCAACTCCTCCTCCAATATTCCCGGCCCCCGAGGAAAGAGTGGAAATTGAGATTTGTCTTCTTTCAACTCTGTCCCCGCTGCGGCTCCCGTCGTGCCTATGCCGATCCCCACCTCCGGTCGCCGACGCGACGTGGATTTTTTTTCCTTTTCCCCTTCCTTTCCGAAATAGAGGAAAATCAAAGAAGGACTTTGGTTGACGCGTCGAAGCGGTGAATAAGAGGATTCAAATTTCTGCGCAAGCAGGGCTGCGGTTTATTTCTCAGATAAGGCGCATTTAACTAATAAATGTACAATTAATTAACACCTGGCCCAATAAAGTACTAAAGGAACGTGTGGTAAATTAAGATAATGAGGACAGTGAACCCTTCATTGTAGCTAATGTCAACTCTTAAACAGGCGAGGTGAACTAAGTAGTAATGGATTGGGGTGCGCAAAGTCGTAGTGTTGGTGAACCACTGGGCGCTTGAACATTCCTTAGAGGTTACCAAATAATGAAACCACGCAATACACATTCAAGGAACTATCATCCAGTAGAGGATACTATCACCTTGTAGAGAAAGTTAAAGCAATTTAATGATCATAGATATAAGCTTGTATGCTTTATATAAACACTTGATTTTTATCTCAAGGAGCAAAGGATAATGATTTTATAAAATCATTTTAATTCACGCCGAGAGGCTAAGGCATGCCAAAATAGCTTGTAACGATTTGCAAATCAAGTACTCGTAATTTTATCTATTTAGATTAGTTTTCTTTACTTTTAAGTACCCTAAGATATATTTTAAACCTTTATTTAAATTTTTAAATTTGAGGGTAAGAAGTAAACTAAATATTTACTGCAAGACTAGTAGCTAGTATACCAGCCAGTAAGCAGTTTATCATAAAGGAAAGTATGAAAAAAATAGAATGGCCTTATATTGATTGTTTTAATAGCTGGTTCTTCAGATTATACATCCTTCTCTCGTAATCTTTATTATGCGTCCAGATGTCTCCTTTATTATGCGTTCAGACGTCAAGATTTCTTCTTTTTCCAACGTTAAAAAAACCATAAACACAGTAATCAACCCGAAGGTCGGTTTAGTAGGTGATGGTAGAGTTCACCCAGTACTAAGCCCTATACGGCGTGTGAAAATTCACACATCAGGGTAGGGGGGCCAGTTCCTTTCCCTGTGCCGGTTATGGCTTCCCAGGAAGACCTGGTACCCGAAAAATCACTTTAGCTTGGGTGGAGCTGCCGGTGCCCAGAGTGCATTGCCCGGGAATTGAAACCGGGACCCTCCGGTCAGCAGCCAACGCTCTACCCACTGGACTACCGCGACCCATCGCAGTTTTCCGTGTTCATTGAAAAGTACTCGGAGACCGCGATTGCGAAGAAAAATGCACCAAATTAACAGAAAATAAGAAAGATTCAGATTTGGATATACATGTTTTTGTCCCTTAGAATTTACTGGACTGATATCTTAATGCATCACAAATTTCGTGAATTGCTTTATTGTGTATGTTTCACCACTCATAAAACTCATATCCTTTAGTTTCATTTATCCAGAGCAAAGTCTCTACTTTCGATAGTAGCAAAATTTAACAGCCAAGCCTTTAACCTGGACGTCGGCTTCACAAGTGCGAGTAGTGTCCATCTGGCACTAACCCGAAAGGCGTGTGAAATTCACAAATTCCGGGTAGTACGGCCTATGGCCTTTTTGCGCCACCTGCGCGCGTGGTTTCCCAGAAAGTTTTGGCAGCCATAAAATCTCACAACACGGATTTTCTTGGGTTTGGAAGGCGTCCAGATACGTCACAGAATAATCGGTGTACTCCATTCAGTAGGCAAGCGCTCAAACCACTAAGCAACTACGTCGACAACTTGCCAAAGCAACACCTAAAAGATAATCACTAAGTCTCCGTTTAATCGAAAAGGCCATTTCTTGAGTGAAATTTGGGTATCGTATTCATTTTATCATTAAAACGTAGTCGTCGGATGGCTTTTTATGTTATGTTATTGGTACGGTAGAACGTATCATTAAGACGGAAAGCCTTGTATTAGTTAAACAGCTGTTTTTTTTAAATCACCCCTTATATTCCGTTAACGATGTCCGCCCCCGTAGTGGCAAAATGCAAATCCACGCATTCTATATTGCACCCCCAGTTCTTCTGTATTTACATCGACGCAGTGTGCCAGCGGCGTGACCTTGCCATGACGACAAATTCTTGCCCAAAACGGAGGAGCGATGAAAGAGCGAAGGGGCAACACCTGACGCGAGCCTCCCCTTCTAAAAAAAGGGAAATAACTGAAAGCCCTCTAATCTTGCCACATGACTTAAGGCTCTAAAGGTTCCACTGTGTGCCCGTGTTTTTGCGACGCGGGAAGATTAAAGTCTGAGGCGGGAAGCGAGAGATTTATACGTTTGTGCGTAACAAATGGATTTCCGGGGAAAAAAATATGCCCACTCTTTCTTGAATCCAATGTGTAACTACAGACCGACATAACAAATACCACGTTTTTCGTATATAGTATATATCCTCATTCCAATTTGAACATATAGCCCTATAATACTTAATTTTCATCCGTATTGGAATGCTACGATCATTTTTGAGAAAGTCAAATGTATTAATTAACTAACCCTGAACTTCTGCTTGAGATATAACCGTCACTACGTCTGTAAGTAAGAAAAGCATTGCTGTAAAACACCTGTTGCTCCCCATTAGTTATTGGAAACATTACAGCCTTTGATTTTTATTCATCACACGAAACATCTAACTTGATGAGCTCCCATTCTTTAACTAATGCATTCAAATAGTTTGCGAATAAATGTATATCGGATACTATGTCTCTGAAGTAATAGCAGCCAAATCACCTAATGAAGTACATTAAGTACATTTCACATGCATAAACCTTCTTCTTTCAGGAAATGGGATCATTACTCTTCCCATCCCAGCGGACTCGCACCCGGGTCAATGGTGTATCCTACACGTGCGCGCCGACTGCAGCGCCGAAGCGGCTAAGAAACCAACGAACTGCACTCTTGAGAGTATTTCCAAGTTGCGATTGGTCGGTCGAGTTCGCGACGTCATCGTACGCCCAGCAAAGAACTATTACAAACCTGGAGAAACAAGTAAGTCCATTCTGTTATTTGTATCCTAGTAAGCATGTATCCCTCCTAATAAAGATTAAGATAATTCATCAATTACCGGTGGGTGGGTATAATCCATCTGAATATAGACATAGGAAGTTTAAATGTTTTGAGAGACGTCAGGAATCAAATAAAAAGAGTATTACTTCGTAATGTGGGCAAAAATTGAATTAAATGATTTCTGCTTCAAAGGAAGGACACCGGCTCAGGGAAAACACCATCTCATTACATGAGGGAGAAATTCAAAATTATTAAATCCTTTAACAAATGTACATCTCTTTCAAATCCAATGATCAATAATTTTACAGATAATTATGGCTTTTTAAGTATTAACGGCCGTTCAACTTAACTTCATGATTTATAAAACATTTTGAAAAGTGGAAAGTATCAACATTTTCATTTGGATAGAATTAAACCTAAGTAAATAGTTAAAACTTTTAACGAAAAAATTGCAATCAGAGGTTTCCTGACTCACTTTAATTATTCTGTTCCTAAAGTTATCTCTAATTCTTGTTACACAATGGCATTGCCATTAAAGTTAATAACATACAGAACAGTGTGTGTAAAACTAAAAGAGATCAAAGCTGAGTTGGATGAAGTACATGGTACAAATGCTACCGAGTTTGCGACTGATTAAAATTGGGTAAAGAAGTTTAAATGTGGCCATTCCTCAGCAAATGATGAACATTGTTTGAAACGTCCATTGGAAGTGATTCCTCTGGAATTATTGTAAAAGTACACGATACCGCTTCGAGTGAAAGATAAATCAAAACTCTCAAAATTGTTGAGGCTACAGATCTATCAAAATATATTACAATTTTAAATTTTTCCCGAATAATTGGGTGTGAAAAAATCTTGGTAAGATGTGTGGCGGGAAGACGGATAGTAAACGCAATCGTGTGTTAAATTTGGAGGCTGATTTGGTGATTGTCCGTTACAATTCTAATAAGTTTCTCCAGCAATGCATAGCTGTGGAAGGTACATGGATATAATAAGAGACTCTCACTCAAGAGACAAAGAAACAGTCAAAAGTGTGAGTTTCTAAAGGCAATCCGGTGCCAAAGAAGGTGAAGACGGTAAAATTAGCCAACAAGGTGATGACCACGGTTTTCTGGGATGCAGGTGGAAACATTTAAATCGATTACCTGAAAGTTACAAACGATTAATGGAGATTATTATGCCTTTATAGCACTTATTGAGCAAACAAATTCAGAAAAAGCATCCTCATTTGGCAAACTAAATTCTCTCCCATCAAGAAAATGTACGGGTGCAAAACGGCGCAGTTTCTAAAGCAAAACTATGGAATTTAAGTTCGAATTATTGTAAAAATACACCGTATTCATTATATTTGGTCCACAGTGACCCTTTTTATTTCCAAACTTGACAAAATGTGTCGGTGGAAAACGGTTTACGTCGAACGAGGTCAACGCCAAAACGTATGCCGATTTTGAAAACCTTCCGAAATCCCACTTTTAGGACGGTGTAAAAATTTAGGGAAACGCTGGAAAAAAGTGTATCTGGCTAAAAGGAGATTATTTAGAAAAATTGACCAAGTTTGTTTTTCAAGGGCTTATTGAATGACTGACTGTATATGTGTGTGTGTGTGTATGTATATATATATATATATATATATATATATATATATATATATATATATATATATATATATATAAAATTCTCGGCAGAGAGTGGAATAAGAATATAAAGGTAAAAGTGCATTCTTTAAGAACTGCATTGAGCTCTCGAACTATTTTTATGAACGTCGAATTCATATAGTATATTAACAATTGAGCCAAAATCATTTTATCCAGCCACCTACTTTTAATGCTCCTTCGTGATCAAATATTAATCGCTATTAAGTAATCTTGAGGAACATTTCCAAATTTTACATTATCGGAGTGGAATATATCAATGATTTCAGGAATGTGTGAACAAGTTAGCGTGAGCATATTGTGGTAAGCGCATATATTTTAATTGTTATCAACTACAAAAAACCGAAGTCTACGAATTTACGATTTTTGAAGTTAGGAATAATCATCAACTCACACATAACAAAATTCATCGATTGAGGTCTTAATTCTATCTATTTTTTCATTGTATTAAATAAGGTCATTGACTCTATGTCGTTATTTAAATAACCATTTTTTTGCTAAATAATTTTTAATGAATAGATAGTGGGTGAATTTTTGTTTAAAATTGGGTCAGAACTGCCATTAGCCCCTGAATGAGAAATTCTCTTCATAGTTGAAATACAGAACAATAAGTATATAATTAATTTTGTTCGCTGTAAAATTTTAACGGTTTAATAGGTCATGACGGTTAAGGTTAACTTACACTAACTATCTCAGTTCAACTATTGTAAACTTTACGATCCTTAAGTTAACGTCCATTCCCCCAGCGCGTTATAGCGTTCTATCTAGTTTTCGAAAAGGCGATATTAGGGCCATGTTGAACAGTCGAAATTCCACATACTTTCATATTTTACCTTACAAGCGATTTTTTCTAAAGCAATAGCGTTCACACTAACTAAATAACGACTATTGTGTTGACCTCTAAATTGATTCAGGTGTCCAAACGCGGATTACGACTGATATGAGAGGAGAGTTTCCATCACCTATTTTACCTTTGAAGCTGGCAATAGCTGCTTCAATTTGAACCGTGAGCCCAGGAATCTGGTTTATTCTTCTAAGAAGTAATTTCCAAACTTTTTACTGCGTCGAAATATGGAACGAGTTTCCTTTTGGCCCTTACTATGATGCGGGACAGTTGACTAAGTTAAAAGAATAAAAAGGAAGGTTATCCACTTTTCGTTTTCTCGTACAAATGAAATTAACATGTGAACTTATAACAGCTACGGCTGCCTCAGCTACCACTGAAGGTTTTCTTTCTTTTCAACTCTCATTCTATACAACACCATTATATAAGGCGAGGAACTTTTCTTTGAAGTTTATGCGGGCTCTCGGTTTAATAAGCTGAAATTTTTGAAGAAATAATTACCCAATGAACTCCCCGAGTCATTCTCCGTGCTAGTCATTATACACAGGAAGGTTAATGAAATTAGAATATGCAACTAAAAATGGTTGTTTGCATAGGTTAGCATACATCTGTGTCTCATGGAATACGAAATTCATATGCTCAGGGTCTAGGGAGGGTTCCATTCCAGCACCACCGGCAGCTTCCCCCGAAATAAGGGTATGTGGACAATCTCATCGCTTGGATACATAGTTGTGAATGCCAAAAGACATTATAGAGAATTAAGGGTGTTTAAATACTGAAAACATTAAAAATATCCATTATAAAGCCAATTACATGTATTGATCAAATTAATGCAAGGTTTGTATAAAAAGTATCGGTAACTATTTTTTATTCGCGTGGGGGTGAAGTGCTGAATTCAGACGTCGGTTAAGTCTGCACAGATCGTAGTAGCATTGATAATAGGACAGTGAACAACATTGTCACTGAAAACTTGCCAATACGAAATACCTGCGCAAAAACTCGCCCCAAAGGGACGACCAACAGCGGAGTCGAGTGTCGCCTTACGAAGACCTTCTGCAACGGTATCACGATGATTCCCCAACCCCTTTACAGTCCAGACTTGCCACCAGCATACTATTTACTATTCCCAAAAGTGAAATCCTCCCTCAAAGGACTCCACTATGGGATCCTAATAAGCTTGTACGCGTGCCCTACAGGATTTTCCGCGATCCACCAACCAGGGAGCCTTCGAGTTGTGGAAAAGTCGCTGGCAAAAGTGTGTCGATGCTCAAGGGATGTACTTTTTAGAATTTAGAGTATATATTAATAAATCTATTTTTACGAAACTTTTCCCGATTCTATTTATAAAAAAAATGTATATTATAATTGATAATAAACGTTACTCGCAGTTTAATCCAACGTTGAAACGTAACGCACGTCTCATACCTTTTGAATGTCTTCTATTTCACATGGGTTCATAAAGTTTCCGATCCATTCACACACTTTTTCAAAACCTATTCTAAACTAATAAAAAGTACAGTATTTAGCCTTGAATATTTTTCACGCTGAAAATATTTCACCAAAAGATTCTTTTTTAAGCGTTTATATAGTTTCTCTTTAATTTTTTTTCGTATTGTCTATTTCGTTTCGTTTTATTTCATATTTAGGCTTTTGCCGTCAATTTGACCTTCTATTTGGTAAATTTCAAAACTGGATGCTTTGATTCTTAATCTCTTAAAATTTGTTGTATTATGGCGAAGGGCATACATAACTATAGAGAGGAAGACTAGCAAGACCCCATACGAATTTGTAAGAGGAGATAAAAAAATTAGCCATAAAAAAATAACAGTGCATAAAAATTAATGAAAATGAATGTCTTTTAGGTGTTAAATAAATTATGGAATGGTAGAAAACGGTAACTCTACTTATCGCATCTAATCATGAAAACAATATGATCTGAAAATGGTGTCGTGAATACATTTATTCCAAAGGAACTCTGGAATCACTCTCTTTGGTGGTGAGATTTTTATTTGTTTTTCCGTCAAATAAATTATTGCTAAAGGATTCTTCTTCTGTACTTTTCATAGTCATTAATATCTTGCTCGTCTTGGCCTTTCAGTTCGTCTTCTATTTTACCACTGATTACTCTGAAGCCAATCGCCACTTCCATTCCACGCTCTATTCCGCTTAAGTTTCCAGATCAACTTGTGCATTTAAGCGGTGCTCATCTTTGTAAATTTGAATTAAAATAGAATTCGGGCGCATAAAATGATCAATATGGCAAGAAAACGCACAATTTTCAGTCTTTTAGCTGTGAGACCAACCTTAGCTGTGTGTCATGGATCAAACGACAGTTGGAATAAGGTATACATACAATTGCTAGATGACACAATCATCTCAATGGTAAATAGCTCATTTCAAAAGTCCCCTGAGATGAAAACTTCATTAATTCTTACGAACGCGGTCTCCATAGAGATAACGCCGCGTGGAATGCCGCGGTCGACGTAGAGCGGGTTGCGCCCCGGTCCTCATTCACCTCCCCACCACCAACTCCTACTTGAACACTACACGCCAATGTCATTTGACGCCATAAGTGGGAATAATGGCCATCATTGGCTTATAGTGTGATACAATACAAGCAAATAAATTATATATTGTTATCAAACTATTTTAATTAAATCATTAGGGAATCAATTATTAGCATTGAAAGAACTTCTAGGGGATTTTCTCTGCGTTCGCTGCGGTTTATAGCGCTGCGGCTCCTCCACTTGCGTCTTTCTCGTGTTAGCATGGAAACAACAGCTTTTCCATTCGTTTGTGATTCGATGTTGGTGAGTACAGTCATCGCGCCAATATGAGCAATATCGAAGTTTCGAAGTGATGCATCAACCCTATTGGTCTAAAATGAGACAAGTTTGTTTTCAAAATTACTGGCTGTACGAGAAGTAGCGTGTTTTTCTTCCGCCTCTTGGGGACCAACCATGATGTCCGCAACGTTGCTATGGTGCTATTAAGAAAGTAATTACACTCTGACTTATGCTATTGAGTATGACGAATGTTTCTCGTATACAAAAACTTCGTGCGAATGAAAGAGTGGAATGAGTTTTCAAGAAGAGGAGAAATGTCTACAGATCTTTTCTACACTTTTTGCTGTGACTATAAACGCACTTCCTAAAAAACATATAAAAATTAAAATAAATTTTTAAAAAATTTGACACATAAAATAAATGTGCATTGAAAGAGAAGAGGAAGAAGACAGAAATAATAAGAAAACTGAATTTTCTTACCATCTCGACCAGCAAGGACTTCGTTCTTGTACAATGGGTGAACGCGAAGAGGAAGAGGAAGTCCAAAAAAGATCAGAAAGGGACGGAAAGAAAAGTTGGATAAGGAGCTAACTAGAATGAGTGGAAACGAACGCGGAGTAGGTCCGCACATCTTGCCTGGAAGAGAAAAGGAAGTTCAGTTTTCTTAGCATATTGATTCTCTTTGTAGCTTGATGAGAAATGCAAATACTATGGGCCTACTCTCACAACCCAAAGTGTACGAATAACACTAGTTATCTAAACCATGGTTATATCAATTTTAAAACTCTAGTGGGAAATTTCAAAATTGTGTATTCTATTATGCTGGATATAAGAAATATTCGGCATATTACGTGAGGCATAGGATATATAATTATTTATTGAAAAGGTATAATATATTTTACCATATCGTATTTTAGAATGAAACTATGTTAACCAATTTTTGCCAAGATTCACGCCAATAGCATCGAATGATATTGCTGTGCACTGTTGTGGGTGTAGGCTGTAGATGGGGGAAGTGGGGCTAACCATGAATTAAATCGCTCGACGCCGCCAGCGGTATGTCTGGTGCCAGTATCACTATGAAGGCATTATAATGCATCAATATCAATTTTATCACCGTCCCAAAGGTATTCGAAAATTAAAATAGCCAGTGATGTATAATGAATGTTGATAATAATACATAGTAGTTGTTAGGAACACAGTTACAGTTAGATGTACATATTTACCATCTGTAAAGGGACGGTGGTGTGGTGTAAATCGTAATTGTGAACGAAAACTGATACATATTGATCTGAATTTCAGCAGCATTGATTCATTTTAAAATGAAATTTCATTTCAGGAAAACTGAAAATAGCGGGATAGTATGTATTTTTCTATGAGTAAATGTGCATGTGTGTGTGTGCGCGCGCGTGTGTGTGTGTGCGTGTGTGTGCGTGTGTGCGTGTGTGTGTGCGTGTGTGTGTGCGTGTGTGCGTGTGTGTGTATATATAACCATTTACACAGTAATCGACCCGAAGGTCGGTTTAGTAGGTGATGGTAGAGTTCACCCAGTACTAAGCCCGACGGCGAGTGTAATTCACACATCAGGGTAGGGGGGCCAGTTCCTTTCCCTGTGCCGGTTATTTTATTTATTTATTTTATTTTACACAATTACGTTGCAATTAGGCAAATTTCCTGGTGGCAACGGTCAGGTTAGGTCAAAGATAACTACTAAAAACGAAAATTACATACGAACACATAAAAACAGATAAGAGACAAAATATTTTTACATAATGACACTTCCACATCACATACAAACAAACTTCCACATCACATACAAAATGCCGTCCACATCACATGCAAACAATATTTTCAAAACTACAGTTATGGTTTCCCAGGAAGATCTGGTACCCGAAAAATCACAGAGCTTATATATATATATATATATATATATATATATATATATATATATATATATATATATATATATATACATACATACACATACATATGTATACATATACATACATACATATATACATATATATATTTATATTCATTTCGCTCTTTATATGTGTTCCTATCACTTTCCCTTATATCTATTTCCATGTATACATATATATATACACACATGTATATATATATATATATATATATATATATATATATACATATATATATGTACATATATATATATACATACATCTTTTTTATACAATTATATATATATACATATATATATATATATATACTCACATAACAATAAATACTTCTACTTGCCATACACGAGAGTGTTCTCCATTCATGCATCAAATACCTTTTTGCCTAATTTAAATAAATGCTCGGCAGAGCACAAACTAAAACGAAAAATAATCGAAGGAAAACATGGAATAATCCCATTATCAATTTTATACCATAAAACAAAAGTTAATATTCCTCTCGCAAGGAAAGCCACAAATAAAAGAACAAAGCATTTTCCAGGAATATGGACTTCCTTGTAGTTAACTTTTTCCTCGGAAAACCTTTTGAATAGGTTATTATTAAGAATAGTGCTCATTTCGCAAAAAGCAAAAAATAAGCGTGAAAATCGGAAAATTTAACAAATCCAAACGCGAATGGAGGGAAAATAGGTACCTGGACAGGTACTGGAAGAGGCAAATTTTGTTAAAACTCATGCCAAGGGTAGTAATGGAGAAGAAGGCTAAGTCATGAGGCGACGATGAGTAGATGAGACAGGTGGGGGAATAGGAAAAGCACAATTCTTCGATGGAACGAAATTGAAATAGCTCGAAGGGCGAGCAAGAAATTCTGTATGACGGAGAAAGGGAGAGAGCTTCTCAGCTCGGGTGGACATCGTGAGGTGGCTGAAGAGGAGTGAGCACAGGACGTGTGGCGAGGGGAACGGTGGAGGGGATGAACGGTGGACGAAGCAGTTGGGACCGAGGATATGGGTCACGGCCAAGCCACGAGGATGCCCGCCCGTTGAGGGGTGGCGAACGCCATCTCGCCACTTCCTTCGACGTTGAGGCCAATTTCATTACAAGACCCAGAAGCAATGCCTCAACCCAACTCCTGCAGCTTCGGTCCTCACCGAGACCGCCCCACCTCCCTGCCACCAAGTCCTCGCATTCCGCCCCCAACTCCCCCGGTGTATACCTTTCTGTACGCCGGTGGTACCGCACGAAGAATTTCCCGATGGAACCAGTTATTTTTTAAAGCAATTTCTACTACAAATTACGGAACGGAAATTCTTATACCAGTAGGTCACGCTGCTCCTCACTTAGGTATTGAATACTTTAAAACTAATCACTCTACATAGTCTTTTTTTTAGTTTATCTAATCCGTAAAATTGTTTAGACGTGGATTGAACTGAGATTCAATCATTCCTCTTCTGATTAGCATTGAGGAATTGAGGTAAGAAGTCAATTGTGGTAAATTGCAATTGGATGCGAGTAAAAATTCGAGGTTGTATTAAACTATAACTGTTCTTACACTCTCAGTGGATTTTTCAGCAAACGGAATATTAAAGGATAGGTATGCGGATGCAATCATACGGATAAAGCAATACTTGGCCTTCGTTGCTTGACCTTTGTGCATGAAATGTATTTAATTAAGGTACAAAACGTATTCATATGAATTTTCATATTTTTTATAGTCATTTATCAGAATATAGGATAAATTTTTCCTGCATATTTGTACAACTAAATGCTTTATTTTTTACGCCCAAATAGCAATGTGCCCGTGAGAAGGATTTTAAATAGGGATTATTTAATATTCAAAAAACACAATGCACCATTCTACTCCTCCATGACCTTAAAGCACTTAATATCCCAAATATGATAAAGATTTGGGGCAATTCCATTGCGATCACAACAAAATGCATTTGCATACAAGGAAATCAAATTTTTCCAGCATTGGTTTGAAAACTTAAGGCTAGGTAGTATATGCGTATGTTTTTATGTATTTCAAGTTTTAGCAACGTCGTTTTAGCAAGGAGTCGTATTATATTTCCTATCCCTCTCATTTCCCTAGTATCATAAGTTCATCTAATACAGAGTTTAAGCAAAGGTGGCAGTCAACTGATTTTAATAGTGCAACTATTTCATCATCTCATCTTCCCTTATCCAAAAACATTCCTGATAACAAAAATTGTCTGTGAAGTCTTATTTTCTTGACTTAATAATATCACCCTCTCTGTTCATAATGAATTCTCTTTAATTTATTTCTTTAATAGCAATATAAAGTTAATGGATAAGATTCATGCCACTTCTTATTATAAATAAACAATTTGAAAATCTATAAATTTTAAGTTCAGAGGAATTACCTTTCTAAGAAATATATTTGTGCTTTTTCATGGCTACCATTTTATTGCAACCTGCCAGCAGAAATATTTCCGACGTAAATTCAGTAGATTCCTAAAATAAATATATAAATCAGCTAACAAAGAATTTTGAAATAATTGTATTGTGAGACAATTTTGAAGTGAAAATTATAATTTTTTTGTAATTTCTCATTGTATAACCTTCTGGAGATGTTTTTTTCGGATACCGTTTAAGTAAATATAATAGACAAGAATTTTCCACTTTATTTTAAAAATGTAAATATCATTACTTTAATTATGTACTGAATCCGCCATCAACCATAGTAACTAACTCAAATTGGTTTCGTAAGTGAGATCAGAGTTAAAGAGTAAGTGAGGTGACAGATTCTAGTACAAATAGATACAAATACTCATTCTTTCCCCAAACAATCAGAAATTATAATAGTAAGAAACCGAAGTCAATCTAGATTTATTAAAAACACTAAATTTACTAACCGGAACAAAATTAAACATTGTAAAAATATTAAGCATATTTGTAGGTGCATGTGTATGTTAGTTGGTATTTTGAGTTTTTGCATAGGTGTGAGGTGCAAGTGTACTTGTATGAGTGTATACCATGTTTTTTTTTGTGGATCTATGAATTTTTGGCTTTTCCATGCAGTTTTTTTTCTTTCTTAATTACGGGTGGTGTCCTAACACCCCCCGCCACACGCCCTTGCGGCGGCTTGCAAGGTATTGAGCTGATGAGATGTCGAGTTCACCTAACATTAAGCTCAATATGATGTGTCAAATCCACACTTCAAGGTAGGGGGGTCGTCCTTGTGCCACCTGCTTTTTTCAGTACCACACGGCGTGGGTGAAGCTTGAAATGTCTAAAATCACTGACAATCGAACTTGATCCATGATTCGAACCGGTTAGGTATTCAAAATTAAAATTTCTTAAAAATAACTCCAAAATAACCTCATTCTGAATAAATCAAGGGTTAAACAAACCGTGAGACTATTTTATCGTTAAAATGAAGTAAGATCACACACTATGGTTAATCAATTAGAATTTAAATAACATACGGAATGGTAAATACTACAATTTTGAATTACTTAGGGAATACTTAAGCAGCATAAATTAGTGATGCCTTAAAACAATAGGTGATCAAAGTTTCTTACGTTAATGACTAGAAAAAGATGTAGCCCTTGAAATAACATACGAGCAGCAATATAACTACAAGAGCCACAGGTTTTCTTTCTCGTGCTTTGCGCGTCTGCATAATTATCTTGCATTTTGTACATAAATGTGAAATATTTTGTCTATTAATGATACGTTTACATCTAGTAAATTGATTTGGGAGGAGGAAACGGTAGAATTAAATGAGACAGAGGACGAAACATTGTGGTTGAAAATGAACGTTTTCAGGGAATCAGTACCATGTGGCCAGAGAAGAAAAATATCATCTATATATCTGAGCCACAATAGAGGTTTCTGGGGGTGTTTAATCAGGATTTTTTTCTCTGCGAGACTAAGAAAGAGGTTTGCATAGGAAGGGCTGAACCTGCTACCCATGGCATCACCCTTTTGGAAATAGAAATTATTGTTAAAGGAGAAGGAATTACGGGCGAGGATGAAGTCGTAAAGACTAAGGAGAAAATTAGTGCTAGGTATGTGTGGCTTAGGGCGTTGGGAGAACTTGTGTTGGGGAGAGGAGAGACTTTCTTAGTGGGGAAAGGATGTATAAAGGGATTTGGCATCTATGGTGGTCATGATAATCTCGGTATCTAGAGGGAGGGAGATTGATTTTAGCCTTTCCAGGAAATGGTATGACTCTTTGGTGAATGGCGGTGGGGAGTAAACTATTGACAGCAGGTAGTGGCCTACAAATTCAGAGTCTTTCCGTTGAGGAGTTACGGGAGGATAAAATCGGACGACCGGGATTGCCAGGTTTATGAATCTTCGGAAGGGTATAGGAATGAGGGGTGCATAGGTGAGAATGTGAGAGGAGGGCCATGTCTGAAGGAGATGGACCTTCATTGGCCCGTTGTAAGCGAGAAATTCAATGAGTTCCTCCTGAAGTGCGGGATTTGGGTCTTTGGTTGTTTGCTGGTAGACAGAGGTATAAGAGAGTTGTGTGTCAACCTCTCTTATATAATCTGTTCTATGTAAAACCACGACTATTGAACCTTTTTCGGCAGAAATAATGATAATATTTGGATTATTGACTAATCTCCTTCTGAAGATTCGATGGGAGACAGGTTGGGTTGAAGATTTAGGGATTTGAGGAAAGGCGGGTTGGAAATTCTGGACAGAAGAATGTTTATAAAAATTTTTACTGAATGATTTGAGAGGAGGGGATTGGGTTTCTTGGGCAGAAACAGGTTTGAATTTACGTAGAACGTTTTGAAGAGGTCTCGATATTTGCTCGGGTAACGGTTGCGAGTTCCAAAATACCTTCCACCGGAGATTCCGGTAAAAATGCAATACGGGTCAATGGCATAGGGTATGTCCTTGTAAACCCCGTAAGTGTGAGTACGTGTGATTCGCAAAGGTCCCTGATTCTGAAAACACCCGAGTGATTCAGTGAATGAGCCAGAACATGTATCCATCCGTTCTATTTGTTTATGTGTGATAGACGGGTCCCTGGCGTAGGAGGAATCCTTGTAAACTAAACAACTGAGCACTTGTGAATCGCGAAGGTCCCTGTTTTCGAACACATCCGAGTGATTGATTGAACGAGCGAAAACGGGCATATATACGTTTTATAATTTTGTATTCATATGTGTGATTGACGGGTAACTGGCATAAGAGGAATCCTTGTAAACCCTGAACGAGTTAAGCAGTACGATTCATAAAGATCTAACACACCCGAGTGATTGAATGATTGTGAACGTGAACCTGGGCCTTTCCTTTTTGATTGTTATTTTTTTTTATTCCTGCGCGAGTACAACGGGCCCCTGGCATGGAAAATGTCCTTGCAAGACCTGAGTGTCTGTGTGTGAATACGATTCCCAAGAATGACTGTTACTCCTCAGCACACCCTAATAATCGATTGGTTGAAAGTTTGCTTTGTTTATTAATTTTGCTTTTTTTTGATTAAGGCATACGTAAGTCACTGTTTCTCAGACACACACAAGTGACCTGGGGTGTGTTCTTCCCACTCTTTCCCCTCACATGTAACTTTGTTTTTACCTCCCACCTTCTCAAACCTAGTACTTATCAGGTTTACGGTCTCGGCTACCTCGCTTTCATTAGACATCAATTACCCTGATCTTCACATATTTTCATCACCCCTCCGCTTCAAACACCTTCCATATTATTCCCACACTTCTAAACATTCCCCTCCCAACTCTTCCCCTCGCAAACCTTTCCCCAGCTTCCCCTTCCATCCAGCGTTTCTAACACCTTCTGTTATAAAATTTTCCTCGGCTCCTTCCTTCTCTTCCTTGAGAAAGGTGGTTTGACCACCGAAAATGCGGAATACGTGTGAGTTTCTTTTGTGTGGATTTCTGTGTTTTTATTTTTGCTCGCTGGTACTATCTTGCGTATATAAATATTATGTGTATTATAAACATTGTGTATATTATTAAAAAGACGTAAAATGATACCGCTTGCTAATTTTATACATAAACGAGCCTTACTGAACTACCTTTTATGAAAATGGTTCCGACAAATGTGGAAATTTACTTTTGGATGACGTTTATAATTCAGTTTCATTGAATAAAATGTCGTGCCTTGAGGTAGCATTAAAGGAAAAAGGTATTCGATTACTCGATTGTGGTTCTCCAATTTTCCATTGTACACTATATAAATTCTCCGGTGAGGAAAACGAGCGTAGTTCAAACGTTGAGGAAAAGAGAGGCATCGAAAAATCAAATTGTCAAACGGTTTAAAGAAGCTCATAACTGACGAATAGACCTTTGAGAACCGCCCCTGAGAAAGTTGAAAATTTCCAGGATGTACTTTAAAGAAGCACAAGAATAACTAACCGGGTATCACAGCAAAGGTGGCCGCCCACCCCCTTAAAAAGCAAGGCTCTCGACTTCCTTGCCCATTTGATGGCGAGAAAAAAATTTCGTCTTTCGGGGACCATTCAGGCGACGCTCTGACGGTCTCTTTATTTTACTTTTCATTATTTTTCTCGACCTACGTTTCTAGGTTTTTGAGGACAGAAAGGACGGAGAGAGAGCAGGTAGTTGGAGGAACGAGGAAGAGTTCGGTGGGGATCCGCTTTTCGCCTTCACGCCTCCACCGCGGCCCGACCTCCTCTCGGCCTCCCCATCCACGCACACACCCGTCCACAAATCCGAAGAGCGCTCACGCCTCGCGATGATGTGTTCCTTTCGAGTGAAGTGAGACACCGAATGGGCCCGCCTCGTCACGGTGTAGCGAGGACGGCGGAAACCGCAGCGGTTGAAGGGTTGATGGGGAGGTGTGGGGGGGAGAGGGGGAGGTGTGCGAGGGAGAGGGGAGGAGTGCGGAGAGGAGATGTTACCATGGTCCGTCGAAGGAGGAGTGTGGTTTTAAAGGGACGCGAAAGGGATTCGAGGGGGAGAGATGGAAGAGCTCCGGGAAAGGAATGGAGACGGGTCCCCGCGGTGGCGGCGTGCGTAAAGGAGGCACTTTGGGGGAGGAAGGGGCAAGAGAAGGATGGATTGTTTCTCCACCACCCCTATCTGTTCCCTGATGACGGTTGGTCGGAAGGAATTCTCTCTCCCGGGTTGCTGGGAAAGAGGATGGAGGAAATTAGGAAGTCTTTTACAAATGGAAGTCATTTCAATGGAACTGAAGCAGAGGAACTTCGAGAGAGGGAACTTTGAGTCGTGTGCGATTGCCATGCATTATCCGAAGTCGCAATGGGAGACAAGTGAATGCGTGAATGGATGCAAGGAGATATGGAGAGAAAAGCTGATAATATAACAAACCACATAAAAAACCTCTCCAAGCCATTAACTGTATTACACATTGGCAAATAATCTTCGTAGCCCTTCATTAGAGCGAAGGTGATCCGCGAAAATGTTGTCCAATTTTTGCTTTCGTCAGTATGATTGCTCACAGAAAAAATTAAGGGTATAACATTAGAATAAGATTTGCAGAAGAGGAGACAAAATAGTATCAATTGATATGGTGCAACAGGGGTTATTATTTTCAAACTGCTTGAAACAAGTCGTCACAAAGGTTTCGTGGGGATAAATATAAAATTCAGCGGATAAAAAGACCATTTTGTTACGTCTCTTTTACTGCTGTCTTCCAAAAATACTCATTATGAAACTTATATTCTGGAAACAATGGGATTAGTTGCAAATTATATCCTCCCCATCACATAGACAAAGTCAGTATTTACTTAATACCAAATAAACCGTATATGTATATTATTCCTTATATCTGTTTCTATATAAATAAGTATATATATATATATATATGTGTAAAAATATCTTCGGGTGCTCAGAGAGGCTTGCTAAAGGATCGAACTCGGACCCACCGGTCAGTGGCTCAACGCTCTATCAAATCGGGGAACTTGGTTACAAAAACCCACCGCAGATTTCAGTGTAAATTACGTTTCCTTGATAGCTCAAGTGGTTAGAGTATCGGCCCGGCATGTCGAAATATCTGGTGTTCAATTCCCGGTCAAAAAAATATTTTTACGCTTGTGATCTGTTCGATTTCACCTTCCCCACCTCTCCTGCGCTCGTCATTAAAGTGTTCCTATCGCTTTTCTTTATACCTATTTCCATGTGAATAAGTATTTGTTCGCCATACGGCGGAGTAGTACTAGTTTTGAGGGGGGCGACCGAAGGCTGAGGTCATTTGCGCCATAGGGGATGGATAGGAAAGGATGAAGGGTGGAGAGAAACCCGGCGTCGGCATTAGACTACCCTTTACGAAAGGCGCCAAGGGGTCCGCAGCTTAACGTCCCATCAGACGGACGGCGAACTCACTCAAAGTGCCCTCCACAGGCACCTCAAGTAGGGATCGAGATACCTCTGGGTGGGAAGCCAGTACGTTAGCCCCCGCACCATCTCGATCCCCCATATGGCGGATTTTCGTGTTTTAATGTATGTGTGTGCGTAAATATACATGTACATATATATATATATATTTAAGTTGTAGGTTACGATTTCAATAAAACCTAATTCGGAGATTATTTGAAAAATGATATTATTAGAGAAATATTTATCAGCATAAATTTCTATTAAACGAATGCATCTTTTAAATAGGGCCCAAACATTTATTTCAGCATCTTCATTCTGAAACTGAAATGGTTGATTAAAAACATCAATACATGATAATATTGTAAGCGGGAACTACAACTAGTTGCATACATTGTGACTTGTGATTTTTTGATTTTTTTAACTTTTTGGAATTAAAGTCTCAAACAGACGTAGTCCCGCCATCACTTAGTTGATTTTTACTTCAAACAAATAACATCAATATCGACATAAATACCCCGCGATCCACCAAAAAGGTATATGGCAAGGAGTGACATGAGTGAGCGAAAAGGGAGGATATGGGATAGGAAGGGGAAAGGAAAAAGTATTTAGTAAAAATCGATCAAATAACGTGCAAATTTGTGTACATGCTGGAGAAAACTTTATTCAAAACAAGGGTTAAGTCTCCTAATTAATTAGTTATTTCTAATGCCAAAAAAGGGAATAAAAATGAAAAGGCCACCATCATAACAAGATAGATGATGGAGTATTGAAAATTTAGAGGAGAAAATTCTATTCTATTGCCACATAGACATGCAACTCAAGGTCTACGCCCCTAAAGTCACAGGTATGGAATATGATACACTGTAGGCTGCGGACGGCTTGAGGGGCCGCCCCCCCCCCCCCCCGCCAAAAGAGAAACTAAGGATGGTGGAAGAAGTTTGAAAACAAAAAGAACAAAAAAAGGCAGGCAACATTGTACCGAATACTACAGTCAAAATGGTATTCCCATGCGGTCATGCGGGAAGGGATTTAATGATAAAATACGAGAGTTTAGACAAAATATATGTATTTGAGTGAAATTAAGTATTCCATAGACGCTGTCGGCGTTAAGTGGGATTTTTGCTATCTCTAACCCTAAAATTGTTATCCCGTATTGTCCTTGGGAAGAATATTTCAATATAAATTATGAATTTTACAAGGATTTTTCTAATGAAAATGTTTCTCGTTTTACTTCTCATTTGAAATATATGAAACAAAACAAAGATATCTGGAACTGAAGAGTCAATGCAATTCCAGGGCAAACCCAACATTAGTCACAGTCACATTTTAGGAAACACTTTATTTTCTTAATGTTTCAGCAAGAATTACACATTCAAGTAACGTTGAAAACCCTTCTTTCGTATATTAAAGTTCTGCAATGTCGTTCATTTCACCTTGAATGCTGGCTATGAAAATACTATATTACACCACATTATATCACATTTTTATTAAGAATATTATTTGATTTTAAGATACTCTTGGAACGAATCTCATTAAGTACCGTTTATTCCCACATTTTTCTAAATTTAAATCTTTTATATGGCGTTACTGTGAAACTTTAAAGCTGAGATTCGTAAAAGTTAACTCTACCATTAGTCGTGTTTGAGTTTAATGTCCGAAAAAGGGAAATTTCATTGCAAAACAGCTCGTGACAAGACGTTATACAAGCGTCCAATCCCTGCTCAAAAACACGGGTGGCTCCAAGCATTCTTTCCGAGTTCAGGCTTCAAAACTATATATATGCACGTGCTTAACTACGCTGTCTCCCGAGAAACTTCAGCCTAAAAAGAAAACTTGAAAAACGCCACGAACACTCCCCACAGCAGTCGTCATACACTACAATTCACACCTCAGTTGACCTCAAAAATCTCTTCTTTTTCTCGCAACCGACAAAATCCTTTAGATTAGAGTCCCAAGAGAAGCGCCGAGGCGGAGTTTGTGTATCGGAGAAGGAGAGATAAAGAAATAATGAGAGCGAGGCAGAGACGGAGTAGGAATAAAAGATGGATCCTTTGTATTCTCTCTACTTCTCGGTTCGCAAAAGGTTTGCGCCAAGTGAAAGGGAGAGCATGGGGACGCGAGCGAGGCGGGGCCACGAGGGAGGGGGGGTGGACAGAAAAAGAGCGGGAGTAGGAAGACTTATTGGCCACATCTCGGAGACAGAGAGGGAGAGCGGAAGAGAGAGATAGCGATAGGAGAGATGGAGACGGGTGTGCGTGAGTGTGTTGGTGTCCTGGTGGGAGGTCCGCCCCCGACTGTCGCTTTTCCCATATCCCTCTCCAGAATCCAAGAACCTCCTTACGACTCGAACTCTTCCTTTCCCCTTTCACGCTCAAGCCCTCTCTTCCTCTCCTGCCTCATCCACAAGCACTACGAGTGTTAATATTCCTCGAGTTTCCTTTCCCTTTCTCGCCGCTGTACCACCCCCCCGTTCATGACTCCCACGCAACACAATTCTTATGCCCTAATATTCCTTCTCTAACCTCCAACACTCCCCCTACCGACCCCCAATCACCCCACCTCTCTCCGCTCGACACACACATACACTCAACCACTCTCATTCTCTCTCTATCTCTCGTTTCTGAACTGCGTCAACCCATACCCTCTCCAACCTCATCCCATACGCCTTACCCCTCCTCCCCTTTATTCATCAAACCTCGGCACACCCTCGCTTCTCTCTCTCATTCCTTATCTACTCGCCCCCCCTCATCTCTCCCGGTGGGCTCCACCTTCCCGCACCACTTCCACCTCCCCGCGACTCTTCCCGTCGTTTTTCTTCTTGCCACCCCTCCCCAATCCCAGGTCCATCCACTCCTATTTTTCCTCTATACACATCCACCTCCTTCCCCGCTCCTTATCTCTGCATCCCCCCCTCCATCATCCTAGACTTCGCCTTCTCCCCGCCCACACTTCATCAACCCTATCCCCCACGCCCTGTTCCTATTCCGATCGGCTTCTTACCCAGAACATCCCTTCCCACTCTTCTTCCTCCCGCCCTTTTCAACTTCTTCCTTCAATTCTACTTTTGTCCCTGCCCCCCTTTCTTTCCCTCACCCCCCACGGCCCACCCTCTCCCCTGGTGGACGGAGGTCTCTGTTGTCCGCTCCATCCCCACACAAAACCCTCTTCCTTCTACCACCTTTCGTTTTCCCCTCTTTTGCTCCTCTCTACCCCCTCCAACCACTCTCCTCCTTCCCCCTCCTCCTCAGTTTCTACTGCTCAAAATGTCCCACATCCCAGCTCTTTTGCTCTAGTTCTACACTTCGACGCCGTATACCAAGCTCTCCTTTTGGGCCATTGTCCAAGTTTGCCGCAGCAGTTGAAGGGATACCACTGAAAGGAAGACGAAGAGGGTTCTGGAATCCGAGTAAATTGACAATGTAGATAGTGGCAGGAGGGAGAATGGGTGTGGTGGAGGAGTGGAAGATGGTTTTGCAGGGTATTTGGAGGGAGAGGGGATAAAACGGGGAAGTGTCAGCGTGCGCTATAAGGGAGCGTGATTGAGGAAGAGGTGGAAGGCACAAAGGGAAAATCAGGCGAGGGAACCTACAGAAGAAGAAATAAAATGATAGGCGAGAAGAGAAAGTAGTAATAACTGTTGGACTCGATGCTATCAAGTGAGGACAGTCTTTTCATTTCTCTGACTCATAGAAGGAGAGAAGAAATTATTAATACGCAATTTACTTTGGTTGTTCTTGGAAGCTGAGAGGCATTCTGCAATGGCTCGTTATGAATTAAAATATATGCATTTGCACATATGCATATGTTTCTTTGCCATCCTTTGCCTTTATTTATGTATTCGGTATTTTATTTTACTATACAAGTATATTAATCACAGCATATAATTTAAGAATCTTTGATAAAATTATTCAAAATAAAACAAACGAAAGGAAAAAATTTGAGGATTATACGGCAACACATTCGTTCTTCAGTATTTTTATCCTCAACATGGACAAAAATAAATTTTTAATGAAGACTCTATTGTCCTTATTTTACCAAAATCATTATATAGTTCATCACCACATTATATAGTTCCCTCTTGCAAAAGAAAGGATATAATGTTGTTGAAATAGTTGAAAATCACATGTGGGTTCAATAAATTGATATAGGTATTCTTGATCCTGATTAGATATAGTCTTTGAACTATCCTTTGTGGATCAACATAGAAAATGTCTAAGGAGGTAGAGAGGAGAAAATTAAAATACCCCAAATCTATCGACTTAATTTCTCTAATTATTTCCCCCCCCCCTACTTTCTCAAAGTATAAGAACTTTCCTAGTTCCTCTCCTAATAGATGTCTTCAAAATCGGGCTGAATGAGACTGAAATTTCATAGGAGAACATTTTTTTAACGCAAGCAGGCACCTACCACCACAATTTAAAACAAATTTTTCGTCCGGCCCTGAAAAATATCGATCTCACCTTCGTTTAAAAGCAGTACCCGATTAAATCCAGGCTGAGGACTTATCAATAAAAAACTGGGTGGAAGTCATGAGTGTACGGGGGATGAAAGTCAAAATGACTAAGAGGAGCTGGATAATGGGAGGACTGAGAAGGGGGAGTCGGGTGCTCGAGGGGAGAAAACAGTCGGATGCACGGCAAAGAAGTTTCGAGGCAGAAGTGGAAAAAGCGCTCGTTCGAGAGAGAGAGAGAGAGAGAGATTGGTGAAAAGGAAAGACAGTTTATTCTGTGACGAACCTCTTCGGACAAGTGTCGATTGTTAAGAAAACCTCAAACAAATCAGGGAGGACAAAATGAAGATACGGACATACGTTAAACTCTCGACTTTAATCACGGTTAAGGGAAGAGAAGTCGTATTAAAATTTAGGTAAAAGTGATTTGCTCATTAATATTCCACCATTTTAATTAAACAATTAATTTAAAGGAATTTGATTGCATTATACAGGGTCTTACCCAAAAGTGGTAGGACTGATTTTCTCTGGCGCGAACGGAGCGGTGGATGGGGGTCTGCCTGGCAGGGTAAGGTGGAAAGGGCTCTTAGCAACAGACCGACACCTACCTCAGTCGCCTGCGGGCTGTCGTTGAGTGAGGACACCGTTTTTAGTGAAGCAAGTTTTTTGTCCGCGTCGAAAAACAAAATGAATCTGAATTTAGAGCAACGTTATTCCGTGAAATTTTGTGCGAAACTCGGGAAGACGGCAACTGAGACCCTCGATATGATCAAGCAGGCTTATGGGGACACCGCCTTAAGCCGTTCCACAGTATTTGAGTGGCACAAGTTGTTTAAGGAGGGTAGGGAGCTCGTTGAAGACGACCATCGCTCTGGACGGCCGTCGAAGGCAAGAACCGACACGAATGTGGACAGAGTGAGGACACTGCTGAACATAGACCGACGCTTAACCAGTAAAGGAATTGCAGACCAGTTGGGTCTGTCTGCATCCAACGTCCAACGCATTATTTCACAGGATTTGGCCATGCAAACTGCTGGCTGCTTCATCATGACAACGCGCCGTGCCATGGCGCGCTCGTCGTCAGACAGCTCCTGGCCAAATACGGCGTTGCCACGTTGCCGCACCCGCCCCTTTCTCCTGATCTGGCACCACCGGACTTCTTCTTCTTCCCCCTGATGAAAAAACAGCTCAAGGGACGACGTTTTGACTCGATAAAGGCCGTTCAAGAGGCTTCGACGAGGGTCATCAACGGCATCCCCAAAGAAAATTTCCAGCGGGCGTAAGGCGAATGGGAGCAACGTTATACTAAGTGTGTAGCAGCTCAAGGAGCATACTTTGAAGATTATTAAGTTGATGTAAGTATATCTTCAATAAAATTCTTGCAAAAAAATCAGTCCTACCACTTTTGGGTGCGACCCTGTAAGACACCGGGGAAATGAATGCCGTCATTTTTTCATCATCTCCTGCTTTAAATGCATCGAGAAAAAACAAGTGCCGGTATTTTTTCGTTGCAATATTTTTCTTCATATTCTAACAAGGCAATTCAAGACAAATATCGTTAAAATGTAGATACTTAATTGCAGAAACTATTAGTTAAAAACTAATTATTTCAGGAGAGCTACATCTTATGAAATATCCTGGCAAGATTTTTTCAATTACTTCAGTATCTCTGTCATTAATTTTAGAAGCCTGAGTGAACAACAATACTATTTGAATGCCAACTTTTAATTAAATTCATGTTAATATGATAAAATCAATAATTTTCTTATCTAGTTGCTGATAGTGTGCACAGGAAGACAGATCTTTTTCGAATAAAACGAGTAATCCATGGAAAATATAAATCATATTTTATAATTCCTATTATTTGAAGTAAATCTTATGCCAAGATATTACCATTTCTCCTTACCAACTATTGAAGCAATAAGTTATTAAATCATTAGTTCTACTTACTAAGTTTGCAATAGCTGTTTCAACCTAATAATTTCTTTTCCTAAAACTCTACTCGCCCTTGAGTAACCAAAAAAATCTCATTATGGCTCTTAATTCTTGTACAACAGATTAACATAAATTGTCCACGACAATATCAAGTTTACATTTAAATGTTTAATTCCGGTATTCCCATTAAAGCATCAATAACGATTTTCCGAGCACTTGAATAATTCAACGCGCCTGTAAATACGTAAAAGAGGTAACATATTAAATCAATCACAATTATCTCGGTGGGAAAAAAAATTACTCAGATCGATATTTTAATATTTTTAAAAAAGTTGGGTCAACAATGGTTATCTCGGAGATGGGAGTGGTATTAATTTAACAAACCATTCCAATTCTATTATTTTTTCATCATCTCCGTCACTGATCTCATCGCTAAAAAGAATAAATCACAATGAGACTGCTGAGCGCACTTCAATCACGGAGTCGTGAGCCCACCAACTCTCCCCACTTTTATTTCAAATGACTGCCTAATGGTATTACTACCCTATGTGCGGTTTTTTTCTCCCTAGGCAAAGTTTGGCAGTCGTTTAAAAAAATTCGGAACGGAAATCGGCTCAATGAACAGGAGAATTTCCATTTGGGAATAAAAAAGGGCTCAGCCGCTGAATTAACCTCTCGCAATGTTTCCATTGAGGGATAGAGATAGAGGAAGGGCCAGCGTGAGACTGGGTTGATATACAGAGGATGGTGTAAAAATCGACATGGAATACAGGGGATGGGCGAGTGGTGCAAGGGATGCGATGGGCGGAAAGAGCCGGTCAATGAAGGAGGACGCTTTTTGCAGTGCGATTGCATTCCAAATGAAACGAACAGGAGAGAAAACAGATTGGGTTACTTCCGGTGCAGAGCCCCCGGTTTCATTATCTCGCAGTACCATATTGCTGGGACCGAGGTCAAGAGTAACAGGAGTGATCGAAAGATGCACCTAGTTCATTTGTCAGAGCTTGGCGTCCATTCATACCGATGATTCTAAAACCAAATGTCTTTCCAAAGGTGACTAACAACTTACGCGCGAATACAACTGCACTAAAATCAAGTAATAAAACGCATAATATATTCTCATTCCCAAATTTAAATATCTGATAACAATTTCATATCCATTGTTTCCTGTGTGAGGTTTGATTGAGGTTCAAAATAAACTAAACCCTATGAACAGTGAAATTCACACATATTAGAGGGGGTCATTTCTTTTCCCTGTACCACAACAAGTTTTCAATAAATATTTCGTATCGGAAAAATAAATCCCCGAGTCAGACTGAGGGTTCCTGGATCATTATCCGGATTCAAACTCGGGCTTATTGATCCCGTATTCAAACGATCTAATAATGTAGGCACCCTTCCGCTCCTTACATTAAGCGATTAAAAAAATCATTCCATCTGTATTTCAATTGTCAAATTTCAAAATAAATCGCAACACATTAAAACAAAGTTGCTATCACTGAGCTTGGAGAATATCACTTAATAAACTTCAATGTCAATTAGTATGATATCACAGGCGTAATGATTACCTAAAAACTTCGACAGGAATTTCCAAACATAAGACCGAGACCAAAAGTCAAATTTTGCCGTGGAAAAAGAAAAATTTACATTGTAATTTTTATTTCATTAAAATAATATTAATTTCACATATAACACAGCGTCCTTTACGAATGGGAAAGTGTTAGTCCTAAATATTAGTAACCTTACCACTAAATATTATATTTTAAAATACTTCACTAAACGATCTCGAACTTTTATGCTAAGCTAATGAAGTGTATTCTGAGTAAATAAAATGTGCGTTTGGATTTTATGACTCCACAATTTATTTAAAATATTTAGCTTTTACATTTTGAACCCATATCAAAATAGCAAAACAACTTCATTCAAAATGCTAAAGAGAGTAATAAATTATGAAAATAAACATTAACTATACTACATAACCCCAAGACCCATAGGTCAAGAAGCAGAGTTTAGAAATACACATAAAATTCTATGTTAAGTGAATTCAGCACCTAGTAATTCATTTTATAGTTCATAGATCTTATTCTTTCAAAACACATACTTCTTTAAAGCCTATTAGCTATTAATTTGTGATCTTGTGTCATATTGTCACTGTAAAGGGACGGATTACAAAGAATATAAAGTATATGATAGCGAGGATTTGTTCTGTATTATTGTGTGGCTCTTTGGCTGATACCTTTGAAAAAACAATGCCAAATTTGCCAGTTTAACTTCAGTTCTTCCTGTTTTGCAATTAAAGACAACACTGTTATTTTGAGAATCGCATTTAAATAAAGCGATAGCCCTGCCTTTTGCCGATGAACGTTAAGCCATATAATCATGGAAAGACTTCAAAGAGCAGATACATTCTGCTTTTTCTTCCAAATTTAATTTGTAAGAGGAAGAGCAATTAATGGGAATTAACATATGTATATTTAAATTCAGTACTAACTTATTTATTCAATGAGAAGGTATCCTCTACCAATAAGACCTCGTTTTCCGGATTGCAGCAACGGTAGAGTTTCACTTCAGCTTCATATCGAATATCTTTGAAGTTCTATTTGGAATTCACGAGGAGTGTATTTACATTATTGTAAAGAAGAACATTCGTATTTGAGCTCCGTAGTAAAAGGATTATTTCAGCTTATTTTCCCCTGGTCACTACATACGAGAAACTATTTATTAATACTAGAAATAATTCAAATGACATTTGATCTTGAAAACTGTTCACTCCTATTCTTAATCAATTATTATTCCGTACGTGCTCATTTCGGGGGTAAATAATACGTAGAAGGGCTTTATGGTATAGGGATTAGGCCCGACGGATTATTAATGGGGAAGAAATGTGGCTTAGACGAGAACAGCTTGATACCAATAATACTAGTTAATAAAAAACGGAAAGCGCAATGAGAAATGAAGTCAAAAAAAATAATTACTAATAAATAATACCCACACATATATAATACCCATATAAAAATACTTCACCTTTCTATGTCTCATGGTAAAATAACCCGGATAATATTTATATGAAATAATTCAAAAATATTAAAAGATCTAAAATTTAATTACATTATCATTCATGTAGAAATGATGCATTGGTGAGTATTTTTTAACGGTTTCACTTGATCTGATCTCCAGCCGAGCCAGGACTCAGGAGAAAAAAACCTCTCGATACCGAAAAAAACCGGTCGATAAATAATTGATTTCTTGTCGACCTATTATCTAGTATTTCATAAAAGAATGTTCATAGCAAGGTAAGATGTCAACAAGCTAAAGGAGGCTTATAAAGTTATGAGCATTTACAATTAATTATCATATTCAATTGAAAATTCAATTCTCTTTTTCTTTGTCTCTCTCAATGATAAACAGATGTATTTTTGAGCGTTTTCAATTTCTACAGTTAAATTCGACCTTTATATTATCTTGACTATTACACGAGAAAATACATATTTGGTAATGCTATTTAGACCTAAAACGTTTCGGTCATAGCGATGACGAAAATGGCGAGGCGGAGAAAGCAGCCGACTCCACTGAGGAAAATTACCATTCCGTGTGCAAGAAACGATTTAGGACTTTTCCTCGCATTTTTTTACCCGAAAATATTTCCAAACCTTAGTACGAACCTATTAGCACGTCCACTCTTCTCGTAAAAATTAATTCCCTTTACGCTATCGGGTCGAGTTTTTTTCGGAGACGACGACGTCGTGGCTCCCCTTCCCTAAACGATAAGGGGGGAATAAGTCCTGACCGTCTCCATAGCGATAATAGCCCCACGCCATTTTACTGCCAAAATGGTGATGGAGGAGATGGGTGGCCGGAGGGGGGGAAGAGAGGAGGCGGGGGAGAGGCGAATTTTCCCGGCCAGCCATCCATCCATCCCCGGGATGGCGGAACCATCCTCACTCGGGCGACCGGCTCTGGCCGAATTGGCCGCCTGCCATTCCACCCGACTCCTCCTTCCCTTCCACGCCGCCACCCCCGAGGGCGAAGCAAAGATCACAAAAGGAAGGCACGGGAGTGCGGAGCTTTGGGTTTGGGGGGAAGTGAAGGGCGTAGGGCCCTGAGAAGAGGACGGCGGGTGGATCGAGAAGGGGAACGGGGGATAGACGTTGGTGGCGAGTGGGGAGTGCGGGGAAAGGGAGATTCACCGCACAAAAGCGGGAGCGGAGCCGTCGTAGTTAGGGGGAGGACCGACAAAATCTGCTGCTGTAAATCAGCCCCAGCGTCGTCCGAGGATTGATTTGAGTTTCTGTGGGAGTGGATCCACGGAGAGAAATGCTATGCAACACTCCACCCATCACCGTAGTACGGCGACATGTGCGGAAGAGTACGTCAAGCGGGTAGGACGAGGAAAGAGGATCCGTTTATTTTATTTTTGCCAGAGAAGGATCAAATGCATGACGGTCTGGATACGTATCGAAAATCCGCAGTGCGTCTTCTCGTTTAATTTTGTTTTCTATTTGAGTTCCTGAAAATCGTCGAGCGTTCGCTCAAAACCGTCAACGTAGCGTCATCTTAATGAGCTTTTCGTGGATGTGGAATAATCATGTCAGTAATTAATGTACCTTAAGCTGGGTCTATGAATTCTGTATTTCCATTCTTCTAGTATGATTAATATACATCCGTGAAAATGGTATCGCATTCCTGGTCTACTTGCGAGCCATTGCATTAAAATCCCATCGAAAACTTCACTGCCTAGTAATTGATAGTAAAGTAATGATATTTCTTTAATTTATTGACCATATTAGAAATTTGTATTCTAAGTTAATAACTGTTTCAAATTATTAAATTTTGGTTCGTGGCTACATGTATAATATTCTTTTATATTTTTACCATATAGTATTAGCGGTTACTTGATGAAATAAAAGATACTATTTCTTTGAAATTTACTGATTAACTTGATTGACATTTATTCACCAAAAAAGAATAAATATTCAATTTTTTATACTCATTTCAAACTGTGTGTGGCTGTCAGTAATACATCTTCCTCATGATAATGCATTAGACATTTCAGAAAAATAAAATAACAATCATCATATTTGAATAGTATCCGTTTAAATTATTTTCCTTTGCACAGAAACTGCAAACACGTTCCATGTATACTCTAATTAAATCGATGAAATGAATAAAAGTTTTCAACTTCTTAGAAATGTCCGTTAGTTTTTAACATGGTGGATTTATTTTAAAGTTAGTCAATGTTTTAGTTGAAAAAATCAGTAAAAAATCCTTTACTTTGTCTAATTAAACAAGCGACTTTCAAAGTTTTGAAAAAGGTTTCTCACTCTAATTTTACGCATTATGCTCTAGATATGTAATTAACAGGGTATGATAAGGTAGCTATTTTACTTTAGTAAATAATGATATCGGAATATGGCATTAAATAGAATAGCTTAGTAATACTTGTATAAAATGCGAATCATACGAAAAATAAGAGGACCAATATCGAGTGAATGCGGTGAACGTACTCCTCGGTTGAGTAGAGAGGTGATGACAAAAGTTGGAAGATCACGCAGCCCCGAGCACTCAAGGAAAAAAAGGAGAGCTGGATGCTTGGAGAATTGTAGGTTAGAATGTTCCTATTTTGACTTTCATATTAAGAAAGTTTCGGGAGGAAATTAAATAAGTTGATCCTATGTGCCCGTGAGTGCAACTCTAAGGTCAATCATTACTTCGGTTTTATGTGCTTCCCCATTCCTCTATGCGGTCATATATGGCTACTACATATCTTCATTATTTGTTTCAGGTTTCTGCTTCATTACTTGCAAACTTAAATGAGATATAGCGGTGCATTTGGCTTTTCTATGCGAATGAGTTCGAGCATTTCATGGAACGTTTGAAAATTCATTGTAATAAGTCCCTTAAAATTGGTCAAATAAACTTCATACGAACTAGTTATTGTTTATAATTCCGAACTTGAATCTTCTTTGATCACTTAAAAAAAAGTGAAAAACGGTAATGGTAAAGGGGATATTCTGGAGATACCATTATCTCACTAAGCACACGTTACCCTTCAAACCGTTATTAAGGTTTGTGCAAGGCAGTTATAACACATAAGGTGTCCAACAAGAAAATTTTAAAATTATGAAATATAATTGATTAGGCGAAAAGTAGCACAATTCAAGTGATGGAAAACTTTTTATAAATAGATTTACATGTAGTAGTGAACGTTATAATACCATAATAGATAGTATAATGACTGAATATGCCATCTATAATAAATATATTGTTGCCAGAGTATCATATTTGGAAATACTTTTAATCGATAATTGTTCGTAGATCAATGTACGACTCGCGATACTTTTTGAACAGACCTCGTATATACGTAGCTCTGTTGGGACTAGAATGCCTTATCTAATTTTTGTATTTTGTCTTTTCTTCGTCTTAGTTATATGATGTTAGCTTTGCATTTTTAACAACCTCGCAAAATAAACTTGTTTCAAATTTATTTAAAATTTGGTACATAAATTTAACCTTCGGGGTGTGATTCTCAGTCGTTCTGGTAAAAATCTAGTCATGCATCAATGTTATCATAAAAATGGTTTTCATTTCACCTTCTTGCCGCATACGGTCTCATTCTGCAAACAAGACGACCTCTCATACACAATAGCATATTCTATTAGAAGCTTACAAGTGAAAAACCACTCTTTTTATCTCGCCAAAATTCCATTTCACTCTGTTTAATAACGCCTAATTATCCATTTCCATGAACTTAGTACGAAATAATCAACAAAAAAATTTTCAAATGCATTCAATAAATCATCTCATATCGTCATGTGATAGGTGTGAACACTGATTCCAGCTTCTTTATGTAAATGTAAAGTGTCTGGGCATAATATCTTGACGCAGCAGTACTTCATTTACCTGAATACTAATTTGCTATTCGTCGTTAAATTCCACATACCGCTAACTGAGCAGTGAGGGGATGTTTGTGGTGCATCCAATCACCAATGAACTTCGTGAAAACAACCATCGAATGTGTGCGCGTGGAACGAAAATGTAGTCGGGAGCATTCATAATGTATTGGGATGAGAGCCACATCGCACTCTTTCGATTTGAAACGAGAGAATACAGCAAGTCAATATAAACTGCTGTTTGAAGGTGGGTGATAACGGAAAAATTAAACAGTGAATTGCCCATATGGCTGATTGAAATGGAAACTGGAAGAATGCGTTGCAGGGAGCGAATGAAGTCAATACCACCAGCGGACTCGGCATGCAAAGAAATTGGCTTTCGGTACTCTATCCAACATTCCATTAGCTTCCATTAAATATTCATTCTGCTTTCAAAAGTATTGGCACAATAATAATCTCGTGGTGAATGATGTGGTTTTTTCTTGTATTACATTTAAACACACACGGAAGTATTGGCTTCAAATGTACTAACAGGGATCCGAAATTAGACAGCGAAAATTTGTTAACGAGTTACAGATGTGAAAATTAAAAGATCTTCTATGCACCCTATTCCATCCATTACTCATAATTTCCAGTTATCTAAGACAAAGGCTTACATCATATGAAACATTTTAAGTTTCCATTTTCCTTTTGAAGATTTAGATCTGTGAATTAATTATTTTAATTATGGGAAAGGAGGAAATTAAATAAGGTTTCATTATAGGCGATAGGGTGGACCTGAGGTAGCGTCTCTGCCCGTGAAGGTCGCTGGTTCGATTCCCGTGACCGAAAGATAAGCTTGTTTCTAAGATGAAAATTTTTCAGCTTAGAAAAAATTGTGAATGGTTTTTAGGAATGATGCCACGAAAAATATAGACTCCTACAAAAAGCCTACACTGAACCCATGTTGAAAGGCAGCAGTTTAACAATTAGGCACTGGCATCACAGATCAAGTGGGTCGGCCCGGCATAAAGCGAAGTTCACGATATTGGCCGCAATACTGTGATGTGGAAGACAACAGGAAACCACCATATTATTCTCGCTAGAATATGCAGGCTTGATTTACATTCAAATATAATAGAATGGAAAGATATGGTCTGCAGTGAACCAATCCTAGGAATGAAATGCTGATGACAATGAATAGACGATAAAGGAAATTATGAATGAAAAAATTTTACAATCTTATCCAAACCACAGTAATCAACCCTAAGTTTTGATTAATGTAAAATGAATTCAATGTCCACCCAGTGCAGAAATATTTCATCGGTATAGTTTCAATGATTGTAATTTTCGTAGTAATACAAGTATTTTCCAAAAATATTCCCGAGTTTTTCCTGCATTAATCGCGATTAAAATCCAGGATAGAGGCTGAAAAAAGATAATTAAATTTTCATGGAACACAAAGCTAGAATGGCGTGAAATTTATAGTACGAGTATGAGGCAAATTAGTTGTTAGGAAATAAAATCTTATTTCAAGCAAGAAGTAATTAAAATATTCAATATCAATAGCCAAAAAATCGGTATTAACAAAATATAAGAGCATGAAAATTAAATCAATTATAAATAAATGTAATCTGATTCTAATTCAGTTCAAATAGTTTAATTTTTTTGGCATGTTTTAATAAAATGAAATCAATTATAAACAGTATTTAGCACGTGAAGACCTTTATCTCCTTCCTTGAGTTTCTGTCAATTGAAGTGATTGCAGCTATGCGGTCAGAAACTTAAGAAACAAAACGAAGTGTTGACCAACTAAACACCGTTGAAGTCTTTAGAATACCTTTGAAATGTTAACAGTACTTTAGAAAAAATAGCTAAAGAATTTTCTCACCCAAAATTACCTAAGAGATAAATAAAATAATAAATAAATGAGAAAAATACTTGGTGGATAAGATATACTGATTATTATAAACTCAAAGGAGCATCTTTAAACCCATAAAGAAATAATGTGCACTCCAACTAACGTAAAGAGAAGGTTGATGCCGTTGAACATGATAAATTGCATTATAAAAAACTAAGATGTCACTGCAATTAATGAATTACCTGTAAAAATGTACAGAGTCCAATTGAGGGTAATAATATGCTTGATAAAATTTTCCAAGTCTATAAGCTCAGCATATAAGGTATTTCTTTATTATCCACTGCACAAGAAGCAAAATACCGAGGAAAAATTAGCACACTCATCTTCATAATAAAAAAGAAGCCAAGTATAGATAATGAATGAAAACTTTCGAACAATAAGTCTGAAAAAATGCGTGTCCAATTGTAGCAAAAATATTCTGATCTAAGAAATATGAAATATAGCAATGAGTGTATGGGCTAATTTGGAATTACGTAGAGCATTAGCACATAAATTTATCGGACCAATCCAAAAGCAAGAAAAAATTATTGAAGACCGTATTTGAAGAAACCATAAATGCATATTGTTTTACTCCTTAGGGAATAATAATAACCAGAGGAAGCAAGATAGCTAGATGAGTCGCTGAAGAGCAATTCAAAGATAAGTAACTCATGTTAATGGTGTAACGTAGGGTGCACACCCTTCCATATTTCAAATTCAATATTAAATTGATAATCTAAGCTACAATTAATTAGAAAAGAGTTGATTGCCTCTCTGGTTCGTAATATCTAAGAGCATTCAGAATAATAATTCTTCTCAGAGCATCAATACACTGCGATTTAAAACGCGTTTTAGAGATGCAGAATCTCTGGAAAACCAAGGGATGGATGGCAGCTCTGCTTTATTTTGACCCAATCACAGGCAATGCGAATGGAATGTAGTCCCCGTTTTGTGGAGGGTCAAAAGTGCACGAAAACAACATAGGACACCGCTGCCCAGGAAGGGCGGTCGAGAGGAACCAGGTGGGCGGGGAGACGGTTTGACGTTTCGAGGAGGCCGCCTTACCGTCGACGTCCGTCGCTGCCGCACGCGTTCATCCGTCAACTCGCTCTTGCCGAGCTCTTACTCCCCGGCTCTGGGGGATCACCCTCCCTCCTCTCCCTCATTCGGGAAAAACGCGCTCAGGAGTGGGTGGGAGGGTACTGGCTCTCTTTTACCCGTCTCAATAGAGCATTCTCCCTCATCCTCTCCCTCATCTACGCCCTGCACCTCTGGTAACATCCTTCCTCCCTTTCTCCTAACTCTGCGCCCCTTTCCCAGCCGAACCTAAACCCTTTCTTTCCCTGCAACGCCCCCGTCGCGTAAATGGAGCGACTGAACAGAAAGATGAAGAAGAAAGGAATCGCTGCCAAAACTCCATCCATCAAACCGGCGCTCGTCCTTGCGGTTGGGACATGGAGAACGATTTCTAAGAGTAGGGAAAGGTGGATTTGATGGAGATGGGGTACGGAGACACGGATTTCTCGGAAATATCGGGAGACGCTGGAGAATGAGGGAGAGTTTGTGGGCACGGAGCTGAAAAAAAAGTCATGTGAAGAGGTAGAGTTGGAGAGATTGGAGGTGGGAGGGTTGCGAGAAAAGAATGAGGGAGATAAATCAGTGTGTACTGTGTTCGGAGGGGTGAAAGACCTATAAGACTCTCCTAGAGAAACGGGTTTCTTTTTCCACATTTCATTCTCAGTTAATACATTGTTGAGCAAAGTATTATAAACGTATTACTAGCGGCCTCCTAATCTCTTTATATGCGTCAAGGGATTGGACTATTCAACTCACCTTCATAAAGATGGATTAGTTGGCCCCAATCACTGCGTACCAGGCACAATGGTCGAAGAGGACTAGAGCGATAAAAGCTGACGAATATTAATAGGGTCACTGAAGGCTTCAAGTAAGATCTCAGTGAGCAATTACATAAGGCTTAGTGTAAGTTCCAGCGAACTTTAATAATCGAGATATCCAAAAGAATAAAATACTGAATCAACAGAGAATATTATGGCCAGATCAGAAGTAGATAACGATATTTATTTTTATGGCCATATTAGAATATTTTAAGGCACCTGCTGAATGCTGCCAAATTAAAGAATAGCAACTTTCAGCAGTTAATATCAAAAATATATCAAAACCGGAGGAGTGACTACGATTAAGATTTAAGAAAAAAGATAAGACAGTCTATATAAAAATAATTGAATAATCATATTATCAACGATAAAATAACAAAAATGAAATCAGATGTAACCGAAATTTTTTTCATACACCAGTTGTATGTAATATTTAAGCTGATTTTCGCTTATAAAAACTTGTTCAAAAATTATATAGGCGACAATCACAGAACATAGTATTTCATACATCAGAGCAATTTCTAATTCGTCATTATTTTGGCCCAGTTTCGATGTAAAACGATAAACCTATTTGAATAATATTTAAAACCTTAATTGCCTCAATATAGAAAAAAATGTAGGTTAATGCTTCAACTCATCACCTCATGTTTTAATCATTATTATTGGGTATGAAAAATAACGGCGCACGTGAAAGATAGATTTCCGTCACTAATGTACGGCCGGTACTTCACATGAATAGGCAAATATATCCCAAATATCTTGAATCCGGAGAGTTCTTTCCCAAATATAAATATAGAACGAGAGGATGGAAATAAGATTGATGTCACTAATAGCCGCAGTAGTGTATGAGTTGATAATGGAACAGTAAAAGGATTAGACACTCTGGGAAGTCCTGTCAGTACCGGCAAGAAAGTATTCACGCGAGTCCAATATCAGTAATACATTTCTAACCTAATTCACGACTCAAGAGTTTTATTCCGCGTTGGTAATATTTTTTTTATTTTAGACTAAGTTTCAAACCTGATCTATTCATTATATTCTTTCCAAAAACTCATTTTATCGCCACGAATCCGGGTTAAAAAAGGATTATGAGAAATGGAACATTTCAAATGGAAATTTTTTCTTCATCTTCATCTAGCCAAATGCAACTTTTGAAACTCCAATAGGAAGTGACTCCCGGAGATCGCTCCTCAGAAAATTGATTTCCTAATAGGATTGCAATTGTTGGGAATCCAGGGAAGGTAGCTAGAGAGACTCCACTGAATTGAAAATCAGAGCGTGGAGAGAGAAGATGGAAGAAAGGAAATAAATAGAGGTGAAATATATATGAAGAGAGCCGATAGCACAGAATGGGTTGAGTTGAGATAATATGCATGGCATAGAAAATGAAACTCTATAGGAGGGATACCAATGCAGGGGGAGGAGCGAGGGGAAAGATGTAATGCTGATGAAGGGGGAGGAAGGGGGGGAAAGGGAAGGGTACCTTTCGGTAGTGGGAAGGGTTTCGGTGCCGGAGGGTGCGAGGGGGGTAGTTTTTGAAGAATCGCGGTGGCAGTTGCGGCGGCTCTCACCCTCCCGTGGGTGCCGAGGAAGATTGAAGGGAATAAAGACATCAAACAGAACGGAGATACGATATCGGATTTCAAAAGCTTTATAACGCTCCACTGAATTTAGTTCGATGCGTCGAATAACCTATTAAAGCTTGATTCTGCGGAAAGGGGAGTCGAATAACTGCTCAATACAACCTCCGGTGATTTTTCCTGCGGTCTTTTTGATAAGCATTTATTTAATTACTAGCGGTCACTATTGGGTCTAATATACTGACCAACTCACTCCAAAAATTTATCAATTATTTAAATTGACAAAGCTGTGTGAATATTGAAGTGTATCCATTCGAAATCCACTTATCTCATCCGTAAAACAAACAAATTTCAGCAGTTATAAGAATCAAATATAAACAGTTTCACCTCATAGTTCTAAATAGCCCTTCTTTCCATCTTTCATTCACCTATGATCTCTGGAACCTTTCCTCAAAGTACATTGAAGACTGTAAAGTAGTCGTTCGGCATTACACATTCATGCTTATTTAAATTGTCATTTTATTCTAAAAAAATGTTATTTGAGTAAACATTATTGTATGTAAATGTAAAACAGAGTCAACTATTAGAGTTTGTCCTTGTTTAAAGCACTAGATCTGATTTATTGATATTATTGCGTATTTCAATTGATCTCTTTGTCGTTTGATAATGAAATTGAATTCCACTCCAGTGAAATATGCATACATATACAAATACTGCATACAATAAAATAGATAAATAATGTTAGTACTACAGATAAGAAGTAAATATGAAAATTAAAGTAGAAAAACACACGATGGTGCTAGATCTTTCGCTGAATGGAAATTCATATATTGAACCATTATCTTAAGCCTCCGGACCTCGCGCGAAGGTGGAAGTTAGTAGGATCAGATGAATTTGGAGCCACAAATGATATTTGCCAAAGTCCTAATTCAATTACAAATGCAAGTTTTAGTAGATGTTCTAGCTTTGAAGTGCAGTAACCAATCATTCTTCGTGAATCCTCCTCCTTGAACATGAGAAACGCTTTAGGCGTAATCTTTCTAGGCCAGAATCTCGCGTATTTCCTTCCCACATCATCCTTTCTTAAATCACCATGGAATTTCTAGCCGTACGTAGTTCGTTTTAGTAGGAAGGGGTAGATTTCTGGAGCCGATAGTTGGTCTGGTAAGACTGTGAGGGGTTGGGCAATGATGGTAAGGAGAGGTTATGCGGCACGTCTCCCTAATGGAAATTACTCACTCCCACTCCCCTTGCGCCACACAAAATCCACCAGCCAGCCAGCCATCCACCCTCTCCTCCGTCCCATCTTCCTCCACTCCCAACACACTCCGTGTGTTTGATTTGCAAACACGGATCAAGCAGTTCATCTTCTGGGCAAAGCGAAGCGCGTCCACTTTACGCTCCGAGTCGTTTAAATATTGACCAAGGGCAACCGAAAATGGAATTGAGACGCGATGAAGGAAATCATATCTGGGTCTCAATTGCTGCCGCTCAGAGTAGCTGCTTGAAGCGTATAACCGTCCGGGGGGGATGAGGATGAGAAGGGTGTAGAATTTTGGATGTGAAATATTGAGCCGAAGTAGAGAAAGGGACTCATGGGTAGAACAAAATCAAGTGTAGTAACTAGGCAAAAACCTACGGGATTGCAAAGTTTTCCTTATTTGACTCTCGACAATAAAGAAGAAAAAATTGCTTCATTTAGTATATGCAAATGAAGAACGTAGTGCCGAATAGACATGACACATCATAAATTAAAGGTGTCAAATGGCAATAAATTTGCGCCTCGTTTGGCTCCATGTTCATTATCTCTGGGCTAGCCAAGAAAGCTGTCATTTACATGAAAGATGTTTAACAATTTCTAGTTTCTGCTAAAATTTTCGTACGTGCTATTTGAGGAAATCAGGAATTTTTCTCGGGTTTCCAACCGGGTCAGGTTTCGGAGTACCGACGTTTCGATGGCTGACTCTGCCATCGTCTTCAGGGTTGAAGTCTCTGCCATCGTCTTCAACCCTGAAGACGATGGCAGAGTCAGCCATCGAAACGTCGGTACTCCGAAACCTGACCCGGTTGGAAACCCGAGAAAAATTCCTGAATACTATTCGCCGGGAAAGCCTGAGATCCTTCATTATTTGAGGAAAGTTTTCTATATTTTTAATGATTCGTTAGAATCTACCCACCAATAAAAATGTTAATGGGGGCATTTTTGGACTTATAAAGAGGGCAAATAATAAAAAATAATCCATCATCAAAATAATTTTCCATCATTAGGTTGTTATCTAAATTCAACCATTAAGTTGAGCAATAATAGTAATCTGAAGAGTACTTAAAAGTAGTTGCACCAACATATTTTGGTTTGCTGAGTTCCCTTTCATGAAGAATCTCACCCAAATTGGCAGTGATAGTATACGTCAGCCCGGACATAAATTATATTTTTATGAGACCGGCTTCGTTTTAATTTGTGAGTATTCCAATAAAAGGAGAGAAAGTCGATCTTTCATAGCATCTAACAAAGGGAGCAAGACGGATAATGAAAAGAACAGATTTTGTGGATCATTTATCGTGATAAAAGGACCTCTCCCCTTTTCTATCCCGCTTGTATTTTTCCAAAGAAACCTTCCCATCCCGTATTTTTCGCGTTTTTAATCATTTCCTCCAACTTTGTTAAAGTCGCAATGTTTAGGGGGAGGGAGAGACGGGAGAATCGGGGGCCGAGCGAAAGCATCAACTCCTCACAAGTGCCCACAATAGGTGCTTGACGGATCAAACGGAGCGCTGCACACATGTTAGCTCGTCCTTGTCATAACACAAAAGCGGTGACGGAGGCATTCTTGGAGGGGCAGCGGAGGAAAGGGGTGAGCGGGCAGGTTGGCGGGGTGGTTGGAAATTCCACCCTCACGGGGATCCCCCGGCCCCTTTGCTCGTCAGTTCCACTGTTTTCACTCGGCTCCAGCTTTAAAAGGAGGTGGCAGAATGGAAAAGTGAGGGGTGTGGAAGGAGGATTGCGGAGGAAGATCTCGCGTGTGGAAGGGAGGAGCTAGGGAGGAAAGAATATTGAGGAAATAAACGGAGGGAGATAGGGAGATGGTAAGAATTTGGAAGCAAGGGGTCGAGGGGTGGCTGGAAAAAAATATAAGTGATGGGAATGGAGGAGGACGTCGGAGAGGGCGGGTGGGGAAAAGGAGGAAAAATAAATGCCGAGATAAGGAGTGGAAGAGCAAAAGGGAGGATCTTTTGAATGCGCTATCTCGTCAGGATAAAGAAGATGACCGGGCACCGGGATTACAACGGCCCCCGCGGAGTAATCTTTTAAAAATAACGGGCGCGTAGGGAATCGCATCGCTGGGCTAAAAACAGGCGAGGCGTGACCTCCAGTGCATGAACCAGCAGAGCTTTTGTAACGAATTAATGGAAGAGTAAGCCCGTGGAATGAATTCAGCGGGGCAGATATGAGGCACCGTGGAATGTGCCAGAAATGCTTCAAATATCACTCCAGAATAAAGAAAGGTACATTTATTGGCTGGCCTAGATTTTCCCCTTAGCAGCACACCCTTTACTGAAAATATTACCGTATATAAACTTTGCGACATAAAATTAGCGATGGGCTTATAAGAGTGAAACGAACGTGAGTAAATCCTTGCTCTTCAGGAAAATTAAAATTCAACGATGCAAACAATTAAATTTATTACTAGAGTATGTTTTTTTTATCGTTTCAAGAAATAAAATAAAAATACTCCTTTCGGCAAAGCATATTCATATGAATGTAATTGATTCCTACCCGAGCGAAATTCATTATTCATGGAAAATCGCCATTATTTAAAGAAATATCTCAATACATGGCTCTTCATATCTGGCATGACCAGTTAATTAAATTTGTTTAGTGACAATATATTTAAAACCTTAATTTCAATTGCATTATCCCAACCCTAATTCTAATGATATATAGATCTGAAAATTAATTTGTTTGTTTGGGGACACACCAAGCCAAGATGATACTGAGTCAGGGCTCCTAATTTTTTACTATAGATATTGGTAAAAATTCCCAAAGTAACACAGGCTAGGCAAAATTAGGATATACTTTTCCTACAATTTTGAGATCGAAAATTTGTTTTTTTTTAATAATTTAGTTTTTCACACTCAGACGACAGCTCAGGTTTCACTCAGAATTAAAGGTTTTAATTCATTCATTTCAACAAGAAGAGGCAATTAAACTGTGGCATTCTCTATCTCGATATTATATAACATATAAACGTATATTATGATTTATGCTGAAAGCTAGGCAAAAGGTTATTTGAAGCAGCTGTAAATAGATCCTTCAAAATTCGATAGCTTCGGATTATTGTTTTAAAAGTGAATATTTGATGCCGCATAATTCGATGGTCTTCAATTATTTTTTCTGATTGAACTTTCAAGAAAAATGTCAAAAGAATGATATTGAATAGAAAACTCCCCTGCAACAATGATGAAATAATGCTGTAAATAAGACAGATTGGCAATAATTATCAAATTAGTTACATTAATGTTGGTTATCATAGCAGTATTTCAGAATTACGCTGTTGTTGATTGAAATTGAAAATTGAAGTTAAATTATATATCTTGTCTTTAATATAGACCTTGTGAATCGTTATTTGTATGATTAATTAATCAAATGATTAAATACATACTTTCAAACTATTTTCTAAGTTCATTAATGTCCAAATTTATTCCATTCTTTGTTGCGAGCTAATTTTTTCTAAGTGCATCTTTCGGAATATATGGTTTTACAATTAAAAGAAGCATTCAATATACTACCTTGATCAAAAATTTCCCGGAATTTATTCAGAAAATTAAAAATACAAGTTTATTCATCTAAATCTATATTGTCCCCTTCAAAGTAATCCCCATCGACTGCAACACACTTATGCCAGCGCTTGATCCAATCCTCGAAACATTTTTTATATTCGGTTTTCGGTATGTCCATCAGTGCTTCCTGCGATTTTTCCATTACTTCCTCTCGGCTGCTAAAACGCGTTCCCCGTAATGGTTTTTTAACTCGATTGAACAGAAAGAAGTCACAGGGAGCCAAATCAGGTGAATTCGGTGGCTGTTGGATGGTATTTGTTGCATTTTTCGTCAAAAAATTACGAATAATGATAGCACTGTGCGACGGTGCGTTATCATGGTGCAAAATCCACGAGTTTTCTGCCCACATTTCTGGTCTCTTTCGGCGAATTGCTTCACGCAAACGTCTCATAACGCCCAAATAATACTCTTTGTTTACTGTCTGGCCTTCTGGCAAAAATTCATGATGCACTACACCGTTGTAATCCATGAAAACCGTCAGCATTGCCTTCTTTTTTGACTGAAAACGACGTGGTTTTTTTGGTCTCGGCTCATTTGGTGAACGCCATTCACTTGCCTGATGTCTGGATTGCGTGTCGTACTCATAAACCCACGTCTCGTCTCCAGTAATGATCCTTTTGATGAATGTGGGATCGGATTCAGCCTCGCAAATCATGTCTTTTGCGACGTCAACACGGTCTCTTTTTTGCATGAAATTGAGGTATTTTTGCTGCTACACGACGGAAACCCAAATCATTAACAACAATGTCTTGGGCGGATCCATAGGCAATGTTCAAGTCCTCCGCTATTTCTCTGATGGTTAATTTGCGGTTATTGACCAACATTTCTTTTACTTTATCAATTTTTTCACCGACTTTCGATGTCGATGGTCTGCCACTGCGTTCATCATCTTCGATTGACTCACGACCACTTCTGAACCGCTCGTGCCACTGGTAAACGACCGTTTTTTTTAGAGAATCGTTGCCGAAACACTTTTCCAACATTTCCAACGTCCGTGCGCCACTAAATCCGTTTTTTACGCAAAATTTAATACAAGTTCGTTGTTGCAAATTTAAATCCATTTCTGCAATTGTAAAAAATCGCCAACACACACAGAGATAGATGTACTCTTGGCTACGTAACTTTTGCAAATGTCAAGTTATGACACTAAGATTTAAAGGGAATATCAACAACAGATGTACCAATTTAACAAAAAAAACAGAACTCAAATTGGAACGATGGGAGCGCCACACGGTGGTTATTCCGGGAACGTTTTGATCAAGGTAGTATATTAATTTATGGGTTTACATTATACGGTAAAGGATACTATAGTACCTATTTAAACATTATTAAATAAAGAAGGACTGACTAAAATGAAAATGAATGAGCTTCAACTTATACAATTGATGTCTAGATGCTATCATATGTTTCAATTTTATTATCTCTTACTCGACTTCAAAGAGAATTTTATAGGAGTATATTGGTTATGCACCTGATTGGAAAAGTTATCAATCCTTAATAAAACAACAGTTAATGCACTATTATTCTAATGCAGCTTTTCACCCATATTTTCTACCAAATTTTCAACTGAAAACCTTTTAAAAAAATTACTAATGCACAGAGTCGCTAGATCATTGCTGTCATAGATACCTCCTAGTATTTGGGGGTATCAAGGCAATCCCCTTAGAAGAAATGCTGACTTAATTAGAAACTAAAAGCTAGAGTGGGATTCTATGGTCTTTCTCTGATTGTGGGTTGTGTTTATTAAGTAAATGCTTCAGAATAGACGGGCAGTGAGCTGCAACCATTGGTAGGGAATGTTGCACGGATACTATAAGTACTAATAAAAATAGTCTCTCGTAGATATCGTCTATTATTCATACAAGTCGGACAAAAGCTTCAGACGATCTCATCTATATAAAGGATCGTATGAAAGCTTATAGAGTAAAGCTAATTTAGATTAAAAACTGAAAAACATGTAAACAACAAGCGTAAAATGAAGCACGATTTGAAACTGGGGGAACCCTGAACCAACTCAAATCAGCTGGAACAGAAAAATAAAGGGAAGGCAAAATAGCAAATATTACTTGGAATAATTTTAAAGGAATGCTTTTTTTGTTCTTAAAATGTATATGGGAAAGGTGTGACCGGAAGAATGAAAAATGATGCCCGGTGGGATTGTATGCAAGTGCATGATTTTATAAGCACCAAAAAGGGCCCATAAAAGAGAATGACGGCAGCTGAAGGAGGGGAATCTGAGATGAGAGCGTAAAAAAATGACTAAGATATACGAATAAAATCAAAAATTACGCCAAAAATAAGTAAGAACTATAAATGGCAGAAGCAGTAAAATGCATAATTTGTCCAAAGACGAAGAAATTAAAAGCTGCTTTGGAAATGAATGATATTTTCAAAACAAAGACAGTGTATGTGGAAGAATGCAGTTGAGAGAGTGTAGTTATGATGTTCTCTGGAACTAACATGTAATAGAAACTTCTCGTGAGAGATTTAATAGGATTTATATAATAATATAAGAGATATAATAGTTGGTCAAATGAATTTGATGGTAGAAAAGACCACAAGAAATATTATGTAAGTGAAAATGATATTGTAAAAACAATGACAATTTTCTAGCTACAGAATGCTCGTTTGTGCATTTGCTTAACTTAAGTCCGCAAAAGTTGTAGTGCCAAACAATCGGATAATTGCTGCAATTTTGTTATTACATTAAGGAAAAGATAGTAGTACGGAAGTCAAGAACTATTAAATAGTTAAAATACGGGATATAAACATGATCAAATCTAGGGTTTGCACTTGTATTTATACTGAGTCGAGGAAAAGTAACGATCATCTGTTTTCTCTTCAAAATATACTTCAGATATTAATGTACCTGGTTTGTCCCAAAAATAGTCGCAATGATTCGATTAAAAAAATATTTTGTCAGAATGGAAAAAAAGAATCACTCAAAATTCTTTAAAGTAGCTCCATTTTACTTCCACACACCGCTGCCACTGGGTTTTCCATTCTCCGAACGCCTTCTGGGACGTGGCGCCCGAAATGCTGCTAAGTTTCCTCCTCGTCAGGGACTGTAACGCTTCCACAGAGCCGTGTGTGACATCATTTTGGTACGGATGTGAGTTGGGGGAAGAGGAAGAATTCTTCTGAGGCAACGTCAGGGCTTTAGGGTGGCTGAGGCACGGTTGTCACGTTGTGTCGGGCCAGGTAGTCCGTTACTTACTCCGTTACTCAGAGAGTACTCGCGGCACCAACTTCACACACACATTTCTCAGTCTGATGGGGCATTGCCTGAAAAATTTGGACCCTCACTCACATAATCAAGAAGCTCTTGGCGGATCCGCGTCCAAGTTTCCTTTTGTTCGCCTGAGAGGATTTGCGGCATCAACTTGGCACACAACTTTCTCATGTCCATGTTTTTGATCACAAGTCGATGCATATCACTTTTAGAAAAGCTAAGTTAATCATAAACCATGAGAACACTTAATCTGCGCTCCCTGTCCAACAAATACTTCACTCTTGCAAGATTTTCGTCTCTTTTTGAGGTCCTGACCGTTCATGGCGTTATCACCATTAGCAGCCTTGAGGATACCATGAGTCTCTTTCACGGTTTTCTCAGTTTCACGCAAACATTGATGGCGTTGCGCTGTTCCAATAACCGGTTTATGACGGAGCATCAGGTCACGTTATAGAGGTTACGCAAATGAATGATACGCACTCCACAAAGGCTGGAAGCCAATTTCCACCGGCCTCTAGCCTTTCCTGAGACTTCCCTCTTTCAAACCCAGCCAGAGAAACTGCTACCCGTCCGTCCGTCTATCCGGGAAAAAATAAGTCCTTCTACTTTGGGGACAGACATTTTATACACAAAAGCATTCATTGTGTATTTATTGATTAGAGTGAAGTTAAATATAGGTTCATTCTAGAATAGTTTTAGGAAATTCAGATTGAATGAGCAGCTTTTGAATACTATCAAAGCAGTGGGCGAAATTACTACGGGCATTGCAAGGTCGATGGGATATTGAGAGATGCGTCAAATAAATTATGGTGTTAAAACAAGCATACGTAACGTGACAATGGCTATTCAAGGTACTTGGGCAAATGTGTGAGAGATGGCTGGATGAATAAGGCTTGTGTTATTACAAGTATAAAGATAACTCTCCTGGCGATGCGGCATTTCTGGCTCAGAGCCAAAATCAAGATAGCTTTAGCAAAGTTAGAGTAATAAAATCCAGTATGACCTCTTCAAAAACGATAGTAGTTTGACAAGAGGGATGGGAATGAGGATTTCATCATCGGTATTTAGCAGCGAGAGAACTGAACAAAAGGATGTTATTTTGTGCGTGCATGTAGATAGAATATACACGACAGATGGTTTGGTGAACAAAAAAAATAAATATCGCGCGAATTTCCTCAGAAAGACCATTGATGGCATTTGGAATATACGTATCAAGGAGTGAATTTCAGTCGAAAGACGAATCGAAAAGTAATGGGATTGAATTGAATGAGTTCAAAAGGACTCTTGAGACAAATAGTCTCGAGATTACTGTGAAGAGAGGCAGGTGCGATATAATGAATGAAATAAGTGAAATATATACGAGTGGATAGAGTAATGTGGTAGAAATTAGTGAAAGTGATCAAGTCTCCTGAAAAAAATTTAAAATAAGGCTTCTCTCTAATTTGACAACCCGAAAGGGATCGACGTGTAGATAAGATAATTGATGTAATATTTATATGGCTAATACTCAACCTCAGATAAGAAGTCATTGAATATCGCGCATAACCATTTACAGAATACTATTAAATACCTAAATTGCATATGTAACGTTATCTTTGATCAATCATTGAGGCACGAATGTTGTGTTTAATACAAGAAATTTCAAACATGTTTAAAGAAACTTTATTTCGTAAAGATAGATTTTGTTCATCGGATTTCAGCAAAAAATTATTCTCTAACTTACTTGCAGCCAATAAAATAGCTATTTGTCTGGATGTTATTTGGTAGGCAACAAAATCAATCATATTTCCCGTACTAGTTCAATCAATAAAATCAAAACAACTTTGATATATTTTTTAAATTGAAGTAACTCATATTGAAAGAAAGTATATGAATAACCAACCTGAGGAATGTATGTATGTTTATAAAGCATTTTAATAATTGTTTAAACTAATTTCCAACTAAATTATAAGATTTCAAATTCAACTCAAAGTCTAATTTTTTACTTTTAAGTACAATTACCTTGCGTAAAGTCACATATTTTTTTAAGCCTTCTTGTGATATACTTTTAAAATAAATTTGTAGTACCTTTATCATATTTTTACTACGACATTGCTTTTAGGCCAATTAAGATGAAGTTTCATAAAAAAGAGGACGAATTAAATTGTTCAAACGAGATAAGTAACAGAAAGAGCAAACCATTAACTTTTAAAAACATTTTCATTTGTTTTAATTTTTTTCTCATTAAATAATCTCATTTGAATGATTATCGTTAATTAATGACAATCATTTTGAATGAATATAAATGTTTTTAATCAATTCCTGTAATTACACCATAAAGAGTTAACTAAAGAGGCACGCACGAGATTGCGTTGAGTGTAGTCATAGAAACTTTCATGGTGGGAGATAACATCTATAGTGGAAAGCACTTAATAGCATTCTCCAAGAATTCATTCTCTAAGATTTCATTTTTAATCATTCACTAAGCTTTTGCTCCCGGTAAAAGTCTCTCATCTTGTGCTTTCACGCGAATTTTCGGTGCAGAAATAACCGTACAATACCACCACTAATACATGAAATACAATACCACCACTAAAAAAAATTATTCACCAACTCTTGACAAAATAGGACACTAAGGTATCAACTACTAAGGTGGAGAAAGGCAGGGTAAGATCAAAATTTAAGTAGGTACTCAGTGTTTGCACAATTTATTCTCATTCCCAAACAACTTTGATCAAATCCGCATTTAACCAGTGCGATATCTTTTTCGGGAACACTGAAATAATGAAACAAACATAAGTTTGCCACAACATAACATCCGTCAAAGAAAGATTGGGTGATAACTTATGAGGTTTTGATACTACATTTAAGTAAATAGTTACAAATTTACACGTTTTTTCGCTAGTTGCTGATGAAAAATTTATTTATTTGTTTCATGCATTCACAAATCTTCATTTAATTACTCGTACCTCTGTCTAGACTACATTTTTCTGAATGCACCCGTAGAACTCTATTTAATAACTAACAAAATCATATTATAATTAATTAAATTGATCCACCACATTGTTTAAAATTTTTAAAATACCTAGTAAATCAAACACTTTGAGTGGACGATATCGGTCGATTTTTGGTGCCTTACTCGTCGGATATGCCCAAAGGCAACCAATGACAATGGTCCTGGGGGTCCTTATTCTTGCGAGAGAGTTGGAAATGTACTCCACTTCACTTCAATGATTTTAAGTTTCTCCGCTTGCATTATGGAAAAGGTACCTTGGATATCAAAGTTCGAAAGAAGCATAAAGAAATTCTACTTCCAAGCGAGCAATACATCATTTCATTTATTTTCCTAGGGAACCTTATTCTTCCGTTCTTGAGAATGTCAAATTTACAGTGCTTTCTCTTATTTTCAGTTATATTTTGGGTCCTGGCATTGGATCATGATCTACGGGTTCCAGTCAACGTATTGGGCAGGATTACGGTGCACGATCCAATTGGCAACAGCGTGACCGTCTGGGAGGAAGTTCCCTTGGATGAAGGTAGTTATTCACCCATGAGCTCATGCCAACGATAAAAAAAATTGCCTTAATATCCACAACGTCAATAACCTTTTATTAGCTTATTAAAATTAAATATCTATTGTAAATTCACAACTATACTTTTTCCAGCTTTGAACTTAATCATGTTTTAGATATCACATTTCAAAAGGTGTGCCTTTTTTCTTGGAAAATTTATGGAAAAAAATCAAAACAATGAAAACTAAAAATATCAACCAAATCAGATGGCATTTACGAGCATTACGCCTGAAAAATCAATACGCAGTATATTTCCTTCATCGAAATTTTCAGAAGTTATGCTAAAAGCAGTTGCCACTTTTTTTCCTTATTCCCATTTGCATTTAGATGATTACCATGAAAAATATAATGAACATTGTGACGCGCGTGATGCACATGAGCTAATCAGTTATATGTTTTCGGCTAATATTATCTACATTTATCAAAATTGATTCAAAAATAATAAATTTTTCAAGATTAAAATTCATTTAACCAAGAAACATCAGTAATATAATTTTTTTAGGTATCTGTTTTTTGTCCCTATTTTTCTGACTTATTCTTTTTGTTGCCGGTGTTTATGTCCTTAAATGGCCATTGTATTATAGGTATTATGTGAGTTTTATAGGATGAAACCTCTATTCCAGTCAATGTGCAAACTGGATTGCAAAATTTGTAAAATGTATGCTAACCTCGGACAACTTAATTGTCAACATAAAGTAATGAAGTGGTATAAGCTACTACAGCCTGTATATTCATTAGAATTTTAGATCGATTTTATTAAGTTTAATTTAGTTCTAAAATTTCAATATTTTACAAGCAATAGTAGCTCAGGCTCATTTTATTATGCCGTCAGTGTCAGCCACCCGAGCTTCATCATTAATCTAAATCATTACGCAAGCCGGGCCCATTTATTTTATTTGCAAAACTTATCTTCAGCATTTTTTATCAGTAGAATTTCACTATCATTACTATGCTAAAGTTTTGTTCAATGAGGCTTTCGATTTCGGTGAAAAGTGCCGGAGTGGTGGCTACATTTCTCCCATGAGAGATGGTTTTCCCAGACTATACGTAACCTCTTTCTTGCTTCCGTTGACAAGGAGTGAGGACTTTCTCCCTTCCGCTGTCACACGCCGCGAGGACTGGGAGGTGGACGATCCGAGTGGACGTCGGAGAGCCTTCGGAGAGGTTCTCATCCGCAGTGAATGTAACCCTGGAAGATAGCCCGGGAGAGACTTCCGAAGTGGCCATGGCGGAGGAACACTTTGTGGAGCTGCGCTTTGGACCAGAGATGCGAAGGCTGTACAAGCCCGGTCTACCTTTCGTGGGCAAGGTGAGTCGTATAAATAAATATTTTTCCTGCTCATAACGGTTCATTGGGAACTGATTCAGTGAAAATGTACCGAAAAACGACAGCATCAAATCAAAAAGTTACGAAGTGGAATTGTTTTTAAGTTCACTCAAATGGAATTATAAATATTTGATAATTACTATTATGTTTTCGGTTACGACAGGTAAATGAACTGGGGGAAACTGTTTAAAAAAATAAAAATTATGCTATTCATAATACTACTTGATTATTAAGTAACCTTTAAATATTCTCATTATACACAAACATCTCTTTTATTTGTTGGTATTTTTAGCGGATCGCGTGTAATTTTAAGACTCATTAACGCCACAATCTCTTATTATCCACCCACTCGCAAGAACAATTATGCACATCAGCTGGAATGTTTCCACTGCCTTTTCAGGCCTAGTGTTTTCCAATTACCTTTGGCAGAAAAATATGTACTAGAACTTCATGATAAATTGTTATTTCATATTGAGAAATCGAAAATCTATTAATTTTGTGAAATTTTATTCCTGCAGACTTTTGATTTCCAATATGAGGTTTCCCATTCTTTATCAAAAAAAGATAATATCAAAGTGTTACTATTACTGAAAAATGTAAGGTTATGGTAAACCCATTATTAACCAAAGTCTCCACTGTGCAACCGTTATGTATGAATCTTATCTAAAATGATGGATTTGAATTTCTCGCTTAATACGAGACTGTGCTTTGATTTGGAAGGACATATTGTATCAAATTCAAAGTGTAGGGAAAATTCAATACAAGAAATATAATTCATAAGGTTGTATATAACCGCAATTGTGCATACGAAGACTTTATAAATGTAAAAAATTCAAGTGCAGTGGTATTTAAGGAAGCTCTAGTTCACACTTTGGAAATGAGTCATATTCTCACCTTTTTAGAGCGTTAAATCTTGTGTTTAAATAAGAGAGCCAAGATTTTAAGTCTCATTTTAATTTGTTTCATCGTGTAGATCTGGTATCAATTAGTGATAAAAATTAAAGTAATGCAAATTCTCTTACGGTCGATTTAGAAAAATCATTAGTCAGTCAAAAATTTAAATTAAATATTTAACATCACATTTTTCTAATCATGGAAATTATTTTCTCCTGAAATTCAAAATTATAAAATCATGATCTAATTCTTTTTACAGTTAATGTTTAGATGAATACCACTAAGAATTACCTGAAACCATATTACCGAATAACTTACACATGTATAACTTAAAACTCACATTTATAACTTGTGAGTTTTATAACTAGTATAATTTATAACATACTAATTATATCTTAAATTCTGTCTAAATGGGATAAATGATGTTTGAACTCATGGAATATAATTGATAACAGTTTTGCTGGCAAATAATTTGAGCAAAGAATTCACGCCTGTGTTCAAAAAGGCAGTAGAGGTACATTTTCTTTCCTCAACTAAGAATCCAATAAGCTTATTTGAGCTCGATCCATCCTTTTAGAATTTGCGCCACACAAAACTTTGAAGAAAATTTTAAACAGAACAGATGGGACCCTTATTTGACTTGAAAACACTTCCGAGAGACTTTCTGAAAAGAGCTGTAACACCTGCGCCGTCTTCATTTTACGTCAGGTGCCAGTTTATTTATATGCTATGATTCACTTTGCATGATGACGGGGAAGGTTAACAAACGAATGCTGTGCAAGAGAACACAGACGAAGTTCCGATTTGCCATAAAATCTATTGGAGATGTTGTGAGTCGAATGTCTTTCTTCTTTCTCAAAATGTTTCTTTCGGCGGACAACTTCTTCGAGTTGACTAAAATGTTTAAGTCAACTCAGTAAAATAGAAAACTTTTGGATTTATTGCACAAATAAGGTGGCTTATAATTTATGAGAAAAGAATACAATCACATCAAATAAGGTTTTCAAAAATTCCCGAATAGCAGGAGATCGTTTTCATGGATATATTCAACAAAAATCATCTCTGTCTGCGCTGGTAAACCAAAAACTATCTCTCTGCTCCCTAATTTAACTTTTCCTGATACTTGAAATGTATTAATTTAGCATACTGCATTTTAAAGTTACCGTCATATAATATATTATTTAATTTATCTTTGACTTGGAATCTGATTGAGTCAGAGAATCAATATCAAAGGAGTTTAATTCAATTGCAATATACAGGGTTAACGGAAATTTTATGTGAAATCTATTGTGCCAGGTTATTCACATCAAATAAAGAAAAACATTACTTAATTGAAGATCTAGAAAAAAAGCTTATATTATGTAGTGTATATGAGAAGTAAAAACCCCATATTACTTTCATTTTACTTGAAACACAATGGTTCTTTAACCCATCATGGAAATTAATTTCCGTACCATTTAGTATGTATTATATACCGAAAAACTCCCTGGATTACGTTTTTAAAGCAAATAATTTGGACTTAGCATCGACAAATGTGTTAAAAAAAAGTACGTAAAATGTTTTCTTTCGTCAACTAATAACGTAATAAGATTATTCACCTCTATTTTGGTTGAAAGTATTGAAATTTCCTGTGGTTGAAATTGTGATCGAAAATATTGTCACTTGCAAATGTTTACAAGATAGTATGAGCGTGTAGCATAGGATTAAAATTATGTAAATCTCCTTTTTGGGTTTATCCTTTCATATGAAAATACCGAAACACAGGAATAGATCCTTTTTTTATTTGCCCTTCAAGGAAATAGTTTCTGGATAATTGTATAAAAATACTACCAATAGCCAGATAAATTTTGACTCGATGAGCTTACTTTATTTAGTCAAATGAATTAAATATAAAACCAATTATTTGTCCATCACATTGAGTAATCCTCCGTTTCTTTTCCTGGTTATCTTCTGAAATGCCTTTTAAAATCTTCATTCTATCGTTTTGTTCAGTGGTAAATAAATAATAATATTTCCATTTGCGACTCTCTTTACCTCACTCCGTACATGAAAGTCAATGCAATTCTGGAGAATAATACTTGAAGACACCTTACTAATGAACCACAAAAATTGCACGTATTTACGACAAACTTCACGAATTAATGCAATAACATCACGGACAAATCTTAACCCACCTAAAGTTGACAACGCGAATAAGAGAGGTTACAATATGTCATCCTAGAATACATTAAAGTAAGCAAGTCTCTGGTTACGCCTTAGATTGGCCAATAAAATACCATTATATTAATAACATTTGTATAATATATTAATATAATTATAAATACCAAAATATTAATAATATTTTCAATAGTTTGGTCGTCATTTTTGAATTATTTAGCCTGTTCCTAAATACCTAAAATTTTAGTTTTTAAATAAACCAGTATTTCGTAAAAAAGTATTTTAAATTAATATACGCCAATATTTTAAAGGATAATAGTCCCACTTTGGCGGCGATTTAACCTTTTTAAGATAACTTTTACTCCCTCCCTAATCCCAACAGAATTATCTTTTTGTCTCTCCTATTTTTAGCATTAGATAAACTAATGTAGTAAATGAAATTAGCCCCTTGGAAGTTTGAGCTGGGTCCCGCTGAATGAATCTGGCCCGACCGTGGCGGGTTTCAAGAGAGGAATTGAAGAGGATACGGGAGGAGATGCTAACAGCATTACGGAGTACGAATGGGATGAAGGAGGAGGCGGAGAGAATAGTTCCAAAGGGATCAGGAAGTTTGTATTAGTTGTGAAACGCTGTAAGAGTTGAGGACCGGAAGAGTGGAAGGGCCGATTGCGAGGAACAGGTCCTATACATCAACAACTTTAGAAATCCCGCCAAAACTTGCTGCACAATTTCTCCCAAACTTTCGAGATGCTAAGCAAGTGTTTAAGCAAATACGTTCCTGAGGGTATTAGGGATGCTTGCGAAAGGGAGTTGGAATTTTTCGTTGAGCCCTAACTCATCTATTTACGTGAAGTGCTTGGATTACGAAATGATTGAGGTTATAACGTGAATTACGGAGAGGCCCAATTAGCAAAGGATGCTGGCCCCCCTCCCGTATCCTTCCTTCAGGATCATTACAAAATACATTCATGGTTATGCGCCTCAAAGCATACAAGGTTTGTAGCGTTATGTCACAAGTTAATTTCCGGTGTTTTTCTTCACATGAATTCACGGATTTCTCAGAACAGTTAAACTTTCAAAGAGTTTCTGAGTTGAGCTTTATTTTTATCCATGCACTTGTCAATTAAGCGTGTGCAAGGCGCGAGTGTATAAATGAGCAGATAAAACGTGTTCATGGAGAAAATATGAATTTCACAGAATCAAAATTTTTCTCCTAATAGGTGGAAGCAGTCAGCACTGAAAACTCCGTCAGAGTGAGAGTGAAGGTGTATGACAACACTACAGCCATCTATAGTCAGGACATCGAAATTACATCCGGCGAAGGAACATTTGTGGTGCCTGCTATTCTTGCAGATAGTGAAGTTATTATAATTCAGGTAGTATATTTTTATGCAAAAATTATGTCATCTTAAGCCCTTATACGGTTTTTCTAGTATCTTAAAAAAAGAGTCGAAAGACCAAAACATATAAATTTCGTGTTAAAAGTAATAATATACATTGAAGAGGCATTTTTAAAATATGTCAAAATAAAAATTATTGGGCTTCTTTTAAATTTAATTAACACATTATTTGATATCTTCATTTTTAGGCATGTTATTATGAATACATTTCACTTTATAAAATGATAATTCATAAATGCTAACTGTATCAATCAGTCTTAATCTCATTAAAACTTTGACGAAAAATAATTTTCATATTCTAGCTATATGGGTAACTCTTATTTTCCTAATTAATGAATTCTTTTTTAAATGATAATTAAAGACATGAGTTCATTCTCTTAGCTATCGATTAACCATCTTATTACAGTGTATGCTTAAATTGAGTATCATTCTACCATGTAATGATTATCAAAAATTCGTAAAATATTTTCAATTGCTATAGGTTTTCTTTAAATTCCCACGAAATACCTTTGATTATTTATTTTTTTTCTGTGTTGGACGTCAAATAGGTGAAGCGCTACTCGGCGTCGTTAAATACAATTAAACGACGCACAAATTTAAAAGTTTAATTTACAACTATGAGCTTCATCGTTTCATCATCCGAGAAAATTAGCTAGGTTCATGCTACATATATATTATTTTTACTCATTAATCATTATACATCGCCATTGTGCTAATAAATGGCAAATTCATTGTAAATAACTTGCATTAATATCTCCAAATAAGGAAAGAGATTTTCTCATAGAATAAAAAAAATCAAATTGTAAAAAATTATTTTAGCTCATCCACATAATTTTTAATATCAATCCTCATAAATATCTGCAATAGGGGCCTGTATCCAATAATATCCTCTAGTATTACAAAAAGTGAAGAGGCAAAATCATTTTGTCTCCATTGAAATAATTCTGACTGAAGATGGTTTTTATTACTAAAATAATACATCTTTCTAGAAACCTCTCTAATATTCCAATGTTCAACATTTTTCTATGATTTCATTATCAACTCTCTCTTGATACCCTTCTTTCCACCAAGTGTTTTATTATCTACAAATATATTCACAGGCCGAGCTCGTCTCCGTTGAAGGAAAAGAAATAGACAGTCACTATGTTCTTGCACGGGAGCCTATTAGGAAATGGAATTCCTCGTCTGACTGTTACATTATCATAGAGGGAATGGAGCAAACCATGGAGGTAAATCTTGCCATGTCATGCATTAATGAAATTATCATTAAGCTATTATTACAGTTGGTTTAAAATAACACCCCACTTGGTAATTTTTAGAACCCTGAGTTTTGGCAAATATGTGAATCAACTCCAAAAAATATCATTATGAATGACGATTTAGTAATATAATCAATATCAATGATTCTTTATTAATAAATTACAAACAATCTCAGCAACAGAGACATTATTGTGTAATGACAAATGGCCAGCAAATAGAATGCCAAGAACATAGTGTTTAAAGCACATATCTTGATTGAGTATCCATATCTCGCAAATCATTTGTTACAATGTCTTCCATTATAAGATTTCTGGTCTGGTGCAGAGCTTTAGCTCTCTATCATCTTGTTTTGAATGTATTAAAATAAAAGCATCCCAAATGTAAAGCCAATTGATTTTAGTTTTTTCACGAATGTATATCGTGGCTTAAAATGGGATTATAAGATGCATTCGCATTAAAACTTACGGAAACTACAGCCGTGGTCGTAAATCAATTTTCTAGCCGGGCGAAGTTGCCAAGGCGGCAATTCTGTCAACCTGCCCGTGTGACAAGAACTTCCAAATGGTGGTCACGACAAACGGCCAAGTAAACTACTGGAATGAGAGACACGTGGAGACAGGGAAGTGGCGGAACGCGGTGGAGAGGGGCGGAGGAGGAGAGGCCAGGTACGACTCGGAGCCAACTGAGGGAAACGCCACAATACTGAACCTCGAGGGATCTGCTATGTGCCGAGTTTACTTCAGGTGAAGACTAATCTTAAAATATTCCGCCCGAGTCCACAGTCATTGTTATATCACCTCAAATTAATTATCTTTTTTACTAAGCACCTAATTATCAGTAATTCAAGTGGTTGAGGGAGCTTCATTGTCTTTGGCCACCAATGAAATCAAACATTAACAATTTATTATTAACTTTTCATTAACGAGTTGAAGTTGCAAAATGTTCTGTATTAGAATTAGGATGGGATCTTGCTTGGTAGGTTAGATTTTATCAAACAAGGAGTTGAAAATTAACAGATTTCGTTTGTTTTTCTTTGTTTAGCTTTACAGTGCAAGCTGTTATGGCTCCAGTTAGCCACTTGTTAGTTTACTACATAACAGAAGATGGAGAGCCTATAAGTGATGTAGTCAGCTTTGATATCAACTTACACCAGAAACAGGTATTTTTGGTTACATAATCATTTTGGCGTTCAATGGCATAATGGAAAATTTAATTTATTTCGTAGATAGTAAGTTTGTAATGTAAGCGAAGGTAATAGTGAAAAACGATATGAACTCAAATAACGAACCAAATTCTTTGATTAAAGATCAATCCAATTCAGTCTCCGGTTGTAAATTTCAATACAAAAAACATAAAATCGTAACCAAGATGTTTCCATGAAACAAAATTCTTATTGGCATGCTCACTGTTCCCTGTCTCTCTAATAAGAGATACAAGTTAAAAGTTCCTAAAAAAACGCATACGGAGTAACTTCAAATTTTCATTTCTGACTAATAAACCACCCTCGTGCTGAAAAATATATCGAGGCGAAAAAGGCCACAGGCCTTTCTGAAAGTGGTACAATTAATGTAAAATCATATGTGCACTCCGCCGAACAGGCAGCAGTTATGACGGGGAATTCCTTTAAAGGTGACTCTCGAGCATGAAGACCCGAAAGACCTTTGGCTGGTATCCGAGGAAATGGAGGTGCGCGTGTCGGCAGCCGAACCGGGGGCCCTGGTGTGCCTCATCGGCGGGAGGGCAGCTTCAGACGGCAAGGGGGATGGGCCGGCCGAGATGGGAGGCAGGATCGCCGAGGACCCGTCCGGGAGGAAGAGGTTCAAGACGAGGATCCCGTCCGGCCGCGGGAGGCTCCGTCCGAAGTCTCTAAGTGAGGCGACCGTGGGGGAGGCGAGTGGTGAAGGGGGAGCCGCCGGTCCCAAGGAGGGGGGTCGGCTACTATCCGCGGCGGACGTGGATGAGGGCCGAGTGCCTGCCACGGCCAACCCTGACATGGACTTTGAGGAGGCGGGCATCGGATACGCGAGGAGGAGGTGCTCCGAGCGTCCGCCCCGCCTCTGGGAAGTTGCCATGGAGACGGCGAAGAGGGCGTCGGGGATAGCAGTGGGGGCGGCGGGAGATGCGAAGAAGGAGGAGGGAGGCGGGTCCGGGGGGAAGCCAGCGATATCCAAGCGACTCCAACAGAAGCTCCTGGAGGGAGTGGTTAGAGGAGTGGGGCTGGAACAACTGTGGGTGTGGAAATGCTTTAATTACAGGTAAAAGGGTTGTCTAGAGTTTAAACTGCTTCTCTCGTTCCTCCTTACCTCCCTGTTAATTAAATTTGGAAATTATCCCCCGAAGAGTGCTCGCCACCCCTCCCGTCCAACATTCCTCTGCAGCCACCTCACCTCATCCTTCCTTCCACTTCCCTTCGCGGCCGCGGCCCGAATGAGTCTTCTAATTATAACGAACCTCGACTTGCTCACTCGTTCAATTCCGATGGCCCCTGGAGATTGTTCTTTTTTTCCGCGAACATTTTCTTCGTGACTTGCGAAGTTCAGATGAAGGCAGCAATTTCAACAGAGAATAGGAGTGGGAAAATTGGTTTGTTAAATGTTCTCGGAAAGAATTAGCTTGATATGTAGGAGATATAGCTGAATTCTCGGCAGCCCATTTAGTCAAATTGTTTGGTGTAGCACCACTTTCACAGTTCTGTTTCTCTCACTCTTATTCACTGTAACCTTAGAAGAAAATAAAGGTATATAGGAGGGTAATTAGAAAAGTTATCGGAATGGAATAGAAATTAATGACTTCATTGAAACTTTTTCATTTTTTAATGTAGTCTCTCTGTGCACTAATGCTTTCGAACCAGCGATGATCCAAAGTCTTGATCCTATCTCAAACATTAGATTCCTTCAAGCTTGCAAAATACCCGTCCACTATGGCTCTTATTTCTTTGTTTGAAGAGAATCTTAGTCCAACGAGAAAATGTTCGAGCTTGTGGCACGGATGGAAATCTGATGGAGCCGAATCAGACGAATAAAGTGATTGCGGCATCAATTCGTATTTTAGTAAGATCTGGTGCTTTCCCGGTGTATATTCTTGATGAAGTTTTCTCGGGTCTTCCACCGGGTCAGGGGATCCATGTTGGCCAACGTTTCGATGCCCGACTCGTGCATCGTCTTCAGGGACCCATCCCTGAAGACGATGCACGTTCCATGTTGGCCTACGTTTCGATGCCCGACTCGTGCATTCGTATCTTAGTTCACCTATTTTTACCATGGCAACGACTCTTGGGTATGGGTATGTATTGTCTTGATGGAAGATGATTTTCTTCCTTGCCAAACCTTGCCTTTTTTCTTGTATCTTTTTCTGTATTTAGTTCAGAAGGGTAGCGTAATATTTTCCAGTAATTTTTTGACCAGTGGGAAGAAAATCAGATAGTATATCAGCAGAGTCCCTTTCACATCCCAGAAAAGTAAAACCATCACCTTTCCGGGCAAACATATTGCCTTTGCTTGCTTTGGTGATGGTGAGTCTACATGTTTCCACTGCTATGACTGCTGTTTGGCCTCTGTGGTACAGTATTGGACCCAAGTTTTGTCTTTGGTAACAAAACGTTAGAGAAAATCTTGTTGACTGCTCTTAAAACGGGTCAAACATTGTGCGGAAATTTCCATTCGGATGCGTTTGCGTCTGCGTCGAGTCGCGGCACCCATCTAGCAGATAATTTTCTCATATCCAAATCCACTGCTAAAATGTGATATGCCCGTTCAGATGACATCACCACGGATTCAGCGATTTCTCACACCTTCAGTTTCGATCCCAATGACCATTTAATTCATTTCCGCAATAATTTCTGGGGTAGTGGTACATTTTGGCCGACCACTACGCGGATCATCATCTAAGCTGCCCCAATCAAAATTAAACCCACTTGGCAGCAGTTCATCATAAAGGAACAGAGTCCTCCAGAGAATTCTGAAAGTCGGTAAGTTATTTGCTTTCATGCCTTTCTTTTTGACGTATTTTATCACTGCTCGAATCTCAATTTTTTCTATCTTCACAAATCACGAGACGGAAACACCAGCAGCGAGGCGTCAGCACCATAGAACTCTTCCCAAAGCAATGACGCGTGAATGTATACTCATAAAAAATTACCTATTACTAGGCGGGAAAATTCGTTGGGCTATCGCTGACATCTGGTGGTGATTGCGAGAACCTTTCTAACTACCCTCTTATTTAATGAAGACTTAACATTAAACAGGAAACCTTAATTTGAAAAATCGCCTTAATAGTTTCGCAAGCTAAATAAAAAGAGTAGTTTTTCTAAATATACCCTAAATATGCATTAGCATTGCATAGCATAATACACCCTAAATAGTACTATAAACTACTGTAATTTTAGTTTGTGCTCGATGAGTAACAACAATACTATGTTCCCTTATTCTACGAAATTAAGTCAACCCACTTGCCCTCTGAATTTATTATTTTTAATGATACTTCAGCAAACTAATTATCACATAGGTAAAGTTCTTATTTTTAATTGATTATACATATTTAAAAGTAAATTTTTATATATCTTCAAAGTTAAAAACAGATATGAGAAATAATTTAGAAGTGTGTGTGATATTTCATGAACGACTCGCATGGATACTTTAAACTTCTAAAATATAAGTAAAATTTCAGCTATGTGAACGGTGGGACGATATTAGTTTTACAGATTGAAAATATCTCACTTGAAATAACCAAATACATCAAATATACCTGAAACATTTATACTGTCAAATACAACAATTTCATTTCGCAGACTTTCTGCCCGAGTCCCGTATTAGTAATCGTGTTGTGGCTCTAGGGGTCTCTTTGGGCCATCGTCCTTTTAAAATTGCATGTGAATGTTTACCTGGAATCCCCTTCAGTACTACCTGTTTCGTAAATATCCCGGAATTGACCACTACTACGGGCCTAAGATTCTTGTTCTCGCAGACTGTAAATCCCTTCAAATGAATCCTTAAACTATAGTATATTTATTGGATTAATGATCGTCAGAATGCAAGTTTTTTTGGTATCGTTAGCTACTTCACCTCCGACATATACGGAGTGTTAAGTTGTTGGAAAAAAAGAAAATATACTGCACGCGAAACAAATTTTTCTAAACCACTGGTCATTTCAGCGAGGAATATCATTAAAACAGATGCACGGCTATCATTTTTTCCCCCATAGCTCTGACGCGTCGGTGGGCGGCCGCGGACTATCAACCCGCCTCAACGCACCGCCGGACGCGGGCAAGTGGGCGCTGCGGGCGGTGGCGCTGTCGAGGCGGTGGGGCGTAAGGGTGTCGCCGCCTCTGCCGGTGCCCGCCTTCCGCCCCCTCGCCACCCACTTCAAGCTGCCCGCCAGTCTACGGGTGGGGGAAGCCCTCGAGGTGGACGTCAAAATAGTGAACAACATCAACTCATGTCTCGACGTGAGTAAACGACGGAACTTGTACGCGGTCAATTTAATTAAAACTCTACATGCCTCCCCTCCGCATCCCACATCCGCTTCCAGCGAAATATGGGACGGCCGTGTGACGCGGCCCGGATCCAAAATGTCATTCGATGCTGATAGTTTCACGTGAAGTTTACATGGAAGGGTTGACGCCCGTTTTTTTTTATTTTCATTCATTTCCGATGCAAGGTAATATTTTCTCTCTTCAAAAGCGAAAGCAGACGAAAATACGCTTCACCACAAATGAATATGAGGTCGATCTCTTAATTATGGCCCTAGGCTTTCACCGTGTGAGAGAAGCCGTTTTTTTATATTTTTAAATATTTTTTTTAAATAGCATTAAGTACGCTTATCTGCATTACGGATGTTCAGGAACTGATTTGAAATTAAAGTTTCATTTCTTCAATTTACTTACCTAAAATTTGTGTCCTTTTTTTACTTGGGCAGATAACCGCTCATCTGGCACTGACAGAAGGAGCTCACTTCCTGAGCAACCGGGTCCTGTACCTGACGGAGAAACTGCGACTAGGACCTCATGGAGCAACCTCTCTTGTGGTCAAAGTTGTAGTGACTCGCCCAGGTCTGAAGAATATGACTGGTGAGTCCTAAATACAATTAGCATTATCTATGAAAACGGTATCACCGCCGCAATTTAAAATAAAATGGTTTCGATAAAAATATTCTGTGGAGTAGTATGCTATTTTTATAAGCAAACTTATAGATAGTTTCTTGAATTGAAAAAATGAAATCTGATGAATGCAGCCAACTTTTTACCAATGGTTAAGCCAATTATTATGAAAGCCGTTTTACTGAGTGCTAACACAAAAAATCTGTCGGTGAGAAGCTACAGATTCTTGGTTAAGCAGATTATTTAATCTAGGAAAATATATATATTCTTTCCTTCGGAATAAATTATCATATTTATATCATCTTTTAATTACTGATTTGATGTCCAAGGGTACATACTGCGACACATTACGACGAAGTGCCGAAATTTTAAAAGAAGAAAACAAGAGCATACCTCGGCATATATTTTGCCTGAAAGTCAGTTTTTTTGCCTAAGCTGACTTTTCAGTACAGTAGGAATAATGAAGCGAGTACATAGTTAATTTCTAAATCTATTAAAAAATTTCTTAATCAAAATCGTTTATATGACATAGCTTGAATAATTTAAATCCCTAGCCTTTAAAATGAAGATTAAAATTTGAAATATTTTATACAAAGATGATGTGTAATTTTGTAGCATTTTCCTCACAAGCCCTAGCAGCAAAAGACAGCTTAATCGCAAAAAAGTAGAATATCACTACGCTATAACGTATGCAAACATAATTCCATAGATTTCCAGGGCCCCTTTTCCGGTTATTGACTCTGAGCAAAGCTCAAAACGACTGTAATGTAAGGTTTTTTATGCCCCAACCTGTGTCCATCAATCTCTGTTTTTTTTAATCAAATTACTGGCCGCGTCAAAACGTCCGTATTTTATTCCCTAATATCTGTTTCCATGTTTTGGGGGGTGCGGGACACGAAGCGAGACGGGATGAGAGAACGGGAGGAATCCTGATGTATTTGACCTCCTCCTCCTCCGTCGGGAAATTGAAAGCGCCCTTCACAAAATGTCCCACCCATTCCCGTCAACCTTTCAATGTAGGATTATCTTCCCCATCCCCCACCCACCCCCTTTCCCTCCAACCCATTCGATCCAAGCAGACAGAAGAAAGAGGGAATGGAGGGAGAGAGAGAGAGAAAAGGGTCCTTTCAACGCCGCCGACCAAAACCGTCGAATTTACAGGTCCCCCTCCGCGTCCTTTCCATTCCAATCTACGAGGAGAAAAAAAATAAGAACTCGCAATGCGCTCAATATTTTCACAACCGCGGTCCTGACGACATTCAAAACCCCCCAGACCAGTAATCTATTCTCCAATAAGGATGAGGAGAATCATGGGGGGCGCGCCCTTGGGGATTCGGAGAGTGAGAAGGAGGGATGAGTGGTTTGAAGACTGTGTCGGTTGCGATGTTGATGCAGTCGGCTTCCATTTCGCTTGATTCGTACGGGTGGGTCTTAAAACTTTTTCAATCCGTACTGAAATCCTATGATTTGGGAGAAATGGTGGGTGAGGAAATTGCCATGATCTGCCGAAGTCTTCCCAAAACCCCCCTTGCACCTACTAAACATCTCCGTCCCCGAGACAACCCACCCCTCGCTGAAATGAAATGTTGACTGCTAAGTCTAAGAATCTTCTCTCTCTCTCTCTCTCTCTCTCCCCTAATTTCCGTGAGACACTACTCCGTTTCGCCGCTACTCCGTCTCATTACCCACTCCCATCGCCATCCGCCCAGACAATCGTACACTATTGCAACCTAGCATCCCGCTTTATTCTTACAACACCACCTTCTATGACTAATTCGTTTCCCCTTCTGCCTCCACACTGCCTAAATCTTTCTCCTTCCTCCCTCGGCTCCCCCCTCTCACCCTTTTCCTCACCTCCCCCCTCCAAGTACACTCATTTTGCTTCCTTCCCAATTTATATTCCGCCAGTCCTCCCTCTCAACCCTCCCCCACTCCACCGCGTCCCCTTCAGGGATTGTATCCCTCCACTCGCCGCCAAAAAGTACCGCCACCCGCCCGCCCACGCCTCCCTATCGACTCCTTCGCGGGTGCTTAACTTAACTCCTTATATAGACCGACTATATTCCCAATCCCTTCCAAGAATCTCATTCCCTCCCAATCTCTCCCACCTTCCCCGTCAGCCTCTCGCCAGCCCTTCCACGGTCCCACCCCGTCTTTTCTCTTCCCATTCGCCCTCCAGCTCCCCATTACCCTCACACCCCATCTTCCATACCCTTTTGCATTCCCTCCCGCTCCTTCTACACCCTCCCACACTTTTCCCGAGAAAGCCCTTCCGCAGCCTTCGCTAATCTATTCACTGACGTCTTTCAAATCGACTTACCATCCAAATCCCTCCTTCTTTCCTTTCCTCTTCGCCCTTCCCATTTTTTCACCTCGTTTCCCCACCCGATTCCTCTCCGCCCAACTCCTTTCCTTCCTCGCCTAACCTCCAGTCACCAATTCCCTCCAACAAAAGCATACGCGCATACAGCTCCCAAGTTCCCTCCAATTCTCGACGTTCTTGACACTCGTTTGCACTTCCTCCGAATCCCTGCCGTTTCTTCTGCTATGATTTCCCTCGCCTTCCACTCCCGCCTAAAAATCTCTTTCCATCCATGGAAGGAGGAGACCAAGCCCATGCGCCTTTTTTTATATTTCCTGGGACTTCTTATTTATTTCATCTCCTGTTTTCGCAAATTTCTCTGCACAGTACTATTTTCTTGTTTTTTTACCCCCTTTTCCACGTTACATGGAATTATATGCGCTCTCTTCCGCAATAATTAAAGGAATCATTTATTTTTATTCCTGTTTTTGTATGGCTTCTTTTTTTGGTAGATATTTCCCCTATTGATTTTATCGATATCTTCTTTGCCAATTTTATAAGTTTTATGATTAATTTGGTGTCCACTCTTCCCCCTCTAATGCATCCTATCGTCTGCTCCAAATTTCAGCGTATTACAGTCTCTTCAAATTGGCAGAACCCGATATTTCAATCAGGACGTTCATTTTTTTCTCAACTTTTCTCCATAAACGTTATTAAATTTAGTTATTAAAATACTGTTTCCTCCTCTATTTTATAATTCAAATAAATATTTCCAAGATTAAATGGAAAACGTGTTTTTGTCAAAAAAACGAATGACTATTTATAAACAAACATTTATAATGGAAAATATTTGATTGGAGAAATGTTCATCATTTTTCGAGGCCAGGATATGAAATCGCGATTACTTTTTCCAAAATTTCATTTCGGATTTAATTCGCCATGGTTTGAGTATTATCAAGAAATTCATCGTCATTTTCAAACTGAGAATTCTATCATGAGCTTACTCTAAACGCTGATTGCGCCAGATACCTTGATCAATATATACAAGTTAATTACTGTAGTACTTTATTTTAAATGTGTACGTATTCTGGTGTTTCAGAGACTAGAAATAAAAAATTAAATTTTGGAATGATAAAATGATTGACTGTTATCTATTGTTACTATTTGTTATAAGCCAGTCATTAACTAAATTGTAGCTATGAAGCTTTATAATCTAATATACTTAATAATACTTTATAATCGATAAAATTGATTTCTAATTCTTATTGATCATAGATAATAGTAATAACATATATCACCTCAAGAAAACTTTTCTTCGTTGCCATTATATTTCCATTTTAAGTCAATAATATTTCTAAAGGCAGAAATTGAATATCCTAGAAGATGTTAAATGCATTGAGTTATTTAAAAGTTCAATTTTTTACTCTAGGAATATTTTCATTGATTCAATCAAGACCAAGCGTGGTATAACGTTAAATTACTCATCTTATTTTCTTTGCACAACTGATAATTATTTTTTCAATCAAATTTAAACAAGGGATTGCAAGAAGTTTCTTTTCTCTAACAACGATTTCTGAGTACGCTTACTTATTATGTCGAAGAAGCTGACAATTATAATGTATGAGTCTCCAAATAATTTTCAGGTGCGTTCGCCAAAATCCATTCTAAAATCACTTCTAATTGTGGCTAAATAAATCAAATTAGAGGGCTCAGTATTTACTACGGCAAATCAAGTTAAATATTTGGGGGTTGTTCTAACACCACGCCTTTCATGTGGAGCACATATCAGGACAATATGCGGATCAGCTTTAAAGAAACTTGGCTTCATAAAACGGGTGGTGGGGAAATGTAATGAAAAAGTTAAAGAGATGTGTTATTTTGCTCTAGTTAGACCTCATTTGGAATATGTCGCAAGTATTTGGGATCCGTGGGAGAAAATTTGGCAAAAAGAGTTAGATAAAGTCCAGAGAAAATCCGCTAGATTTGTCAAAAATTGTTATGATAAGAACACAAGTGTGACAGGTCTCTTAGGGGATTTAGGCTGGGAACCACTTGAAGTGCGGAGAGAACAAGCGAGATTTAGACTTTTAGAAAGGTTCAGAACAAACGAGTTTAACTATGACACTGAAGGAATTATAATGGCCCCACACTACTTAGGTAGATCAGACCACAAAGATAAACTAAGGGAGATAGATTCCAGGAGGATAGGTACAAATACTCATTCTTTCCCCGAACAATCAGAAATCATAATAGCAAGAGACCGAAGTCACTTTAGAAATATTGAAAACGTTGAATTTACAAGTCGGAGCAAAGTTAAACACTGCAAAGCTGTTAGGTATACTTTCAGGTGCATGTGTATGTAAGATGTAGATTGAGTGTTTGCATGTGTGTGGGGTGTAAGTGTTCATGCATGAATGTATGCCATTTTTTTTTGTGGATATATGATTTTGTGGTTATTGCATGCGGTTTTTTTTCTTTTTCTTTTCTAAATTACGGGTGGGGTCCTAACACCCCCCGCCACACGCCCTTGCGGCGGTTTGCGGGGTATTAAGTAGATGTAGATGTAGAAAACCAACGGGTAAATCAAGCATTCTTGCTTCCCGTCTTCTTTTAATTCTCATATACATACCTCTCAAAGGCATTCATCTACCTATTACTTAATATGATTCCCAACCAATTTTCGTTATTTCGGCATCTGTTCTTTACTGTCATTTCTCTACTAGACTCCTATTTTTCTTGAGAAGCACTATGCCCCTCATATTTTTACAACCTTATTTTTTTCCACTGCGAGTGGAGACTTGCCGCTTTCCTCCTTATTCTCTCCCCCACCCCTGTTTCAATCTTTTCACATTATCCCACCTACAACTCAATCTTACGGACTGCTCTCCCCGGTTCTGGACGACAGAATCCTTTTCTTATCCGCCTTCCCACTCTATTCTATCTCTCTCCCGTCAACTGTTCATCTCCTCCTCTTTGTACTCTCCTTCATCCTTTATCGCATTCTCGAGTACACACATTCTGAAGGAGAGGGAGCCTTCCCTTCCTCCCTTGCAAACATCTCGATCCCTAATCCCTTTTCTAACCCATTTCTCGTACCACCGAGACGCTTCAAGCCACTCTCTCCTTCAATCTTCCCCCCTCGTGTTTTCCCTTCCTTCCTTCCATCTTCTTTTCATCCAATCCTCCTTTATTCATTCCCACTTATCCCCTTACTCACTCTCCTCTTTTTCAATCTCTCCACCGCTTCCCTCCAGTTCTTATCGTTTTTTTTTCCTCTTCGTTCCCCGTTTCACTTATCCCATTTCCTCCGACGAGAAATTTGGATTCTCGAAATATTGTGATTCACTCTCCATCGCACCTGATTACTCCCGATCTTTGTATAATGCATTGGAGGAGCACTTTGTAAGATTCAATCTTCAATATCTTCCGCAATGTGTATCAAGCATGAGTGTACCCCTCGGCCTCGCTGCCGAGAGTCGAGCATCGACGGTCTCAGGCGTCAAACCGAAGGGATCCTCGCCATCTGAATTTCTATCTCGGAAGACCGTCCCGACAAAATTACGTTTTAAGGTTGCAGAAAAAAACCCTAATTAGGACGGTGGAAGATAAAACGGCAGAGATACAGGAAAAAGCGGAGAACTTTCCATGGAATTAGTTTGTTTACAAGACCTCTCCTAATGAGGTCTAATTGACATCTGTGTATTTTCTCATGTCCTCTCTAGGTTTCAACGTAAATATTCACTGATTATAATTATGTGTTAAGCGTCATTAACCCAAAGTGTACACTACTTAAACCAAGAAAACAGATGCATATCTTAATTTTTCATCTTCATACAAATTAAAACAATTAAATGTATTGAATGAACTAAATGAACAACTACGTAAACGAAAACGTAAATTTTTCATTATAATTGAGGAGCACTAAAATATAAAATATAAATGATGAGTACTCACATGTGCACTATATTGAATATTAAATTTAAATTATTTAATACAATTTAACATTAAATATATTGATACTTGTTCAAATATCTTTTTTCAAAATTATTCAATCCACCACGTCGTATTGATAGCGTAAGAAAATTTAACTTAGGAAAAATAATATCTTTGCTTTCTACAAAATAAACTTTATTCGTCGACTAGTTTCGTTTACACTGTAACATCATCAGGAATAGTGATGGACTGTAACATCATCAGCACTAGTCCTGATGATGTTACAGTGTAAACGAAACTAGTCGACGAATAAAGTTTATTTTGTAGAAAGCAAAGATATTATTTTTCCTTTAAGTTAAAAATGGAATTCTACAAAGTTAAGGCCTCAACCATTCAGTGCACGTAAGAAAATTTATTTCAACGGAGTCATTCGATAGGCACAACAAAACGCAGAAATTTCAACAGGGTACAAATCATTTGCTTTGATTGATAGTAGAACAGTGATCCACTACGAGGGCCTAGGTTCTGATTCTGGTCATGATAAATGATTTTTAAGCTGCGATGTTTTTTTAATTTCGAAATTAACAGTATTATATTTAGTAGTGTAATCAAAATTTATTATAAATAAAGGGGGATTATATCTTATGGGTTGAGTGAGCACATATTTATGCATGTATGAACGTATGTATTGAGTTTCACATGGATCTGGTGAGTCACCATCATTTTAATTATGTATGTATCTCGATAAGATTCCAGTACTCGTTATCATTATAGCTAAATAGGGAGACAATCGGGCTTGAATCGTATTTTATTTATAATGAAGAGAATATAATGTTTTCAGGTACCCCTTACGGTGACCCGACTAAGCCTATCACAGAAATGAAAGGTGACCCATTAGTATTTAAAACATTAACGTTAAAGCAAGGAATATTGTTACGGAAAATAATATATTAATATTGCGAGGCATATACCAATCTAACTTATAACGGATTCAATATTCCAAATTCGTCGATCCTTTGTGAATCAAGCTGCTCCGAAATGAAAAATGGTGGGTGTAACCAAATTAAGCTCTTCTCTAGTATTTCACCTAATATATTTTAATAATCTTTCTCACCCTCTCAATCTAACTCTTTTAACCCCATCAATCACTCCCATTTTTCGAAATAAAACCCCCGATTAGAGTGTATATATTTCCGCTCTCTTTAATCAATTCCTACAAACTACAATATTTCGTTTTTTGTCAAATCCACGTTATGTATAGACCGATTATTCGAAGTGGTAGGTTATTTTAATTCAGCTACGAATATGAAATAATCCCATCCCTAGAATATGTAAGACCAGCAAGTAATGACACTTCTTTCTATACTAATGATTTATGTTTATGCTCTGATTCTTCAAAAATTAGGCACTAAGTTAGGAGCGATACATAAATAAGGCATATATACTGGTATAAATATTCCGGAGAGTTTTAATTATTTCCTCCATTTCCTTTTTCAGGGTTCTAAAATGTGTAAGACTAGTATATGCAGTATTAATCCTTGTATAACTTGTACGTAATATATAATTGTATAAAAATGAAATACATAAGCGATATCCAACGTTCATATTCTCCGGAAAATCTATACGGATTTCATTTAAACCATTATTTTTCCTCGCTCCTGAATACATTGCGCATTATTTCATTTAAATTTTTCTTTTGGTCACTTGACCATCGACAGATTTTTATTGCTTTTTATTATTATTGCGGAGCTCATCAATCAATTCAGGTCAACAAAATAATAACAGCATTCATTGGAATGCAGCTAGAAGTTTCATGCTAAAATTATAATGGTAACTCTAAAAAACCTTGATCAACTTTAAAAAATAAACTCAACGGTTTAGGCAAAATGTCAATAATTTTGAAACAATACTTCTATAATTTCCATTATAAGCTATACTGAGCCAATATTGCCTGTTATTAAAAGGTAGAGAGACCTTTTTTCATAGTCGATAAAACATAGAGCCGAACTAAAGATTATCTACATATTCATACTTGTTTCGGTTCTAGTTTGTATTTCCAACGACAAATATTCTGCATTCCCTTCGGGAGCTAGACTAATCGTGATTTTAGGTCTCGTAAGAAAATATTTGCCTAAACTATTCACAAAAAATTTATTTGTAAAATAACTAGTAATATAAATTTACTTAAATGTTGATTTTTTAAACAAAATAGAACAAAATGTATTTAATTATAAATTTGTGAATAAATTAATATCTCATAAAATAAAGAAGACCAGGAAGATACAATGGTTACATAGACAGGAATCCACTTCACAGTTAGGTACTGTGATATCTCGAATCGTTAACCTTAAAGTAATTTGGCAGGAAGGAAACGTTAAGTGGCACTGATGAAAGGAAACGAGGTGTTTTATTGAATTAAACTTGGAGGATCCGGATAAGGAAAATATTGGTAGAAAGAATGCCGACGCCAATTAGGAAGATAAGAGGACCCAGTATCTAGAGAAAATAGAAATATATGGCTAGTAAGTACATAGTTCCGGTGATAAGTGAAAAATTGGAACCAAACTTAACAAAATGGGTCTACAAATATTACAAATTAATATAATATATTTTTTAAATGAAAGGATAACATACGTTTTGAAGACACAGAGGAAGAGATAAAATATAGTTGCATGAACTTCTATGAATTTTTTTTTTGTCCTAATTCCTCACTGAGATTTCTACCCTCTCGTGTTGCCATGGTCCAACTGTCGACAGTAAAAAAGGACGAGTTTATTTGTAAGCGACATAAAAATTTATGAAACCCCTCAAATAATAATGGCACTCATCTAAAAACAGCACAGGAATAACTAAGCATAAAAGTTTGCTGATTCTCACAAAATGACTAATCTGTCAATATCTCAATTAATAAAAGTTAAGAATACGTATCTTCTAAATACATTACAAGAAACACAAATTTGAACTTTTCCACTGGTTTATTGGTAACGCACAACGCGTTTCGGTTCACAGAACCATCCTCGGGTGTAAGAAGGTCAAATAGTGAATACACCGCCTTTATACATGTGCCTCGTACCCGAGGATAGTTCTGTGACCCAAAAAGTGTTGTCCGTTACCAATAAACCAGTGGAAAAGTGCAAACTTGTTTTTCTTATAATGATGAACTTTCACTACATCTCGCCTGAATTTGTTGAATGTATTCTTAATACGTATTTGTTTTTCCTTCAATATGAAATAAAGGATCAATTGACCATTATGAATTATTATTACGTAAACAGGTTCATGCTCATTTTTCAATCCTTAGCTACAATTTTTCAAAACATTCTTAAGTACATCATGTACGTGTATATGAATTAATCTTTTTTTTACTTTTTGGCATTTATAAATCAATTATTCTCTGATAGAATTTTGAGGAGCATGTATTTATAATAAATTCTGTAAATTATGCAATTTAAAATTTGTCCGTGGCTCAACTGACCCACAGGATGAAAGTACTAAATTGGGCTCTCAACGCGAAATCGAAATTGAGAAAGTATTTTACAAGGATATTCCCATAGATTTCCTTCATGATTCAATTCACCTCATATCCCATTTTCTTTCAGTTTATTATAATAATCAATAAAGTTAATTTAATTTATGGTCTAAAAAGGGAACGTAAGTAATCAAGATGGTTTCTCTGTTAGAGATAAAATATTACTTAAACGGTTCAGAACCTCAACCATCATAACAGTTACTTGAAATGGAAGATAAACATTCTCTCAAACACATTCCCAGGAGTAATTCAACAGGGTGTGTAATTTTAAAATGCCATAAGATTTCATTTAACTCTAAAGTCCGTTTTCAGCCTGTTGCTATGAATATATCATCGGAAGCAGATGGGAGTCATGTGAAAAAAACTTCAATCCCCTATCATCCAGTACCCCCACGGCCCTTGGCTCCCCCTGAGTGACGTTTCTCGTGGGATGAAAATCTCCTCACCCAGCTCCTGCTGAGCGAACGAGATAAAACTTAATTTAGGAAACTTTGCACCCTTTAGGAAACCCCAACCCTTTCGAACATGACCATGATGTAGGTGGCAGTAAGAAAAAATCGAGATCTTATTCCGCCTCGCAATGGGAAAGGAGCCACAAATTGCGCATTCACGTGTTGAAGAAAGGAGTTAGAGGAGTCCCCGTTTCAGGGGAAGAAAAAGGGTAGGGACTGGAGGAAATAGTGAGAGATATATCCGCGGTGATGGATTAAAGTAAGCCAAGCCGGCTAGGCAGTGTTGGCCCACGGAGAGCAGTTGGTGGAGTGAGGGATAAGCCAGAGACTGGCAGTTAATCCAAGAAGGGGGAGGGCTAAGGTTGTCTCGGGACGGATGAAGAAGGAAGGCTTTTGGGGGAGTGAAGGGGCGAGGGTCGGGAGGGAGAGAATGCAAGCGTGAGAGGAGGGCTAGGGGTTGGGAGAAGCTGTTGGGCGAAGCAGGACCGGGACAAATGGCACAAAAAGCCATTGTGCCGGTTCACAATCGACCCTATCTCCAACCCCGCGTGCCTTTCGACCCACGAGCACAATATCGCAGTCGTCACCGACCCTTCTCCCGCCGCCCTCCCCTCTCCTCCGACCTCTCCCCCGGCAACCCTTCCTCGTTCCGAGTCGTCACCTCTGTCCTCTCTCCTTTCCTCTTCCGCTCACCCTCCCTCCACATAACCCCTCTTCCTCTCCTCCGTTCTTCCCCCCTCGTTTCCACGCCAACCTTCCCAACTCCGCCGCTCCTCCATATCTCCTTCTCTTCTGTTACACCATAAAACACACCCTTAAGAACCGTCCCCCTCCGACCCCCTCCCCTTACAACTTCCACCCCTGATTCAACACTTTGTCCGAAACCTCCCATCTTCCCGACCGACTGCCCCTCCCTCTCCGTTTCGCCATGCCCGCAAAATCTTCAACACTTCGCCTCCTCCTCCATTCTTCCCGCACCCTCCAAGCGCAAAACCCCTCCCCACGAGTCCACGGTTTCTCGCGCTGCACGAAGCACTCTACGATCTTCGGGCTCCTTTTTTCCCATCGGTCTTGCTCCCCTTCTTTTCTCCGATCGCGAACATGCAGTCTCCATTGGTTTTACAGATTCATATTACCAATGAATGATTCCCATCTATATCATGCAATCAATCAAAACCAGCCTGAACTTTCCAGATGTGGGAAGTCGAATTTTTATTTTCTGCCTAAGATGAAGCATAGCCGCCAACTCCTTTCACTGTGGAGTTTTTCGATAGCAGCGCCGGGACTAAGAAGCAACAAAATCTCTATGGCCTCAAAGACTTACTTTCAGCACCTAATTCAAAAATTTATCGGCAATGAACTGCCGAACTGAAGTCAAAAGCAAAACGTTTAATAAAACACATATCGTTTCTCATCAGCCAATGAATAATTATGGAATTACGGATTGAATTAAAGGATATGCTTTCATGATTTTTGGACAACAAACAATAAAACGATTAAGACATGGAAATTCTTTACGGAAAAGTTCACCTTGGAATGAATACCTCCATAACATTACATATGTCATCACATCATTATTAGACCAAGATCAATGAATTACGCTGAAATTACATGCATAGACAACAAGTTGGTCGTCGAGAAAGCAATTAAATAACATCCAACATAAGTGGCAATAAGTCTTATAAAAAATCATACTTTGTTTAATTTTAATAATTTGTATTTAAGTTACGTAATTCTTTACCATATTTATGCTGATTGAATTCTATGGAATGGATAGCAAGAAAAAACACCTGAACCCGTGGTTTGGCTAAAATCTCCGAACGATTAAATTATAATTCATTGTACGAGATTCATGTATAAAGGTTTAAACCCTGGAATTAAACTGTTAATATGAACATTTATGAGCATATGGTGGAATAGAATTTCATTTATATAATTATTGATCTTTAGTTATCTTACTTTTCTATCTAACTGCGATGTGGTCAAAAGGGGTATTATATATCTCTGACGACAAATTTGAATGACTAAATTTTACCCTTCCACTTTACATTTATTACCGTTTCTTTATTTAATAAAAATTTAGTTAAGTTCAAATATTTTGTCAAAAAGTAATAATAGTCGAAAAGATGTTTATCATGTAGTTCCACGCCATCCGCAACCGTATCCTAATATTATTTCAGTTAATAATACGATAATTATTTCAGGGATTTCTCAAAACATCACGCTTTACAGTATACACTCGCTGCCTTTTGGTTCCTTCGTGTGTGAACTAAAATTTTAAAATTCTTCTACAAAAATTAAAATGGCGTTCATTGTAAGATAATTTCATATTGGGGTATTTTTAAGTTCAATGTAATCTTTTAATTTCACATTTTTCTGAACCTGAATATTGAAATTTATATTTATCACAACTTTCACGTCGACAATGGACATAATGTTTTCATTACTTCCCTTCTTCACTTTCTTTTTACCATCACCATTCGGCGTTATAACGAAATATATATTTAGCTCTCTACAAGAAATTCCATCGCAGTTTTAAACCAAACAATAAAATGAAATTTTAACATCATAACTCTGAAAAATTAACACATTGGTACATTGATCTTCACATGCAGCCGTCAAAAATCAACATTATTCCACAAAACAAATTAATTTAGAAAAACGAATAATTAATAACAATTCATATGACACTTAATAGGGTTTATGTCATTTAATCTTTTTGATTCAAGTATTAAGATTATTATAGTGCCCATAGACTCAATATGAATCATCAATGCCTATATCCGTTTTAAAATTAAATTTATAAATAATAGAAAAGAGAATCCCTAACACCCTGCCACACGCCCTTGTGGCGGCTTGCGGAGCATTAAGTAGATGTAGATGTAGAATCCACAAAAATCACTTTATGTATACTTATTCATATAGCAGAAATAAATGTTTAACTATTTCCCAAAATCAAGGCCATAATACTATATCTGAAACATACATTTACGCAGTCATTCTTCTAAACATTTTGACGCAAAAGTTTAATCCTGCAAATGACTACGGAAGAAATGTATCTAATATGAAATATATCTTTCCGTTAAAAATGATTGACAGCATTAAAAAAAGACATTTACTCAATTTAGTTAAGGCTTAAGCTACAAGGGCGTCAAGATTCAACTATACTCAGCGGTAAAAAATTAAAATCAATCGCAAATGTTTTCAGACTAATTCTTTAGCTATTTATACATGTAGAGATAGAGGCTTTGGTTATCTGAAAATGTAAAATATACAGTCAAGCAACATGCCACGACGTTGATATTTGTGTTTACAAAAATAACATTCACTTACAAGAACGTGGCGTGTTTAGCTTAGAGTTAGCTGACCATCATATGTTTTCGTTTTCCTGGGCTCCGTGTGTTTCTTCCCATTCCGAACTCACCTTGTATCCCATTTCTCCTCCTTTCTCGAGCATATCTCCAACCCATGCCCCTAATTGCCTCATTTTTCTTCCCTACTCTTCTCGCTGTCCCCCATTCTCCCAAAGGATTGCCTAAACACATCGTCCCTAAGTTTTCATGCCGAAGAGCTTCCCTCCACCTCATGTCTGCCTCAGTCCCACTCACCCTTCACATCAACTTCCATCTTTCTCTCCGAGTCCCTCTCATTCGCCTCTATTCATTCACGCCCCTCTTAATCTCTCCCCCGCCGCTGACTCATCTGCCCTCCCCATCTCACCCTCCTTGACACCCCAGAAACCATCCAAAAACTGACCAGGGCAGTTTCGCTGCCGTCCGCCAGTGTCAATACCGATTTTCTACTCACTCTCTCAAGAGTTAGCAACCGCTCATTTACCTTATTCTCATGGCAAATAACCTATTTTAGCCTTTTTGTCAATAAATCGACCCCTTTCCAGGCTTGGCCTCATTGGATGACTGCCTTTACGGAGTCCTATTTCGCCATTAATTACTACGTTCCCGCTTCAGCAGATCTCCCTGTAGTAAGTTTTAAATTACATTTCTGTGACAACTGATTTCGCCAAGCGAATTAGAGAGGAAACTTGAAAACAAAGAACACATTGATGAACACACTATAAGCTTAAATTTTCAGTTTTTCGCTTTGACCAAGAACAGTTCGCAAAATACATGGAAAATGTTATGATAATGCGTCACAAACCTCGGAAGCAAGGGCATTGCTTTAAATCTTTATATTGAAATGTATACCTGCGTCATTATAATAGATCAACTTATTTATTCCATTTAATAGTGATAATTTGATTTAAATGAAAAATCAACACCAGGCAAAGTGAATGATTGCTTAAATCAGACATATGCTTTCTAAAATGTTCAAATACTCAACTTTTTCATGCAAACTCTCTCCAAAATTATTTCTATCAATATTTATTAAATATTTAGGCTGCTAGGTACGATAAAATAAAGACGTTAAAGAGTATAACTTGTATGGTTATATATAGGAAAAATCCGAGAAGGTTAAATGGTTCCCAACATATTGGGAATGAAATCTAATTTCTATAAGCCAACAATGTTAATATTCAGAGATAGCAAATGTGTACCAAAAAGTTTCAATGTCAAATATTTCCCAATATGTTTTTCTAAACTTCACAACCTCCAACCCATTCTGCATGTGATTTTTCTGAAGTATAATCCGCTCTTAAATTTAATCCGCTCCTCGATAACCACCCCTCCATTACCCATTTCTCGGGTCAACATATTTCACTCCCTTTTTTCTTCCTTTAGTCACCCATTTGCTCTTCATTCTCCAGTTGTATTTTGCTATGCCATATTTTCCTTAATTAGCCTTCTATTATTTTTCCCTCGTTATTTTCTATTAATTCTCCCCTCATTAATAAAATACCACCCTATATTACATATAACACCGTTTATTCATTAGCATCGCTGAAAAAATGGCTGCTCTCTGCCGAGTTGAGACTTCCAAGTGGTTGCGTAGTGAAAGTCACTATCGGAAGTCTAATCTCTAATGGTGTAAATAGAGAAAGAGCTACTTATTAATAAAAGAAGCATCATTGAAAATGCTCGTGATATGAAATATGAGAATCCAACGCGTAAAAAAATGTAGGCACAGTAAGTTGTCCCAGAAAATATACGCTAGCTAAGGTTGATGTCCATTCCCAATATCAAATAGGGAAACATTTTATTAAACAGCTGCATTAAATATTTCTGTCTGGTCTGGATGAGGAACTTTGTTAAGGGGAAGTTATCGTCAATGTCTGTTTTCTATCTGTGTTCTCTTCCCGACTTGATTCTGATCTCTAACTGGGCGCCGATCCTAATTAAGTGAAAAGATCCCAATAGTAACTCTAATAAAGCAAGCACTACTGTGACTAATAGAAAAATTAATGTTACTCGTGTGATTCCACGCCACTGGAGCAAACCGAGACGAAATTGTCATCCAAGTTACATCCCGTATTTCAGATCTTCCGCCGATCACTCAAAAATATCTTGACTTTGAACTTCATGCCCAAAGAAAAATATTCTTCAAAATTTCCCTCTGATAATGATAACACCTATCTTCTCATAAAACTCATTTTTTCAGGTGATGGTGGTGGTAATTCCGTATTCAGTAGGTTCCTACCTTTTGCAGAAGATTTCAGCATTCACATGCGGGACTATAGGTATAGATATTTCCTCTATATCTTTCACAAAATGTTGCGTAATAGAAATAAAAGCTCAATATAAATGAATGCCAACTTGAAAAGTTCTTTCGGAAAGGTATTTTGACTGTTGAGTAAGTCAATGCGATGAAAAAAAAGAGTCATTGTGGATTTAATTGGGATCGTCGTTGGTGCAGCTGCAACGAATAATTTCCGAGAAGCCTTTTCGGTCAACGATCGAGATTCCTTTGAGGGAGAGAGCACTCACTCCACCTCAGCGGCTCGGGCATCATTTTTACCGCCGACGCCGTCCTTTTCCAGCGACGCCATCTCCTGCTCGCTTTAACTACTACAGCGGGGCAAAAGGGAAAGTGTTTACGTGAAAGAGGTGGGAGGAAGGTGGGTGACCGTTCCCCTCGCACCGCTCACCGTCCCCACCCAATCGTGTGCATCCTTCACTCCATTCCCTTCTCTCTTCCCCATTCCGTTTCCTCCTCCGACTTACAACGCCCTTGACAGCCCGAGGACACAAGCTATCCTACTAACAACCCGGTCCCTCCGATACCTCAAACCCCCCCTCCCTTTGGGACAGTAGTTGTGATCCCAACAACCCCTTCTTCCACCCATTCTCTGAACCACAACCCTTATCCAATCTACCCCGTCATAAACGCATGCACACATGCCTCCATTGCCTTTGCCACTCTCCGGCTTTTTGGACCTCCCCCCACCCCCCTATGGCCCCCTCCCGCAAAACCATCACCCTTTTCCGCCTGCACATTCCCCCACCCCAACCACCATTTCCCGCATCCCCAAGACCTTCGCCCGCGAACTTCCGAACTCGTTCGCCCAGCCCATCCCTATCCGCCCACCCGTCGACGGGTCCCTCCACCCATCTGGCCTTGGCCGCAGGGCATCCCAAAATGTTCGCTGAGGGAGAGAGGAGACGAGAGACGCGTAAATTATTCAGCAGAGTATAACATCTCAGTTTATCCACCTCCCCTCTGTTTACAATTTTTTACCATAAATATCATTTCAAGGGACATACCTCTCTTCGATAGCAAGCAAATTATTTTTTAATGTCAGTTGGTCCTTATCGCGATCGCTTATTACTCTGTAAGGACATTAAGCAAACATCAATAGGCTATGAATGTTACACATTACCTTTTTTCATATGCTGGAATTCACGGGCAGGCTTACGTTAATCAATATACATTTATTCCGGCATTTTTATCATAAATATTAATTCGTACATAAAGTATTCATGCAAATTGATTATGCAGATTGATAAAATTAAATAATAGAGTATGTAATGCATAAACATGTAAAACAATGCTTGTATTAATAACTAATGTAGGAAATATTTTTTGTCGAATGAAAAGAATATGGCATATTGACTTGATAGGATATAAGGCTATAGGTATTAGCGTCATAATCGTATCCATATCTACTCATTTGGATAGACTCGTATGTGTACATAGGCGATAGTTAAAATATAAATATAAATTCTCATGCGAAAAGGCCAGTTTTTCCGGGAAGAAACATCTTTGATTACCTGATAAACGTATCATACAGTCGTGAATTAGCGTTGACAAAAATATGATTATCACTTTAGTTTGATTTGGACAAGGTTATATAGTAGGCTAAGCTTCGAAATTGTTTTTTCCTACCCACTTAGTTAAGAGCCAGGTTTCTATTTCTAAGGAATTCACAAGGAGATTTCCACGATGCAAAAACGTAACCACAAGTCTTCTGACTATAAGATTTCTCTAGTTCTATTTCGAGATGTAGCGTTTCGCACTCGATGGTCAAATCATATTAATCATGATTAGTTTCATAGGGGAAGGTAAAGCTCACCCAACACCCTCGACGGAGTGTAAAGCTCATACATCAGAGTAGGAAGGGCAGTTACCTTCCCTGTGCCGTTTTTTCCATGCCAATAAGGATCTGGTACCTACTTGTTAAAACGCATGTTTTAGATATCTAAAATCTAGCTTTTTACCCATCGCTCTAACCACTGCTATATCAGTCTGATTTATATAACTTCAATTTAATATGTTGACTTAGGTGACCTATATACGATGAGCAGACGTGTATTGTAAAACTTCAAGTTACTTACACCCAGACAGGAGCTCAAAATAGACTGCCAAAATTTGATGACTCCTAATTCAGACATTTTAGGGAAATTGTTAAGGAGGACAATTTGATATTAGCTTTCCCATTTCCGTAAAGTACTGATTTGATTTTCACCATCATCATATTAAATTGGTGTTTTCTTGGAAGCACCTTTTGCAGTCATTCAAATTTTCAGATTCATGTAGCAAAGGTCTACCGGAGACATTTCCTTGTAACGTAAATACGTAAGTCTGCACTTTTAATATTCTTCAGAAGTTTCATTTAGATGATGAAATATACATAAATAAGGGTGAGTGTAACTTTGGGATCTGAAAATGTAGAATATCAAACATTGATCATTCAAATGTACGTGAAAAAGGTGAAGAAATAACAATAAATGTTTTTTTTTATGTGTTTATGGCTTATATATATATATATATATATATATATATATATATATATATATATATATATATATATATATATATATATATAATATATATATATGTATGTATGTATGTACGTATGCATGTATATACATGGATAATTATATTTATTTAGTTAAATAAATTAAGTATAACATATTAATAAAGGTCTTCCTTCAGAACATGGAGGTCGTCACATGGAGGTATTCACTGAAAATTCAGAAATAGCTTGTGAGTGTTACAATTATTTCTGGTACTCTGCTTAATGAATCTATAATATAATCCATTGACAAATAAGTGAACCCGTTAATGGTTATTATATTCTCATAAAAATAAGCTATTCTTATGAAGAAAAATTAACATTTCTGTTTCGTTAATAGGTGTATTCTAAACGACGTTTTCACAGCGTACGAAAAAGGATTCATTCTCGAAAAAATAAATGTTGCTTCCCTTAATTCGCTCTTTCAAATGCTTGTGTAAACAAAAAATTGAATGGGCCATAATAGGGAAAGATATTTAACTTGAATTGCAATAAAAATAATATATACAAATTTTTTGATAGTTAAGGCGTTAGAAACCGACATCATAAGTAACTTGAATTAATAATGCAACTTCGGTGAGCGCCAGGTAGAAATTTTCATGAAGGAAGAAAGATAATTGGTGTAGGTTGGATCTATGTTTATTCATGATACGGGTAGCACCATCTTGCCGATGGTAATCAATGTCCTCGTGTTCAAAACTCCGTGTATCTCATGTTTCAGCGGAGGTGTCGGGCTTTCGGAGCGACAACTGCCGCGCAGCAGGAGGGAGTGAGGGAGCCGCTTCCGCCTCTTATGGTAACGAGACGTTGGTAGTGACCGCCTTGCGCTCCGCAGCTATGCTAGTGCACCCGGAAGGGATCGTTAAGACCACCACAGAAAGTGCTTACTTCTGTGCTAATGGTGAGTAATAACCGTGAGTCAATACCTTTAAGTTTACTGCGGAATTTTACTCATCCTTTTTCCATGATGAGGTATTCCCTTAAAATGAGGTGCCTACAAATCTTATTCCCTTAAAATGAGGTGACTACAAACATAATCCTTAAGATTCAAAATCAGAAAAATATTGCTTAGAACATTACACTAATAGTAAAGCTTAATTATGCAGCGAAAGTTAAAAGTAAACTTTTTGGGCACCTAATAGTTTTATCTAGTTATTCAATGATCACTGTTAACAATTATTCATAGTTTAATTTAAAAATAACATATAATTTGAAATGTATTTCTGAAGTGTGATTTTATACTACGGTCATTAAAAATAATTCAAATTCAAGTATAAACAATGGCTAAAGAATGTCGAAGGGCTTGTGTGTAAGTAAGTTAAATACTTGGAACCATTTCGATTTTAACTATTCAAAGAAGAGGCTTTATATTTTTTTTCAATGTGAGCACTTTTTACTCATTTTTTCTACGTTAATTTAACCTTTGTATTACTGAAAACGTAGTTTTAGTCACTTTTGACAGATTTAAAATCCTTTATTTTGGTATATGTAAAAGTTGATCCCTAATCAGTATTTTCAATTATAATTATTGCTCAATTCGATTGGTATTTTTCAAATACATTTAGCAGGTATGCATGGTAATAACTAGCCCCGAACTTCATTATTCCCTAGCTACTGTTCGATGTAAACGTCTTCATTCAAACCCTTACTCTCCTTTCTCCTATTTTATGTTACCTCAGAAAATGTTCTCATCTCCTCACCGGATACATTCCGCTTCGAATGGGTGGGAGCGCCACGGTCGAGAGAAGGGGTAGTCTTCGAAGCTCGAGCTGGCGCCGGCATACACATCGCGCTCTCCGATGTGAGAGAAGCTTCACCAAACATGTACAGAGTAGCGTTAGGAGACGCGGACAACACGGTTTCCTGGATTGGCAGGGGAAGCCATGGTGAGTTAACCCACCAAAGTGCTCAAATTTCCAAAATGATTTTGCAACATATTTTTCATATTGTTTCATATGTTTAAGTGTTTGTTTCTAAACTATGAAATTTACTTGAATTAAATGTGAGTTAAAAGTTAATCAAATGTACTGTGAAAGTTAATTAAAGTGAAGTGAAAACAATGTAAATCTAATTTGCGATGTAACTTGATTTCATTTGTAAAATAAGTGGCAATTTTAAAGCGAACATATTCACTCCAAATTTAGTTGGATAGGACCAGAGTGGCCACGGGTATTTTCTGTAACATATTGTTTGCTTTAAAACATGCAACAAATAAAGGAAAATATAAATTTTTTAGAATAATGCTTTTCCTTAAAAAATAAATTTAGTTAGATAGTTAATTAACAATATTTTTACTTAGTAATTTCGTTAAATAGTTTTCTACGATTTTTCATTTACATTTATACTATTTGGACAAAAGAAGTAAAAAAAACATCATTACGCAATGTTGAGTAGAATTACAAATGCATTTGATTATATAGTAATTTTAATGCCGAAATTCCTTTCATTGTTACCTTTAGATATGCAAAATTAATCAAATAACCTTTCGTTAATTGATGTTTGAAATAGTGATTATAATGAGTATCTAGCAACAACAATTTTTGAAGTCTTACTTTATTACCGTACCTTAATTAATCCTGTCTCACCTACTGTATTTTGTCCTTAAATATTATATGGTTTTCCCTATATTGCTACACACAGTGAAATTTAATATAAAACAATACATGGTTTATCAAATTCCTAAAGAATGGATTTTGTAATTAATGCCTCAGAAAAGACCTACGCTATTAAAAATGAGATGACTTGTATGTTTTTCGAATTCGTTTTATTGGAGAACCAATTGAAAATATTCTTTGATGGTTATTAAAATGAATTCAAATGATATGCGAAAAATATGAGCAATTTACAATTCCTTCGACTATTTTCTTAATTTATCTAAGTTTTTTTATCATAGAATAATTACAAATTTTGTCCATCCTAATTAATTGTACATAGACTTACATATTTAGTAAACCGTGATGAATAAAGATGGTATGGTTCTTTTTCTGAAGATTAATGAACAGAAAGTTTGTTAAATTTTCTTGTAAAATTATTGTGTTCAACTTTTACTAAAAATTGCTTAATTATGTCACAAATCTTAATAGATATATTGACGGACAGAAGGTTTGAGTTAGCAACAAGTAATATAGTTTATGTCATTATATTTATTTAATTATGCTTATGAAGGAGATTGACTAATACAGAAGGTTACTAAAACCCACACTTCATAGATATAAATATGCTTACTCGTTTTATCATATGGGTCGAGAAGAAAGGATACCTCATCATTTTTATAACAAGATGAATCGGTTTTTTGTACTTCCAACTGATCAGGGCAATAGAAAGAATAGACATGCTTAATGGCCTGCTCACTTCCGGTGGAAATCCGGTATTTCTGAATAGTGCGACGGGTGGATCGCTCTATTAATCTCACCCGACGAATTGTGAAAAATGCTCAATGGAAACCCTCAATGTCATTTTCCTTTAGACCACGTGAAAAAAAAACACCAACGTCTCTTCCGAGGGAACTTGAAAAATGAAGGTTTAATCTCGGAAAACAATTTAACTCATGGCATTTTTCAAACTTGCCGCAACAGATAAAGAACCGTCTTTCTTCTGCATTGGAATTCCAACCTCAAACTCCCTTCCATCCCCACCCTCCGCCACAGTCGTTACTTCCTCATCCCTCTTCCTCTCCTCCTCAACCGCCTCCCTATCTTTTCCGACTCCTCCATTATCCCAGAGCCATATCGCATTTTCTCCGCCATTTCCTAAATTGGAATTCTCGTATTCCTCTATTCCCAAGTCCCATTCTTCGTGCAATTCGTTAAATCGAGCCGTCGATCCCTTTCACAATGACGATATTTCAGCTCGCATCCAATATGCTATCAATCAAAACTCCGTGTAATGTTCTCGCCCTTCCCTCCGACTCGTTCCCTTGCTCCTCATCCTCCTCCTCACAACCCAACCCCCTTTTCTGATTCCTAAAAAAGTTTGTTTCTTCTCCGTCCATTTTTCGCGTGGTGAAAATTTGAGCATCGATCTGACCCTGAGTTTCCCGCGCCCGATTGTGGTATTAGTTCCGCTTTTCTCCGCGCGTCGCAGCCCATGTCGCTACCGACTATCGCGGTAAGGTAATACTATAGTGTACATTTTTGGATGTACAGAGTTCTCGTTTTGTTTCAATCCACTTGGATGCGCAAATATAGAAAACTCAGACCTTCTTTTAAGATACCTAAAGTCATGGTAGTGGCAAACAAGATGAATCGTTAAAATCTTCCGGAATAACATTGATAGGCATAAATAAATGTACTACGAAACTTGAAATATGGTTCTACATTTTTTCAATTACTGGTATTTAAATTTAAAGATCGAAATATGGTTGCATAATTTTTGTATATTTAATGAAATATTTGTTTATCACACATTCAGTTCAAACATATTAATCATGTGGCATCTTGTAAAAATATTAAAAGTTAAAACATTCTTCTTGGGGCCTTCATGAATGTTTGAAGATTATTGTGACTGCATATCTGATTGCATTCCTAGTCTAAAAATTCAGTTATTCCACTAACTAATTAAAAATTAACATAAACGTGTTCTTGTATTAGTGTTCAATTTTGGTTGTTTTCATTGTTATCGGTATAGAGAGGGTGGGAGAACTCCACTAACGGAAGGGAATAAATTCTGACACAAAATTTAAATTTCGGGCATTTAATTTGCTAACTTCATCCCGCTACAAAAATTATCCAAAAATTTCTAAGATGATGGCTCCCAACCGCACATAATCAAGTAACACAAATTTTACTCTACGTTTTATTATGCAACGTACGTGGCCCAGTAATTGCACCTTTTTTCAAGCAGTTTTATTTCATTCATTATAACTATATCTGAGATTAAACATCCGTACTAAGTAATTTACCATACACGCTTGTTTTTTGCAAAATAGTAAACCCAATTTGCAATTGACATCCGGTTTTCTTGTGCCAATATCATGCTTATCTTTGATGAGGGCGGTCGAAACATATTTATAAACATTTTTACTTCAGTAAGAAAACCTAACGCACATTTAGATTGCATTAAATGTGCAACCAGACTACGACATTATAGCTGATTGGTTGATTGGTAGCTGATTGGTAATTGAAAGTTGGTATGCAATGTTTGCATGGACTTAACTTTATTGCCCATGGTAGTCATTAAAATTTCTGTTTACAGTGAGTAGATGCCCGAATTTCATTAGCTATAAATCGCTTTCACTTGCAGAAAGGCAAGAAATGATTACCAGTTAATCAAAAAAGTGGACAATTGCATTTCAGTGAATTGACATATTCCTGAAGATCTGATAAAATAATAATCTCATATTTGTGTATAGCGTTATTTAGAACACTGAATAGTCGGATTTCGTGAATTAGATTTTTATTAATAGAGAACTTAAACTATTAAAAGAAACCTTTTACAAAATTCACACGCAAACCCTTAAGTGGCTGAGAAAACGATGAATGTGCCGTATGTCACTCCAAATATCTAAAATATGGAACTGAATGAAGTAGGAAAAATTTAATTCGCCCTTAAGCCAATGTTTCTACTTTTTTTGCCACATGACACGACCTGAGTAGAGACAATACAGTGATTCCTGTTGAATCATTGGTCATTATCGACAAAGAGAGGGGTAGATTAAATTTCTTCGTGATAATTAGTGGAAGAATACCTTGCCATATTTTAACCAACATAACGTCATATCATGTGCTGAAAGGTACCACCAATCAGCCATGACCAAGAGCGAGAGAGGGAAGAATATATGTAATTTGGATAAGAGGGGGTGAGATGAGTGAGAGGGAGTGGCAAGGGGAGGGAAGGCAGAAAATGTGGGAAAGGGGAAAATATAATTGAAAATGAGAACGTGAGGGGGAGAGAATGATGAGAGGAGATGGGGAAGGAAGATATATAGATAAGAGAATAACGATTATTTTTCCGGACAAGTTTATTCTTGCAATTCCATCTGTAACAGAGTCATCGCAATCACTTCGTAAAAACAATCCCTTCGTATGAAAAGAATACTATTCGATTCGGCGAGCAAAATGAATGCTACTGAAATTTACCAAAGCATATGGATGATTCGGCAAGAATCGTATAGATGCGAAAAATTAAATTCCAGGACAATTAGCATGGTCATTCACTATCATAGCTCATGTTATAAGTTTCGCTCACCATCAGAGGGCAATTCTACAAGAAGTCTAAAAAGAATATTCCGACGAAAAATTAAAGCGTGGAATTAACAACAGAACTTCGAAATAGAAACCTATGAATAAAAGAACGTTCTGAAACAGAAAACTTAGTGAGCACTTGATTTTAAGTTATATCAGTGAATAACTAAATTGTGTAATTAATCATAAACGATGTTATTCAAATTTACCAATATTTTAAATAACTGGGATCGTTTATACGAGTAGATTAAGCCAGATAAATCCGCGAAAAATTACTTTCCATGATTGAAAAACAATCTCTCACAAGTCTATTAGTGTTTAATTATTGCATATAGCACGTTTAAAAAATCGTTTTCAATAGAATACTCAAGAGTAAATACATCAAAATTGTATTTTAAAATCATTAATGTTTATTATGATTGATCGATGAATAGAGTTAAATGTCGTGTCAACCAAGTACTTGAGTCCCATAACACGTAATTTTCTTCTTTGACAGCTATTGGCGTGCATTTGGCCAGTGCTCAGACCCCTCGCATTCTATCCTCTGAGGACTTCCGCACATTTTGGATGACCTGGGAGCAACGATCGGGGCGACTAGAAGTCGGCACCGGTCACGCATTCCACAACGGCACCATCCTCACCGTGAAAACGGATCCCACTCTCAGGGTGCGGCAGCTTGGATTTGCTTCTGACTGGGGGCTTCCGGCCGAGTTCAGGTATTTAAAATTTTGTGATAGTGTGCTTTGCACGATGGCGTAAAAAATACATGCGTCAATGTTTTCCTTTATTTCCACTCATCCTTCACTTGGAAAAAATTTGATGACCTCAAGAAACCATACTAAAATGCCAATAAAATCCTTTATTTTTATACATTTTACAAAAAATTGTAATTCTCCGTTTTTCATTCTTTTAATTAAAATGTATCATGTATGATGAGGGATTGATATGGGGCTTAGACATTAATATGATTGAAATAATTATATTTAATCATATTCGTAAGTATTTAAACTATTAAAATTATACTGATTTACAACTTCAAACTGAACAATCATGGTGTAAAAATAGAAATAATGTAGTGCTATGCATATTAAAATAAATGAGTAATGTATAACTATGAGAATTATCATAAGATTGTGTATGAAATCATTGGAAAATATTATACATTCATGATTTGTATTTTTTAAATATCTACTGTAAAAGAAGAATAAATAAGAGAAATGATGTCTGAAAGTGGCCATTTGACTAATCTCTTACAATTAACACTATCTTGCTTCGATTTATTGGTTAAGTTTCCTATTACGTGGTCGTCATGCATATAGAATCTTACTTCTAAAACGTTACCATTATAATAAATAGAAGCATCTGAATTCTTATTACTGATTATTAAATGTCCCGCCTTTTTTCAGAGTTTGGAACTTCAATGATGAAGCCGGATTTTCTCAAGTCCTCCACTTGGACGTACCTAAGTCTGTGGTACCAGGAACAGAACAAGGATCTCTTTTTGTCGCCGGTAATGAAATTAGTGTTTTAAAATAGAAATGGGTGAATATCAGTTTTCACCTTTAGTAATCAAACCAATTATTTAATATTAAATGGCATCAATTTCTGAACACTGCGTTCATGCATTTATTCTCTCCGATTTTAATTTATCTTTTTTTAATTTCTCCTTACTCTATGTAGCAAAGTATTGTTAAATATAATATTTAAAAAATTAATTAACTACACTTCAATTAGTATTTTCCCCGATGAAAAGTTGAAATGAGCATTGACAGTTACTGAACAAGTACAATAATCTGAATTAATAGCAACATGAAATGCTCCTTTCAGATGTTTGGCTTCTTTATGACAAATGCAAGTTGAAATCTGTAGATACGATTTGCAATTTATTTGTGGGAAAATAAAATTAATGTTCATATTCATTGTAATTTTCAGAGTATATTTCAAAAACATTACTGAGAAACCTCAATGCATGCATTTTTTTTAAATGCTATTGTATTATCCCGTATTTTTATTCCGTCACTGTTTATGTTCAATATATTTACTGACTTTGCTACTTTACTACACTTCAGTTTTCGTACACAATTTTTCGTGTGACAGCATCACTCCATACGTTTTCCCGTGGGATAAAGATTAATTTATATTCATGTCTGAATTGCTTAAAAAATGGATAGGCTAAATAATTCAACAGGAAATAACTCTTGTTGAAATAATACTTACCCATTTAAAATTTAAGGAAAAGGCTATTTTATAGGAAACTCGGGCTTAGTACGGGGTGAACTCTACCCAGTATATATATATATATACTAATACATATATATACTAATATATATATATATATATATATATATATATATATATATATATCTTCGAAATAGGACGCTCTCCGGTGACGTACAAATATATAAAAACACTGATAAAGATTTAAAACATAGAAACACAAAGGAAGTTTTTTTTACAAACACAAAGTAATTTTGACGCTTCGATGGCACGGCTGTTATCATCAGTATACATATAGATAGGTAGACCAATAGATAGATCATCAGTAGCATATATATGTATACAAAATTTAAAAAAATAACGTTTGGTTTTTGTTCACGCAAGTCCAGTTATTATAGACCTTGCATGGGTTCGAGCTCCCCGTGACCAAAACTTTCTACTGTTCCCTCCCTTAGCTGCTGTTAAGGGAAGGCCTAGCATGCCTACATCAGGCTAACGGTATTTTCCACTGATGAATGCAAAAACTAATGACAATTCAAAACTTACAAAATAAAAGTAAATGAATTTTGACTAAGCCTAATTAACATTTATATAACGAACTTTGTTAGTTTACAGGTATCAAGGAATTACGAATTCGCTCCAATATTTTTCACCCCTCATTAGTCAATTGAATTCAGACTACTCAAAACCACAACGGGGAGTTTATTTCTGTCAGTATGGTGAAAAGAATTAAAATTTTGAAGATCCCATTAGTTTTTTCATTGATTACAAACGAACAGTTTCACCTGTTGGGGGTATTCACCAGGTATAGTACAAGAGGTATTCTTTTTCAGGCGGTCTCTTTCTCCCTCCGCACCGGGATACCTCGCGGGCTTCCGCCGTGCCCCAGGACGAGGACGAGGAGGGCGTAATACCAGCATGGGGCGGGGGAACGACCGGCGGGGGAGAGGAGGAGGACGGGGGCGTGGGGAGGGCGTCTCGAGCCGAGGAGGAGGGTGGGGAAGAGGTGGGCCCCGGCGTGGGAGGGGACGAGGAGTGGGAGTGGGAGGGTGGGCCAGCGTCTGCCGGGCCAGATCTCTCGGACGCCGTCGCCGCCTTCGCGCCACTCCTCCGGCTGGAGCACCAAGAGGCTGTAGGGGAGGCCTCGGCAGCTCGCCGCCAGAGGGTCAGGCGACTATTGGGGCTGCGGGTACAGGTGCTCCTGGGGTTCCGAAACATGGAGGAGGGCTATTTCGGGGACCACCCGAGGGTACCGCACTACGGGTAAGGGAGGAAGTCAGAGGAAAATCAAAGTGGTCAACTTTTATTCCTCCTTCAAATAAATAATCCGTGCCATAGCGCAAAAACATTTACGTGCAACAACCTAATGTTGAAGTGAATAGCACAAAATTTTAAGTAGATGGTCGGTTAAGATGAAGTTCTCATGCTCTAAAAGAGTTTAATTTTACCCAATTAGTGCTATATGCCCTCATATGATCAATAATTATGTATATATGTAAATAATAAGTAGTTTAAAATCGGTATATGTAATTTTTCTCGAGAACGGCTCTTTGTATTTTCATAAAACCGTATCATTAGGTTTACTGGATATAAGAAGTATATTGCCTTATTGCCTACGGAGCCATGTTTTGGTAAATTCATTTGGAGATCTGCATCAAAATGCAAATTAAATGCATAGTTTAAATGGAATCGAAGCTACTGTTGATTGAATTTTTTCATATACATCCAAACCGTTCATTGCATGTTTACTTTTTGTGCGTTTTTCCATTGATCTGCCTTTTCGTTTTGCACATATCGAAGAAAATATCCAAAGAAAAAAATGAAGTGGGTTGTCATGAACTTGAGTTACGATGAAAGTAATGAATTATGCAGATGATTTAAAGAGTTGAGCTAAAACAACTTTTAATTGTGTCAGTTTGTGATTAAAATGGATATACTTGTGTTATTCAAGCACGTCCTTCAATTTATATAAAAGATAATTTATAATAATTTAACCTATGATATTAATCATCTAAATTTTGCATATTTTATCGTAAAAGGGGGGCCAAAATATTTTCTGAAATTGGGGGAATATATCGTTTTGACTGTGCTAGAGTATATTTCTCTAGTTCTCCGCTTTTGGAAAACAAATCACGTTTCCGATTCTTTTTTGTTTTAAGTAAATGCATAGATGAATGTCACAGTGGGCTATTTATTTGAGAAATATTGCGAATGTTGGAAATAAAACGGATAAAAAAGAGATACATTGGGGTGAAAAAGAGAGTCAGATATATCTTATTATTGGAAACGCATTACATAAGGATATCAGAAAATCACTCTGAGACCCATTGTGAAAGATGTAAATAAAATTAATAGGAATGATTCTTGTCATACCTTTTCCTCCTGAGAGATTGTTTAAACTTAAAATAACTAATGGCTTCGCTTCTACGTTATTTTGTGATGGTAAATTTATTACAATAAAAAATTTAGAAAAATATTGTTTCAAAAGATATAAATATGGTTCTAACCAAAAAAATTAAATGTTTACATGTTGGTTTTCTATATTTCTCCAGTTAGTCTTACTTAAATAATCTATAAAATTGGCTTTTGATTTATACAGGTTTCCTGTATTTACATTTCTTTGGAGATAACTTAATAGAATACAAGAATTATAATGGACTATAAATTTAACAATCAAAACTAATTCAATAAGCAGCTTCGTCTTTTTGATGCTATTACTCAAAAGAAATGTTCACATGTAGACCTGAGCACTGCCTCTAGCCACTTTTCTTCAATTACCTTTCTCCCTTGGCCATTGATAAACTGTATGCGTACAGTAACTTTCTGTTTGAAGGAAAATAATTGGAGGAAATTGGAAAGGAGGTAAAAAATAACTCTGCTTTATTCTACTTGACTCTATTTGGGACAATTTCTGTCACTGAATAACTCGGGTTTTATATTAATATTGATATCATATTTGAACTGTAAAAAGTACTTACAAATTGAAACAAAGGATTCCATTGACAAATGAAATTTTGCAATAAATTTATTCTTTTTCATTACCAATGTTGACTCTGGATATTGCTTTGCTTAGGATTAACTAGTTATATGAATCTTGGCCTCGTATAGGTACACTTCATTGTTACAAAAAGGGAACTCTCTTTAATCCAGTAATATCTCAATAAGATATGAAAGATGGGTAATATCCTCATGGTTAAAATCTCATTTAAGCATGTTTATGAGAGAGTTCAATTTCTTGCAGATCCACAATGATATTATTATGCTTCAGTCTTAATATTCAAATATAATTTAACAGGTGTTCTGCACAAATTTGGGGTAAGGTTTATTTCATGAATACATTGTGAAATGTAAACACGATATATTATTTACATGTTTACATTGTGAAATATAAACACGGTATTTCAAAAACTGTATTAATAAATAAGTGTTTTGCTTTTTTTGCAATTAAATCCACCGGTAACAGTTGATATTTATCTTATAACAGGAAGAGTATTATAGATATTCAATTCATTAACACGCATTACAATCGTACGTTGCACAACAGCTCAAAAAGAAAATTATAGATAAAGATTATTTTGAGTTTTTTAAAATCTCTTATTATTGCTTTTAAAATAATAATATTGAAATGCTTATATCATTATATTATACAGAACGCACACTGTAATTCCTAATTCCTTGAGTAAGCTATGATTTGAATATTAAATTTTAAACAATTTTTTATCAAAGCATTGCAGGATTTAGTTCAAAACTTTTCATTCAACCAATCAATTGATGGTTGTAAACTATTCACCCTTAGGTGGAGATATAAATTGCAGAGCAATCGTGGTAAAAACAGCATTCTTTATCTATGTAGTGTAAATGCATATTTATTTTTAATGCTAATGGAGTTCGTTCATGTCTAAATAATAATTCCCACTGTTATTATCCTTTTGGTTAGTGCCAATCATGGTGCCTATTTCAAAAACATACTGATTCCAAAGTTTCCCAAATTTACTTAAAAACAATGATGAATAAATCTTTGTGGAGACAATATAAATATGGATAACTCTTAGTGAAGGATATACTAAGATTTGATAGATATTTAACTCAAGATAGCTCCTAAGTAGAATTTGACTTGGGGTTTTTTTGCCAAAATGGGTCACAGGATTTTATGTGTATAATTTTTTAAAGAATCAAGGCGGCACCACACCTTGTTAATTCCAGTCGTGACGAAATGAGTATTCCCCTTTTTTTGTTTTTGGTTGCTGAGGTAGATTCCGGGTAACTTTGGGCTCATCAAACTGCGTGATTTTTGGTTACCTGAGTATCTGGGTAATCGCAATTGACATAAGGAAGTGTACAAGTATTGAATTCCCCAACGTGACGTGTATATCTTACACAATATATTTTTTCTTGAAATACGGTGGTCTACACCGTTGTCTATTAATATACTTCGGATTGATTACCGCAATGTATTTTGAATATCAAGCTCCGCAATCACTTACTAGCAGCTATCCTGCTGGACTGTAATTAATTAAGAGTATATCAATATTTTCTTTGATTATTGTTTCCGTGAATAATCCTGCACGTTTAGTACATCTTTTTACATGACCCCGCATGAAAAGTATTTACATTGTTACATGTTCCTTTCATAAAACATATTTATTAACCGTTGCAATTTGTAATTAGTTTGTGAATGCCATATTTCCCTTCCACTTTAACCCTTAAATTATAATTATGTTTTAATTTCAGTAATAGGGTCGTATTTATCTTCCGGCAATTAAACTTAAGTTCAAGTTCTTAAATGGAAAAGTAAATAACAAGATAACATTTCGTGTTATTTTTTCAAATCATATTTCCCGCTCTTCTTAGGAATACCCTATTGGCCATGGAAGTATTGACCAAGGCGCAGGCGTATATCAGCATCGATCCCGAGATTCTACTCTCGGCCAAGAGGTGGATACATAGTCGGCAGCTGGAGGATGGCAGCTTTTCAGTTTCACCAAGAGATGGGAGTGTGGTGAACGTAACACATAATATTTCACAGGACCACAGCCCGGATACTTTACGTGCCTACAATTGGGCCGTTGAAGTTACATCAGAAACAATTTACACGCTGCTGGAAGTTAATGTGGAGAGCGAGGTAACTTTTTTAAATAGTGCAAATCTTCCATTTTAGTTTACCCTCCAAATAATCTTTCTCTTGCCATACTTATCAAAAATTCTACCACTTCAAAGACATTTATTAGTAACTACAAATAATCATCTAATGGGTTGTAAAAATTTCGTAATTGAGGTTCCGCTTTTTGGAAATACTTATAAAATGAGATGAAAGCTTGAAAACTCAGTGTTAATGAAAACTCAAATTCCATGCAAGAATAGAACTTGAATAAATGTGTGATGTAATAGAAAATTCGGGTTTCCTTAGTTACAGGCACTTTTATCATTACTTGTCATCAATGCAAAAATTTCAGAGTGTAAAAATCATCCGCCTTGACTGGGAATTTTACCCTCTGAAATCGTCCCATTGAAATGCATATTAGCGGATGACTCAGTTAAAAGTCACTGTTGCGGCATCTCCCGCAGTTTCTTCGGAAGTTGTCATAAAGTCCTGTATTTGTTTACATATAATGTTTAGTCACCACAGATTGATTTTTTCTATGTGCTTCATGTTCATTCCACATTTATAAATCATGAAATGGATCCAACTTATTACGCCTAGATATCTCTACGCACAACTTTTGCAGCAATGCAGTTTAAATTGAAATAACGAAATAAAAGCATGATTTTGCTCTGTTTTGGATCGGAAAACCATTTTATGAAGAAAAATATTCAGTCCGTAAATCAATTACAAAAAATTTTTTCCTCTTTCTGAATGTTCACCTAACATGAAAATATTATCGCTGTATTAACTTTTTAAACCTTATACCAATTTTCAGAGTGACACCGACGTGATTCTTAAGGCAAGGCACTTTTTAGAGCGGAGTGTATCTCGCGTAAATGCCCCTAGAGCCGTCTCCGCTTTATCAATGGCCCTCTCGATGTCTCGAAGTCCAGCAGCTCCAGCGGCCCTCGAGAAACTTCGCGCGGCGTCCACGGACGACGAAGGAGACTTCGACTGGGCCACCGCTCCGGCAGCGGTGGCGGCTCAGCCCCCGGCTACCCCCGAAGAGGAAGCGTCGGCGGCGGTCGGCGGGAGGACGGCGAGAACTGGCTCCACACCCGACTGGTTGTACGAGGAGGGGGAGGAGGCGGCGGAAGAGGGTGACCCCAATGCTCCTTCCGGAACTATGCCCGGACGTAAGTGACGTATAATGAACGGAATGAGATTCAACCTATTAGTCGCGTGTCATAGTAACTTCCCTAAAACATCACTGAGCTGTGACAATAAAATAAGAAACCGATATAAAGTATCCTAAATTGCGAGAAAGTCCTTAGCTGCTGATGGGAAACTTATAAAAAACAGTATTTACCCAATGAAACCGTAATGAAAACTTCGTTTCATTTTGCCACAAATGATTTCTTAAAATTCAACTTCAATGAATAAATCATAATGATACTTTTTCATGTTATGTCGATTCCCAACCCTGTACTCACAATCCTTCATTAATTATTCATCCTAAATTGTAAATCAGCGCGACAATGTTGCGGAAATGAAAAGGCGTTACAGCTAAATTATTAAAAATGTACCTTTTTACTGTTCACTACATCAATAAACGGCAATAAATGGCACTGTGTACACCGTCGTAAGTGATAAAACTGATGCGTTTTGTAAAGGTACAGAAAATGCAAGAGACAAAGAGAGAAATTTTTACATAAAAGATGTCCATATGTGCCAACTACTGGAATATGCATGTACGCAGGAACCCTAATGTGGCAGCAGAAAGATTCATCGTAATATTATACTTGGTGTGTTCTCGACCGCACTTCGTCTGTACAAATAGTGGGCTTAGGAGTCTGCAAATTGATCAGGCATAGTAAACAGAAGAGGATTAGCATAATCAGCCCCTTCAGATTTGGTCAGGAACCCGTGGGAAAAAATAGTAAAATTATGCAGGCTCAAAGGAATGTCTGTAATAAAAGCGTAATGACTTGAAGCACGTTGAAAAGTTGGATAGTCATAGGGGAAGTACGTAACGAGGAAGAATATGCTACTTCAGGAAAAACATGAGAGAGATAAAAACAGACATGTACAGATAAAATAGTGCCTGAATTAAAATTAGCAGTATAGGTTTCTAATATTAACATACCTACTTTAGCAAAGCACATAATATTTAAGAGGTAACTTTAATCAATAGTTTATAATATTTTTTCTGGTTGTTATATATCTATTAAAAATCAAGTAATTTAAATCGAATTGGCCTTTTTAAATAAATTTCTCGGCTATTTTTAATGCCACAAAAAATTCGGTGAAGGAATATGTTTTATAAATAGGAAAGAAAAACAATACTTTTCCACAAGATCTATCTTTACTGCGGCCGGTTTCGATACATCGTATCATCATCTAGCCAATTATGATACGATGTATCAAAACCGGTCGCAGTAAAGATATATTTTGTGGAATAGGAGAGTTTTTTTTCTTTCTTTAGTATCATGAAGAAGTTCCACCAAGTTACGCCATCTACCATTCCATAGTAATATAATTTTTTAATTTTTTTTAAATATATAGATAATAGTATTTAAAAGATATATTCATAATGATAACGTGCTATTCTTTAGCATTTAAAATTGAGAAAACTTGCTTGTAAAAATAAAAAAGGGATACTTTTCTATTGCAAAGGCAGGAAAGATTCTTTTAACACTTACGTGTCTACCTGTATGCACGAGTACACATAAATAGGGGTACATTTAAAAATTAATAAAAATACATATACTGGAATTTACATTAAAACCATTACTCTCCTCATATCTACCGATTCAAATAGGGACTGAATGAATGGCGCTCTGAATAGAGAAATAATTATTGAACTATGGATTGGAATACAATACAAGAGAAGATGAACATGACTGAGTTCCATTCAGGAAAAGGCCTCATTAACGTCTCTTTTCCGCACGTCGGTGGCGTGGACGGGTTTTCAGGTGAAGAGAAGACAGTAGTCGGAAATCGAAAACAAGATATTGGAGTTTCGCCACGAACACAAAATCGTTTCACATACCCCTTCACCTCATTAGTTAGAGTTCACGTTGTCAGCGACTAGATCAAATTTCTTTCGTTCACTTCCTGTATGTAGTACAAATTTTAATTGCATTTTTCGTCGAAAATGCTTGATTTTGTCTCCAGACTCCTAATAGTTTGCCCACTTTTATTCTTATTCTCATAAATTCCCTTATTTTTGCCAAACTCCACAGATAACTTTGATGCATCCAAGATGTATCAATTAAAGTTTTATATTTACAGCCAGCATCAACATTGTTATAGATTTTTTTAACAACGCCGTAATAGGCCTACCCTTCACGAGCATTAAACCGTTTGTATTTTTCCAAGTTTGAAATAAATGAAATCATTCTATTAAGACGCACAGACGCGTTTTAAGAAGTAAACGACCGCAAAATTAATTATCCTTAATTTTCGGTGTTTATACCGACCCAGCACTATGAATTAGTTATTAGTTTCCATTTTATAACAACTACATACAGCATAATCAACAAATTCGAAAACTTGAGAACATATAAATACCAAAAGGGTAGACGGTATCAAAAACTATGAAGCAAAAGGAGTAATTTTTAAAGTAGTAACATGAAATCAACAGTCTTATCTACAAACCCTCATAAACGAGAGAACACCATGCTAAATACTTAATCGCATGTTTTTTAACGTGAAATTGGCCAAAACTAAACGCAATGAATATTCCCACATTCATGGAATACAAAATTTCTACGGAATATTTTCTCATACAGCATTCGCTCAGGAAGCTGCTAGCATTCACCCTTGAAATACTCGTACCCACACCCTGCCCGAAAGCGCCGCTGTTCTCTCGGCTCCGTCACTCGCCACTCTTGTACAACTCCTCCCCCACACAATTCCCTTATCAGACCCGTACGTACATCACACGCAGACAGACGCGCTCAAACACTACGCTGTGTGTCGCCTCCATGAGCCCGCAACGTTCAGCCTGTCCAATGTGGTCGCACGGACTGAGGGAGGGGTAATTGAGAAGCAGGAGAGTTTCATCAAGGGTACAGCGTAGAATATGAAGATGAAAAATCGTGGAGTAATGCGTTCACAAAAAATTAAAATACTAACCTAGAATTTTCACGAACGTGATGGTGTGCGCCCTTCACATTGCTGAGTTAGCGCAAAAATGTTATTAATCTTGTAGGGCAAAACATCTAAACATTTTCAATGGTTAATTATTCATTTTTCAATGATTAACCATTTTATTGCCTGATATTCTAGAGCTTTACTAGATTCACTCGTCAATTCCACTTATTATGACGTTAAAAGCAAGCAAATGAAATTGGGTTATAAAACGTGAACTGCAACAGTTGTTCTTATGCAAATGAAATATGTTTTAACCGTATCATATGCCTGAAAGGTTTTTCAAATTTTCAATGAATAAAGAAGTGGAAGCAAATTAATCATGTGATGACTCATCTTTTAGAATGGGTAGAAGAATCTTGTAGACTGTCTCATTTTATTGCATCTTAGCCTGACCCTTATTATTTTACATTTTGAAGCATGTAGAAAATTTATATAACACACATTTAATTTTGATATGGTGCTCTATGACAAACTTATTTCCGCCAAGTACATATATGCGTACACTTCTTGGAAGGAAATGACTTCATACTTGGCCAAACAATGGATTAGAGAGAGAATCACAATAGCACGGTGGCAGGGGTCAAGAGAGTATCCAGAAAAGTAGGTATCACTGTTTGTAGAGAAATGAATATACATAAAACTATTATAATATGAATCCCTACTACGTACCAATCCAGTAAGGGTTAATATAAATGAAAACTCAATCAGTAATATTTTTGTTGTTTGGGAATTACTTTTGGATAGAATGGCTTTTCATCATCAAAGTAGCGTGGAATTTATTTGATCATGCGAATTTCAAAATTTTTATTGAACAATGTTCTTAAAATTAACAAAAATGTACTTTTCTAACTACATGCTTTTTTTATCAAAACCAAAAGAAAACTGAATTCTTTCGTGCCGATAATGTTTATTTTTAAAAATTCTTACTTCATTTTAGACAATAATTGAAAATCTAAATCGCATTTCAATATTAACTTTGTTTATTCAAAACAGCGCGAATGTTGCGAAATAATTGCTTCTCACGTATATGGAGATAAGGCAGGTCTGGAATGATGACCGCAAAATAAAGTTAGGTAGAGAATATCGGCAAGTGACGCTATGTAACCTGTCCGCGAAAATGACGTTTATCAGGGCTGCGGTAGTGAAAGGAGTAGCAGAGGAATAGGAAAAATGCTTCGGCGCTGTACGACGGCGGCGCCCGGTTAAAGGACCCCAGGTGGGGGGAGAGGGATGGCGGGAAGGGAGGACGACGAGAACGCCAAGCGAGGTGTTAGCAGCCCACCCGCATATCCCCCAGGTGTATATCGCTCGCCCGCTTTACTGACCGCAGGCCTCTTTGTTCCTTCCACTCCCGCGGCCGAGAAGGTTCGCTTTCTTTGCCACAACGGCAGCGGTTGCTCTTTTTTGAGTCGTTTGTTGAGCCTGAAAGCCTGAAGGGTAGAGAGATGAAAGGGAATGCCATAAGAGAGAGGGAAGAGGAGAGGAGAGAATCATAAGGGAAACGAAAATAGAATGGATACTGTGATGGTATAATGAGGCGATCGCCAGTAAAAAAAAGTCAGAATTATGCAACTTTACATAAATAATAGGAGTTAATTGAACGTGATATATACAATTACTGCTTAACCTAATCGTTAAGAGTCAGAATAAGAGGTAAAAAGTTACTTCCGAAACGTTACGTAGACAGAATTCAATTGATGAAGGAGAAATCTATAATGTGATGGAAACGTATCCGTGTAAAGTTATTGGGAACAATGGATATACTTAAAAGAGTGCTAAGAATAAGATTTAAAAAATGAAACCTAAGTGGCCCAATACAACTAGGATAAACAGAAATAACAAGTTGGATTAGTGTAGAGAAGATAAGGAAAGGAGGGTGATATTGAGAGAGAAGAAGGTATTCCAAAGAAGCGGGGAAGTATTACCTAAAGGGAAGGAATGGAGAGTGAGGCGGTAGGGTGAGGCTGGACCTAAGGGAGTGGATTAGAGGTAATTTCTGCTGATGCCGGACGAGTTGGATGTGTGGGTGGTATGAGATAGGTGGAGTTAGACCAAGCGGCGAGGAATTTAGGCCTCCGAACGAAAGCCCTCCCGACTCAATGCTTCTGACTCCCTTGCCCCCGTGCCACAGGCGGATTCCTACCTTTCCAGCATCACCATTTGTAGCCAGTTCCCTTTATCCTGCTCCTTTTCTTCTGGTGCGATGAGGGGCGATTCTCTTCTGGTCTAGTTCCCCTAACAATAAGCTTAATCAAGCCGAAATGAAGAGAAGAAAATATAACTGTGACCCCCAACCCTCGAGTTTTGTACGACGCTATTGTGGAATGCTATCTATCGATTGGAAAAGTTTTACCCTTTTTTTCAAACAATTCTAGAGGATATGAGGAGACGCACAAAGGCACAAACTAATTTTGATATAAAAATTCTATCCTTATGAATTCAATGGTTAGAGGCTCTTCTTTGTGAAAATTCATTATCACTGAATAAATAAACTTAGTATTTTTTCACACAAAAAACTTAAATATACTACTACTAGTTTTAACCCATAGGCGACATCATCATGTCTACAATCTCATACACGGCCACAAACTATTTTTTTCTTACTAGGAGGGGAGATGGACAATGGAAGGAAATTCGCGGCGGGAAGAGGGAAGGTACCAGTTAGTATATGACCAAAATGGGGGAGGGTGTATGAAATGTTATACCTGATGATGCCTCGAAATCAGTAGTGGCATAATAAGGTTTTTTGTGTGAAAAAAATACTAAGTTTATTTCTTCAGTAATCCTATCTTTAATGCTCCGTGGTAAACATAACATAGTAGCAATCATGAGAAATAAATTCAAATACAATTTACGGATAGAACCATCCATCTTAATCATGCCATTTGAAAAATTCCGTCATCTATCTCCAAAAGACTTATGAAACTATGAGAAAATATAAAGGGAAAAATAACTAAGATCCATACTTAAACAAACCTTTTCAAATATACAACTTAGATTGTATGTTAGGATAAACGAATGTCGTAAATCAAATTTTTATTTTGGCTTCTTGGCTACGATGTGCGAGATTTTCCACGCATATTTATATTTATATATAAATATATTTATATTTATATATAAATATATATATATTTATTTATATATACATATAAATATATTTATATTTATATATAAATATATATATATTTATTTATATATACATATACACATACATACATATATATAAATCATAAACAATAATCAACCCGAAGGTCACCAAGTGTAACTGTTACGCTTGGTAACAGTTGCACTTGGTGTCAATTGTAATTAATGTCTTCTCTTCTTTCGTTAAAGTAGAAAGGAGTAGAGTAGAATCGAGAAAGGAGTAGTAGGAGTAGAATCTAGTGTTATTAAGATACGAATTTTTTTAACAGAATCCGCTTTACTACTACGTTAGCATTGCCGGCCGCTATTATGATTATGCTAGGATATCGTCACGTACATCCTGTCATTACGCAATCCGCAAGACTAACTTGAAAACCATGTCACATCATTCTAGGATGTTATCTATCACATGTTCCCACGTACCAGGTAACGTTCAAGTTCGGATTAGCCTGTTTGAGTGGTGTGGTGAACACGTGGATAATACTCGCGGGCTAAATTTTTCGGGGGCGTTTAGTTGTCACATTTATTTCAGTTTAGAGAAAAATAACCATCCGATAAATGAGGCATTTCCCTATTACAACTGACCCGAAGATCAAAGCCCATCTGATCTTTTAATCATTTAAACACTCTTCGAGTACACTTTTCTGAAGTTAAACACTCCTCGATCCCTTGTACCAACTTTTACTGAGAATCATTCAAATGACCATTGGTCGACATGGCCAAATTTTAGCCCATAATATGAAATAAACATGTCGTATACGTATATATAGATTACCGTACGGAGTGTAATATGCTATCTCTGAATCTCGTCTTGATTCTGAAGAAACATTTCTTTTAGAAAATTACCAAATTTTGATTACATTTTCCAAAATTTTACATTATTAAAAAAATATAAAAATTGATCTACAATGAAAATCTATAACCAGAAATTATAGCAGCAGTAAATTTTGGGTCTATAATCCATAATTCTGTCTGAATATTATATGAAGATCGTTATAATCATATAAGATGGAGCACAAGATAGCCTAGGGGCTGTCCTATGACCTGTTCTTATTAATTAAAAAGCAAAATTATTCCTATATGAGACGATAAGCATACCAAATATTGCCTTCAACATCTACACTAAAATGGTAATAATTATAATAAAACATAAAGACAAAACATAGAAAAAGTAAGTATAATAATCCGGAATTATCCTATAAGTATTTAAAAGCTCGTTTACATGTATGCACCTATTTCTGATATGTTGCATGAAATTAATCCAACTCCTTGAATTGGATTTCACCTTGGATATTTGCATTTTATGTACATACAAATCCGTGAATAACACAAACCAGAATTAAACAAATTCCTTTTGGACAGGTTTATGTTGCCTATCTCAATACTGGAAAAGGATTGATATGGAATTTAATCTCCTTAATATTACGAATATTTACATAATTTCTCTGCTCAACATATTATATTCACCAGCACAATTACATATTTTGTCTTTCTTGCAGCAAGCGTCGACGAATTCGTCGCCTCAATGTTTGCCTTGAGGACACACACTGCCAGGGGAGACTTGCAATCAGCAGAACCCGTCGCTCGATTCCTGTTTTACCGCTCGCAGCTGCTCGACACCCATCGAGAGGTAAGGACTCACTTTTGCCTCATTTGAGTGACACAAGAGAACATGCACTGTCAAACAGTCATCCAATCTCAACGTCCATATGCTGCCAAGCCATTATTTTTCAAGCATCACCAAAATAAAAATGCTTGGATTATAACTGGTCTCGTCTTAGGTAAACATGCATTATTTTCCCCCAAAACACGCGATTGCGATATTCTGAATGACAATCACGCGTAAAAAATAACAAAGATTTTTAGCTCTATCAAAGCATTAAAGATATTCAGTTGTAATTTTCTCCATTTGAAGCAAATGAACCTTTTTGTTTGCATATCTTGCCAACTGAATTTACGAAACATACGGGATAAAAAATTATTCAAGAAAATGTATGCTAATATGCCAGAGAAGCATAATGCAATTATACTTGCGTCAAGATCAAATGTTCCAATTTATTTCTGTATTTATAAATAAATATTTCCACACTAATGCGTATATGTGCAGGGTTATGTCATTATTAACACTTCATTGGCCCAATTGAATAAATTCGTGACTTTAACGTTAACATATTATCATTAGTTTAGAATTACAGTTAATGCCACAGGCCACAAAACCACTTGTCTTAATCTCCTGGAAAAATTGCAGTATTCTCTAATCCTGTGCTCCACCCTATGAGGTGCCTCTGATTCCTATTCTTTCACCTATTCTTCCCGAGGCACCTTCCACCATCTTTTCCCTGGTCTCTTCTTAAACTCCCCTGGTCAAATTTTCTTTTACGCTCGTTATTGCGTATTTACCTTTATATAATTTCCTTTTATCATACAGTAAACTCATGGACTACCCATACTTCTCAATATGGGTAGTCCTAATATTTTATTCTTTTATGTAATTTTTATTTTTTGAACAAAATAATGCATTGGATATATACTGCATCGTTTGTTGAGTATTTGCTTAACAGATAGAAGTTACTTCAGTTACGCTTCTAATGAGTACTCTAAAATATGCTGTTGAAGAAACGTTCATTATCACTGACTTCTAGTTGAGGAGAAATATTATGAGTAATGAAAATTTTTGAGAGAATATATTTTCATCATTTGTCCCTTTCTACTGTCTTGTTGAAATGCCCTCTACAGAGATTGTAGTATCTTTCTGAAGAATCTGTCCTACTTCACTCATCTCGTCATTCCATCTTCCCTTATTCACAGACACAGTGCAATCCTTGTTACCGCAACCCGCCGTACAATTGCCGCATCAACGGGAATAGCAATTAGGTTCTATGGATATCTATTCCTCCTCCCCACAGCAAAATTACCCCGAAGAATATCGGTTCTAGTGTCTCTGGGTGGGATTGCTGTGGCACCGAACCTTTTCTCTCCTCATGTTACATACCATTGGCAACCCAAAAAGCCAGACAGATGTTATACTAAGTATTTGGCCGTAAAAATATAATACTCATTAATGAAATCGTTCTGCTTGAAAATGGCATCGGAGATGTATGGAAGGTCGTAATATAAAATATTTAAAAAATTATTAGAAATAAAATTATGACCTGAAAAAATATCAAACAATATTTTTAATATTTCAACGGTATATTCGAACTCTTTCAATGAAAATGGGTAGCCAGATGCCGAACTCATGCCAACATTTTCCACCGGTATTATCTAATCATTTATTTATATTTACGTAAATATCTCATAGTTGTATTATTTATAATAATATTAACATATATTGTAAAATCCTCATAAAATATATTGCGTTAATATTAATTATACAATCACACTCTAATTATACTTCATGAATTTTGATAATGAAATTCTTGTTGCTCAGATAAAATGTTAATTTCAAAACAATGCTGAATGAAACTTTTGTCCAGTCAACAACCCGATGCAGGTTTTTGTGACAATAGGGTTCAGCATTAATCCTCTGCTACTACACTTTATTATTCATTTGAATGACCTACTTTGAATGAAAAGCTAAAATGTTTTGATTTTAGTTCTAAAATTTCATATTATAATATGAAAATAAAATCTACCTAAGGTTCATAAATATTAGATTTTTTATTCCAAACAATATACAAATATTTTTGTGAACCGTATAGAGTGATTTCTGTTATCAAAAAACGACGCTGCAAGCGAGAGGCCAATATTTTTTCTTTGTACAAAATATTATAAAAATACATTTTCTCTTTCCTATGTGTGCATTTTCAGCAACGTACTCAAATTCTTTCATATTTCAATGAAGTGGCTGTCACTGAATATACCTTTCTGTTTGACTTTCTAATTTTTTCGATCACACAATGACACCTACCATGAGCATATCGTACAGTTGGAGATTATATATCAAAGCTATATCTCCAGTCACCGATGACATTAATCCTTGTGTCTGCAGCGGAAAAAAAACAAAGATTTAAAACACTCCAAAATGACAACGAGCAGAAATAGACGGCGTAGGGTATTCAGAGCAGGAAATTGCAAGCTCTGCTGCGCTGACTAACAAGGAGTTCAAATGGGATTATGTTTGTGTGAGGGAGACAGTGTTAAGAGTTTGAAAGAAGAGAGATAAGGAGATATAAGATATCAGAACGCGTTAACAAGGACGTGGGTTTGGAAGATGATGAGGGTCTCTGGATTTACAATCGGAAAAAACTCATCACACCCAAATACGCCGCTTAATCTTTCGTGCATGATGAGGACAATGCGCAAAGTCTCCACAGGTTTTGAGAATGTTTTAATTTCAAAGTTGCAAAATAACTTGGATTTAATCAGTGGTATCTCTTTTCCTCCTCTCATAATAACTCTTATATATTTATATCCGCCAGCAATGGAAGAGACAAAAAGTGAACCGAATGTCTTTCTCTTTCATTTAATGAGAAATCGGAGAGTATGGCATTGGCATTGATACGTTTGTTTCTTCCAAAAGGAGTATTAATATTTCTTGACGGTTAAATTCAGAAGAATTGAAAACATGCACATCATTTCTACAAATTCAAGGAATTTTTCTTAGTAACTTTTTTTCTATATGTTTTTACAAAATCGGTAAAATGTTGACGCTCTGTGTGGACTATTTTTATTTCAAATGCTACTGCATACTATTAGAAAGACTATACTACAAGGTCTATTTAAAACAAAGGCCAAAAGGTCATATATAAATATACATACACATATACATATATACATACGTACATACACACACCCACGCAGACAAACTGACACATACGCTGCTCCGAAAACTTCAATACAATAATATTACTACTACGAAATATCTAACCATACCTGTCCCGAATATTTCAATGTAAAAGTATACAAATACACAATACCCCTAATATTTGTGTTTTGAAATCCCTATAGCAGGCCTTCGCGACCACTTACATTTCCAGCTAATTTTATAAAACTGTGATATTTTCTTGAAAGAGTAATAAATTTTATTTTTCATAGCTTGGATTAACGAAATAATCCACATTTCTCCCAACATGCCTTTCTCTCTTTTTATCTCGTCTCATGACAATAACAACTTTTTATCACCCGCCTGCACACTCACTGTTGCCTGAATCTTCATTCACCACTCTCTCCTCTCCGATTTGCCATACTTCTAAAGCCGCCTTCGATATGGAACGAATAATGTTAGTTATTGGAGGAAAAACCGACAGCTCAGGTCATTTGCGTTCTATAAAACGATTGTTTACGAGTCTGCTCTAAATTTGAAGGCATCCACGAATAATTTACAAACCTACCTACTTTTTAACCGTTTAGGTTCAAGTTTTTACACAATAACTAATAATTTTTTAATAAAGGCTATAGAAAACTATGTAAGTAAAGTTGATTCGTTCTCAGGCGGTAATATTCTTGCTTATGTAAGCAATTTTAACGATGAAATGAGTTTAAAAAATAGTAGCAAGCATTAAGTGAAAAGTTCTGGAAAATTCTTAAATTTTGTTCTTATTAAACGTAAAATGCGAAAAATTTGATAGAAAAATCGAAAAGTTTAATCTTGTCACATCTACCCCTGGAAATTATAAGAACGTACTATGTTGAAATTTGCAATCAGTTTTAGCCCTAATTCATTTAGATAATATAATTTAGTAAGATATTGACAATTAAATACCACAAATAGTGCATTTCTTTAAAATAATTTCTTTTTGTCATGTTATACGTCTCGAAATGAATCTATACTCAAATTTTTTTGAGAATAATCTTTAATATACGCTAATATGGTAGCGTAATATCCTATACAGCAAAAACAATACGAAATTATAAAATAAAAACTAGAAATACAACTGATGCTCATACAATATTTTTTATTTCTCACTTGAATAAATAAACTTATATTTTGAAAGCTTCACCAGGCTTACCAAGGGCTTTATCTCTTGCAAGTTTACGTAGCATTATCTTATTAGGTCTTCCTTCCCTCCCCATTTTAATCTCTCGTTCCTGATATTTTTCAGCCCTTATCTGCCATACACACTCAAAACACCCTTTGCCAATATCCGGATTATTCAGTTTTGTCTGCTCTTACCTGCTTCTATAAAAAAATTAACGAATGGTCGTTATTGCTTTTTTAAATTTTGAATACCATGGTCGTACTAATAACGTATCATCTTCTATCATTAGCGAAAGACGAACTTAAAAGGAACTATCTGGTTAGGAATAGCAGTGAACTTTTGTTTAATATTTAATTCAAGTTTTATAAATTGACCTGCGACGAAATAAGTAATTATTTATCCGAGAAAATAAAACTTAATTTAGCCTAAAATTGAGAAAACAATTGCAGAGTGTAAAAATCTTTCGCCTTGACCGGAATTCAAACCCGGATACCTCAGATTGAAATGCTGGTCAAGGCGAATGATTTTAACACTCTGAAATTGTTGCATTGTAAAGCACATTTATCGTATGACTGCGTTAAAAATAACTGTCGCAGCATCTAAAGCAGTTTCTTAAAATTGACGTGATACAATTTAATGTTTTTGTATCTTATACAACTTTATTTGGCATTTCGGCAATCGAATAATTGATTTTATTACTCAATCATACATAACTATTGTAACTACAATTCGCAGAGAGGAAACACGAAAAGAAATAATCGCTACTAGGAAATGCTCATAATAATTTTATTTAAACAAAAAAATGGATTCTGTAAATATATGTATTATCACACTGTACAATATCTGGCTCATATCTAAAACTTCATCTAAATAAGGATTACATTTGAACTTTGCTTTGTTACAGTTATTACTGGTATTCGGTGACCAATGCCTGAAGAAACAACCGATTAATGAAAAATTAATAAAATAAATAATAATTATTTATCAGCTAAAACTATTCACGATAAAAAATGGGTACTTATATTTACTTGAAACCGTTATTGGGTAAGTTATGTTTTCACGAAATATTGGAATGACGGTACTGGTAAATGTAAATTTCAGACGACGGTTGATTTCCTCTCTTTAACAGTGATATTTCATTCCCCATTAAATTTCAAAATTATAACAAAGAAAAATTATAAACTGAAAAAGAAAACAGTTCTTCAGTGTAAGGCATATTAAAGTTACATTAAATTAATGGTAGTTAAAATCAGAGGAGAAAAAACAGGATAGTTGTTCTTTAACTTAATTCGGATTTATTTTGTGAAGTTTGCTGTTTGCATTTAGAAACTGAAATAAAGTTTCCAGTTGACTTAAAATTTGAATTATATTGTTCATTTACTGAAAACTTATTTCCATACTAAAGAATAATCGAAATATTTACTAAGCGAAACGTTCAAGCACGCATCCCCTTTCTCTCCTATCTTTTCCCTTGGAAGTTGGTCTACCCATCCGCGAGGGCTTTCCTCTCGTTCGCCACCCTGGCGGCGGACTCACACCGTTCCCTCACCGTCTCACTGGCCACGTCCGGCATGGAGCTGACCGACACCATCGAGCTGGGGCCGTCGCCACCCCCGAAGACTCGCCTTCGCCCTTCTCCGCCACCCCGATCACCCTCTCGTCCCCGCGCCCACCTTCTCCACCTTCCCAGTCTCCCCACCAAGGTATTCATCTACGCCACCGGCGCCGGTTGTGCTAGCGTGAGTGGGCGGGTCACCTACTCAACCTACGCGCCCCCGGCGCCCACTCCCCGCTTGCCCCCGCTCAAATTGTGGGCGCGGGTGGAGGTGGAAGAGGACCCGAGACCCAATTCCATTGATGAGCTCCAGGGGAAGCTGCCAGTAATCCAAGTTCGGGCGTGTTTCAGGTAAGTGAGAGAAATAACCACTGCCAAGTGAACAGAAAATAGTTCCAGCTGCATTCACTTGCAATATAACTACATAAAATAAAATGGTCTCCGATTTTGGTGAAATGAGTCCATTCCCCGTATAGTTAACGAAAGCATGGCCGAATCCCTGAAAAACAGGTCCCAAGAAATTGGACCCACCTTTACAACGCAAGTATATGATACTATTATTATGAAAGCCTAATCTCTACTGCGCATTCCCCTAATTCCGTGAACTTGTACACTTGTAGTGATCTCTGTAATTTTTCACGGTATTGTAATATGATTTCAACGGATTTTCATCCTTTGAAAAATCACATCATGAACTAATTTTCTGGGACCTGCGGCATTCCACATTTCTTAAATTTTTAATATCGCATCGCTGAGGTGTTAATCATGAATTTAATTATGGATTAGCAAATTATCTCTCTCTTCCCTTTAATTAAAGGTTCTCCTAACGCCAAAATACAGGGCATTTGAAGATCTTAATTAAGATTATAAAATTAACATTTTTATATGTAACCATGATTTTTGTTTCTGCTGAAACATCGAAATTGTGTTGATTAAATAAAATGAGTAAATTAGTTGACATGGCAACAATATTATATTAATTCTATCCATACTGATGTCTTAAGTTATTTTTACAGTCACATTTATTTATTTATTTAATACTCATGTGCTGATAGACAATGTCAGGTGGCACACAAGTCCCAAGTAATCACATAAGTTAATAGATAAAATCAGTCAGTAAAACTAAAGTACACTTAAAGGAAACTTCAAAACACAAATCTCTTTCATAAAGCAAGAAAATCCCCATCTCATTAACATCAATCAATCAGCAAGAAAATAAAGATAAATTTTAAAAAAATAAGCTGTTACATATAATTTTACACCACACATTAATCGAATTATTACATATTTTCCCTACATCTTTTCTTAAAAGTATGCCCTCTGCTAGGAAAGGGCTCGAATAGTTTTACTGGTAAGGTGTTCCAATCAAGAATTGTTTAATTTAGAAAAGAAAACTTTTATTCGCGCTTTGTGCCCGGCATTTTACTTTGAATTTGTGGTAATTTCTTCCTATAAAATTTGGGTTCCTCGCCTCTTTCCTAAGATCTGCCCAAGCTTTCTACCCCCTTAGGAATGCGGAACATTCCACAAAGTCTGCTTATTTTTTTCTAGTTTGTATAGGTTCCCAGCCCAGCGTTTTTAGCATGTCAGACACACTATCCATCCTCCTATGCTTCCCCAGTGCATATCGGGCATCCTTTCTTTGTAATATCTTTTTGTCTTTGTTCTAAAATTTTATATGACTAAAAAGTTTCAAATTCGTCACAAACAGAAATATTTCTTGAGTAGTTTATTTATTGGAAAATAATCATTAAAACTCAATCTCACGTTGTTTCTTAACGGGTTGGTGCCACGTTAATTTGCTTTGCAAACGCATTCATATGACAATATCGATTCATAATATTAATTTCTTGCTCAATTTTAAATATTTTAACTTTTCTACGGTTTTTAACTTATTTGATACAAAATAGTGTTATCAGGCAAGAGATTGAGGATTGTTGTTTCTTACTTGCAAACACACCCTTAACGCCGTTCCTTTCAAGAATGGCACTAAAGAGAAACTATATATTGTGTTACAAAAAGGGAGCTTTATCCTTTTGTTTTTTTCATAATACCTATTGATTGCATGCATCTTTTACCTCTGTCTTGTTCATACATATTTTTAATGCAGGTTCTTCTGCAATTCAGCCTTCTAATATTCTTTCTCTAGAGAGATTTTCTTCCACTTTATTCAACCATGACTTTCTCAGTCTAGTCTTTCCTCCAAAAAACATTCACTCTCATAAATCTCCTTCGTGATTCGACTCCCATTCATTCTCTCAACTTCACTATACGTTAGAAATTCAATGGATATCATACCGGAATCCACCTGAGTTTTTATGATAAACTCAGGGAGTTGTCTGATTTGTGGAATTTCCAAGAAAAATAAAAACCCATCTCAAGCCTCCTTCAGCCACTGCTTCTACTTTTATAGCCAAAACCATTTAACCTAAATACTGCAAGTTAGACCAACCGTGATCTAAGGGTGGAGTTCAATGAACGGTGACCACGCCAATATATTGGGACTCGGCGACGCGGCAATGCACGCTCCTCGGTACTCACTCTTGCATCACCCAACTTTGATTATCTCCCTACGCCCACCTTTATGGCTCAGCGTTTTTACCCTTTGTTCGTGTGCAATATATGAAATACTCCGTTATCGTTGTGAAGTCAAGAGTTCTTTAAGTTGTAATTCCCAAGGTATATAGAAGAAGACTTTTGATTCAATGGAGTTAGGGGAAGATATTCGACATAAATGACTAGGCCAATGCCAGAACAAAATATTTAAATTTGAATCTAAACATCAATATTTGCATATGAGGAAACGAGAGCATGTAGTTCTTCTCATAATTAATTGAATATCTTTGTCCTCAATATGTGATTCGAAATACTCTACATTATACAATATTGGCACTTTACGAATTTAATTAAATTTATTATAACTAATGCTATTTACAGGTGACTGAAACCATTCAGTTTTTTAGTTCCAAGAAATAATGATAAATGCGATACTTTCAACGATGTATCATCACATAATCCAACATTTAATAATTAGATTAGACTTTTATATATGATAAATAATAAAACGAACTTGGTTTCCCATGATAACCATTGGTTATTTATTTCCAGAAGCTTGATGCGATAATACTTAATGCTGAATAAATTATTTTCCTTCAATATTCCAGGCCGCAGTACTTGAATCCCATAAATTACCACAATACTTCAATTCCGCAAATTACCAGAACTATTTCAATGCCATTGATTTCGATCGTTTTTTAAAAATTTTATAATTTATATCATTTATCTAACCATGAAAACTAGTTTTTAATTCTTGAAAAATTTACATATTCTTATAAAAGAATCTTTTTGGGCTCATATTTTGGAAAAATTTTCATGATGCGATGTTTTATTTAAAGACTGTATTTAAACTATTTATTTGTGCATCGAATGTTTTTACATCATACAAGCTGTTTATAACAAGGCTTGAATATAAAAAATTTACATGATTATCACGGTTTGATCCTCAGTGGGCATAGTATTGACGGAATGAACAGTAAATTCGTATTATTTCCTACATATTAGAGAATATTCTTAACTTATCATTTTCATAAAATATTTCTCAAAGAGTCGTGAAGGCCATTTGCTGAAATTATTATATATATTATATATATATATATATATATATATATATATATATATATATATATATATATATATATATATATTTGTTATCACGTTCTCCTTGGTATCCATCCTTATTACGATTAATATGGCAACCACGTTTACGAGGAGCTGCAATATTACAAGTATTATAAATCGAATTCAACGTAATTTAAGACACTACTAACATTATTGTCAAAGATGAAGCTTGCTGACATTAAAAGTAAGCAGTATAACAATAAAACCTAAACATTTTAATTGACTAAATCTCACATTGTAATATGCAAATCAAAAGCGTCCCACGGGTACTAAATTAGCTATAAGTCGTTTTATCTGCTTTTATGTATTATGATCAACCTTCAACTGTAATAATACGGCACATCAATAATAAATCTCTCGAATAACCACCAATTTTCCGATTAAATTCACCATGAATTTCAACCAAAATCGTTCGCATGCGGGTTGTCAACAAGGAATCCGTGGACTTGTACGTGAGCTGCTTTTATGGAAGGAACAGGAAATCAATCAACCTATAAATAACGACAGATACACATGGAAACAAGCCGATGTGGCAAAAAATGTGCCACTTCTCATACTAATATAACATTCGAGAGAAAATGGTGCCGAAATCAGGAGCCAGTAGCAATGACAATTTCATCAAGCGTTAATAGTTAACGTGGCATAGTAGCAATTTTATGGTCTGAAATGTATCTAATTAGCTTTCACAGACCTTAAAATAAAATAAAAACTCATTATTATGAAAGAAAGGAAGCATATAATGCAATACACAAAACCATCATATTCTAATTATTCTGATAAATTAACGAACTTACTTTAACCAAAATTTGACGCATGGGCTATTGCTATACAATGTGCCATAAATGAATATTCTTTGACAATCTGTGTGCTCAATATATCAGCGATTAGAACGAAAAAATATCTCCTCCTGAATTTATAGATTATTATATCATCTGCGAGGCCAAAGGATTTAATGACAATATTAACTTCATTTACATAATATATAAAATCAACTTTTTGTTAAATGAAACATTACATTCTTTGAATGAAGTAGACTTAACCGTGAAATCACTCTTTACGTCTGCGTTTCTGTCAATTAAAGATTAATTAACTTAAAAAGAGTGGTTTCTCATGAAAGTTAAAATGGGTGATATCTTGAACGATAGAAAAGATATTTTGATTTAAAATTTTGCGGATCCAATCCAATGCGAGATAATGCATTTGCTGATTATTTATATTAAGCCAAATTTTATCAATTAAATGTCTTTGTCCAATCAACTCCAAAATGTTCGCATAATCACGCAGCCTTGCGCGTGATACATTTTCATTTTCAATGTCTTCTTTTCATTACCACTGACAACATGGAGCCTAAAACCAAAATGATTTTAAGATAAACGAACAATGCATCACAAAACAGTGTATACGCCAGAAAATAAAATAAATTTATCATAAACGCGTGGCAACAGCTAAGACGAGGTGTCAAACTGCTAGAAGTTACACCCAACTTCATAAAATCGTATTCTACTCCTATATCATTATTAAGTGTTTCATAATTACCCAAGACGTTTTCTTCAAAGGCCAATTCAAATTTCAATCAAAATCAGATGTTAAGAACTTCGTTGAGGCACTGCCTACTTTGATAACTTAGAAACGGTTACCACACTCCTTACCACCTTCTAACTTTGGCAACCGACATTCAACTCCCAACTCCCTCTGAAGGCATAGTAGTAGCTATGGCCCTTTTGTTCAATTCCTTACCCTCGTAATGAAATAAACACGTCGCCTTATAGCTAAAATCTCCTAGCATATTTACCCATCTTTCACCCATTTACCATTTGTGATTCATTTGGATCCTTACAACGATAATGTTTAAAAAATGGAAATTTGATTTTTGCCTAACAGAAGATACAAGAGTATTATTTCTATAGAATACACCGGTTAGCTTTTAAATTTCTTCTGATTCATACGTTGGGGCCAGACTTTAATCATTTAATATATTTATAATATCTCTCCTTTCTACGTATTCATGGAGAATATAGGTTTGGCGAATGCCATTTTGAATAAATATTTCGTAAATAATAACTTTCCCAAAAGCGCACTAGCAATGTAATGGGCAGGATAAATGGAAATTATAAGCATAAATGGAAACAGAGAAAATCTGACACCATAAACGCCCCTTAAAGAAGTATCTTCTTCTCGTGTGGGACCTAAAACAGATTTTTCCTCAGAGATGGCCTTGCCAACGTGCTCATAATGACGAAATCCGTAACTATTTGATGGAATAGAAACGGTTCCGTTTAATTCCACATCCGAAATATGATTTCCACTCCCTGCTTTCCCGACGCCCACGGACAACGGCGAAAATTCAGTAGAGCCGCCGACTGTTTGTCCCCGACTGTCTCCCTCACCCCCTTCTCTTTCAACAAACCCGTGCATTACTGTGACAAAATAAGCCGCAGTGACGTCAGAACTCTGGGAGATGAATCATGAATGACCTCACGCACTCAATATTTTATAAAATCCCATGAGATATGGGGATTTTATTTATTTAATAAATTGGTTGGAGACCATGACGTTTTTGTTCGAAGCTGACATAAAGCATAAAACTAAACGGGTACTTATGAAAAAAGTAATTCCTCTAAAACGTACATACTATCAAGAGTACCCAACCCGCTGCCGGTTTTCACCCACTTTTAATGAAGGGTAAGGCATAAATCAGCGGTTTACTGTGGTTAAATTATTTTCCGTAGTCCAAATTGAAATATATTTACGAGCTTAACTGTCTCCGTGATTATTTTCGGTCAAATAATTAAAAATAATCATCACCGTATAAATGGAGCAGCTTGTGGCCCACTACACGGAAATAACCTTGCACCCGATTCATAGTGAGATACAATCCGTCGCAGTTCCACTTCACAGAAATTTCCGACGTAACAAGTCGGAGCGTGGGTGCGAATCACTTACCTGCCTCACGCGACCCCAGACATCGTCGGCTAAAACCACCCCCTCACTAACTGCGTCCTCCCGGATACCCCCCACCACGCAGCGCTCTTACTCACCCTCGACTCATAAACCGCACCCCTACTGCCATGCTACTCACCCCCCATCGCTATTCACATGGTGGATATGCAACCACCAAGTTTGCCACCCTCAACGGCTCCCGCACTCCCAATCTACCCTACACCTACCACAGTCCTCCCCACCTTCGCCCCTCCAATATTCCTCCCGCATCCTCCTCCTACCCTCTCGAACTTTGACATGCTACGCGCCCACCGCAGCTTCGATTGCCGTTTTTTCTGCGACTCCCTTTTCCCAGCCTAGCCATTACCTTCGCGTGCCCCCCGTTCCTGCCTTTCCCCCACCGGGCGGCTTTTGTCCGCTCCCGTATAACTCACTCCACTCCCCTTTCCTACCCAGGCCCTCATTTCCTCCCTGCCCGCCACAACAACCCACGTTCTTCTCCCGGATGGATAATTTCACCCAGTACTACTCCCACACTCTCTTCAAACTATCCTTCTCTTCTCCCCCTCCCGAAAATTTATATTCCTCTGGCCCCCTCCCTCGGACCTTTTCCATCCCTTCACGTCCAAAAAGTTCTGCCTCGTAACACCTCGTCACCTTCCACCTCTTTTAATTACATAAATTTCATCAGTTTCATCCAACACGTTAATTCTTAGCACTCCTCACCCTCACCTTTTCCCGTTCTTTCCACTAGTTCCAGTATCCCACGTCATTCCCATTTCTCAGGTTTGACTAGCTGCTTTCCCCTCTCTTTCTGCTATATATCCGACGCGCACCCCTACGGCTTTAATTCTTTCAATCATGCTACTTTTCTTGTTCCTTCACCTTGTTTCGGCGGTAATCCTTTCCGTCTCGTAGTTGATCTGATTGTAAAAAAATCTCATTAAATTTCATTTTTTTACCAATAAACCTACAGAACTTAGGCATTTCTCTACAAAATTTAATATGAAATTATCATTTAAACTTAATTTTTGCGTCTCTAAAGCATTTATATTTGAAATAATCCTCTTTTTCCTTATCCATGCAAACCTCAATCAATTTAAATACGCCTTATATGTTCTCCTCTGCAAGTTACGTTAATTAATTTCAGGTGTTCCCGAAATTGTAATTTTCTATTAATCCCAAGCCTATATCGCCGTAAGTAATTTAATTGCATTTATGTACTCAAGATTAATATTATCTGTTGCGCCATACAGTAGCATGAATTGTTTGTCCACCGTGCTTGAGTAGTAAACAATTTCCGTTTATATCCGATTTTGTTTTCTATTTTGACCATTTTCAGATTTCTACAGCTACACTTTTATTGTTATACCTCTCATTATAAAAGAGTGAAATAAAGTTATCGGTAACCTAATTTCTTGTCTTAATAAGTATAAAAATAGGAAAATACCTTGGATACAGAACAAAAACTGATATTATATCTTCCACTAATAATGGCTTGTATATGAGCAGAGAAACTCTTTACCTTGAGGCATTAATATAAGCATCCATTGGTGTTTAAAAAGAGCCTTCAAAAAACACAGTGGTGAGAAACTCACGGATTTGATCTCTAACCCACGATTTTGAGTCAAATATAGGTGGAAAATACAACACAAAAATGTCGAAAATAGCAAATGTTTTTAGACATTTAACTATCTTGCAATGTTCTTAAAATGATATAACTTAACCCGGATAATACATAATTTACATTCAAGTTTCATAAGCTTAAACTCAGAACACCCAGAATTTAGCAAATACCTTCTATATAAAACGTTATAATATTTCTTCCAAATTTTTAGCCTTTTCGTTCACAAAAAAATACACGTTTATTGCAAATTTTCTTTAGAGCGTTTTAAATACACACCTGACGAAAACATTGCGTGTTGGTTCGAGTATTCGCGAGCTTAAAACTATCGCGCATAACGCATGGTTACGTTTTTGATCTGCCTCACCCATTTCTTTAATCAGATGAGGATATATAATTCCAGTCCCATTAACATAGATATGAGATATGCTGAGGGAGAAAGATTTAAGAAGAGTCAGAGAGATGGAAGGGAGGAGAGGAACCGAGAGGATAATCCTCTCCGATATGACGACTACACTGTATTTATCTAAGTAGTACCCCACTTATCTCCCTTCACAATTTCCTCTTTGTTATCCTCGCTACCCCGTTTCTTCCCCCCGCTCAAGTCAAAAATCGCTTAAAGCAGCTTTCACCACACCTTTTTAATCTCATTCCACGCCTGCTGTTCACCCCTTGCTTTTCAAGTCCTCCTGAGATATTGGGATGGGTTTCAGGAAAAGAGTTATGGAATAATACGGGATCCTCTTGGCGAGGAAAAACTTTCTTTAATACACAAGGGGAAAAAAGAAACGAGAAAGAAAAAAGCCATATATTTATATTGACTTTTTTTATCATTTTTAGGATCAAAAAGGACCATCGGTTTTCCTGCTATTTTTCTCAAATTCTTATTCCCTCTTCACATGGACGACCCGGAAGGAAGTCGTCCTTTTAAGAAATGAACTGCTCCTCCCCACTTGGAAGTTTTTATCTCCACCCTTCTTCTCAGTTCTTTCTTTTTTTCTATTTCCTCTCTCCTCCTCTTACATTTTCCATCGCTTACCCAGCTGTCTCATCCCCAACCTTCCCTCTCATAATGCTACATTTTGAACTTCCTTTTACTAACAACATTTAAAAGGATATCCTATGCAGACACGTACGCGCACGGACTCATAGCTCACGTATCGCAAATAGCGCTTTAATTTTCTTCCTTTCTATGATTTTCTTGCTATTTCCTTCGCCCCATTCTTTTTTATCACTTCACTAAGCAATTCATTTCACAACTACCTATGCAGATAAATATTTGGGAAACTACAAGAAAACTTCCTCACATTAATTCATAAGCTATTTCAGGATCAGTTAATAGGGAACTACAAAAACTAAACTAAGACATTTTCGATTTTTAATCCTAATTTAAATTAGTCTGGTGTGGAATTTATCATTCATTTCTCTCCTTTATTGACATTTAGAAATGTACTCTTTACTTATCAGCTAATTCAATCCAAATCCCGAAGTGTATTTCGGGAAATTAGATGATTGTGATAAATTGAATCGTAAATTGAATGATTGTATCACTCGAACCCTAATATGGTAATAACAACGTAAAGACACTGAAGTGTAAACTTCAGGTCGATGACTCACTAAATGAATCTTCTATAGACACGCTTAATTCAACTATTTTCTCCATAACTTCGTTGTTTCATCAATACAAAGCCGAAATACTATCCCCAAACAAGTGCTTTTCTTTCATTTTAATTGAGATGATCTCATTCCGCCCACCGTTTATTCAAATATTTTATTCGTCTATCAAAGAATTATCTACTTTTTTTACTATACTTTTCCACTCATTCCCACAAAATTTTCTAAATAAGACTCTCTTCTCGTTTTCCCTCATAAAATCTAGAAAACCCAGGGAGAAATTTAAAAAATGTATAATTATTGTTTCACATTTGTACCCAAACCGTCGATATTCCTCAGCTAATTACGCATTGTTTACGTCCCATAAAAGACCACTGATCATTTTTTATCCTATCCAGTCCATTTCTGTTGTTTCCTGTACCGTGCCTTTTCTCACGCCTCACATCTCACCTTTATTTTTATTGTTTCACCATTATCAAACCCTCCTCGGCGAGTTTTCCAACCCGCATATCCCGACTCCACCGTCTCTCTCCCCCAACATCATACATGTTAAGCATACTTCTTTCTATCCACCGTACCAGTCATCTGTTTCATTAGCAGCGAGAAACCCCTCTGAGAGTGAAAATCCTCCTCTCGATATCTCATTTCTATTCCTCCTCGGTTTAGCCTATTCCTTTGTTTACCCGGCGAAAAAATATTCAGTTTTGCTCTTTTTACCACCAAGTCTCATCTTGCGTGAAAGCGACGGGATGAGGGGGAATAATGAGATAGGAACGGCCTCAGTTTTCCACAGAGTTGGAACCCTTCGCAATAACGCGAGTTCGAGATGGGGATAAGTGAGCCATTGCCCTATTGTGATGGCAGGACGAAGACCGGTATTAGCGGTTTGCGTTGCCTTTGGTTAATCGCATTTTTTTCCTTCAATATAGCGGATAAAGGAGACCTTTGTACGGCAGCAATCAGTTATCCCCGAGATCGTGGAAGCTTCAGAGGAGTTAAAACAAAAAAACCTAAAGACCTTCGAAAGAATCTTTATAAGAACTTAAATTTTACTTTGATTTTTAATAAGGAGTAAATAGGTCGCAGTTACTTTTGAAAAATAATTCAACCGCATACGTGCCTAGTGATCCAATAATAAAATAAAAAGAATGTGCAACTCCATTACAGGGATACGTATATATATATATATATATATATATATATATATATATATATATATATATATATATATATATATATATATTTATTTATTTATTTATTTATTTATTTATTTATTTATTTATAAACACGGATGTAGATTTGTAGAATATAGAGACACATAGAAAGGACACTCACAATATGTTATTTTACGTTTCAACAGCACGGCTATCGTCTTCAGAATCACCCGTGCTGTCGAAACGTCAAATAACATATTGTGAGTGTCCTTTCTGTCTATATTCTACAAATCTACATCCGTGTTTTTATATATTTGTGCGTCGCCGAAGAGCGTTCCGTTTCGAAGATATTTTTATATAATTATACATATATATATGTATATATGTATATATATTGTATATGTATATATATATATATATATATATATATATATATATATATATATATATATATATATATATTACACACCTAAACTATTTTGTTGAATAACATGACCAATACTGTACTCAACTACATATTAAGATTCAAACGAGAGACGGATACAAATACAAGTATTTCCCTTAGTACGGAAATAAACAATACTACCACTCAATGTTATTTTAAAAAATTGAGCATAAATGATTTAATTCCAGTTTCTTGACCTTGGGTAATTCAATTATAACAATCTACCATAAAAAAAAATTTACAATTCATATGGAAAATTCAGTGCATGTCAAAAATAGAATGAAAATATATCCGAAAGTTTAGATCAATTAAGTTTTGCAACTTTTAGCGCTACTAAGTTGCAATGGATGGAATTTACCGATAACCATACGATGCTTCTCTGATCACTTCTCGTGCACAAATTGGTCTGGCATATGTGAAGTGAGAAGAAGTTAAATTTTATTTCCTAAAATAATTCATGAAATTTTAACTCTCTAGGTGGCAAGGAGAAGGTGCTTCGGGAGTTTTGCGCCTTGAAGTGTCACTCTTCTCTGGGTTCGAAGTTGAACACGTGGCTCCAATTCGCGGTCGCGATGGAAAAAATGTCGACTTCCTGCACGACAAACGGGGAGAAAAAATTTGGTTCCTCTTTGACAGTGTAAGTAAAGACGTGCATGCCAAAAGTGTAACTTTATTGTATTAATTCCAATCAATTCAAAATAACATTTTCCATGTAATAGATATTGTAGGTATTCTCATGACAATGGCACTTTGAGAATGAAATCAATTAGATTTAACAAAAAGTATGGGCACATGTAAAGTATCTACTTTGAAATTCTTATCGTAAAATTAAATTCATTGGCATTCTAATCCGATAGTGTTCAATTAGAAGAGATAAATGGCGCAAATAATACGTTGAATATTAAAAAAAGATGGTAAATTTCTCTACACCTGAAATATCATCAACTCGGAGTGGCTAATTGCTTAATAATGATCAGAAACCTTCCCGACTCACATGACAGTAGTCAGTTAATGGTTATATTCTTGAATTATTAATAATGCTCCCAAACTGCTGTGATTTATCCGAATACAATCCTTTGCATCGCCACAGGTTCTTCCTGGCTGTGCGCTCTGCGCCCGCTTCACCGCCCGCGGTCGTTATTCCGTGCGCTCCCTCCGCCCCGCCTCGGTGCGAGTGTTCCCCGCCGGACGAGCCCACCTGGCGGCCCACGCCTTCTTCCACGCCCCGCGCCGGAACCAAAGTGCTCTGCTCGCCGGGGTGACTGATGATGACCTCATCACGTGGTTCGGCAAACAAGTAGTCGAGCCAACAGGGGCAGGTAAGCAGGGAAAGAGTGAACTGTACTGAAAATTTGGCGTTTCGTACAAACGTTCTATTGCCAGTACACTATAGACAGGATATACACTGTATTAAACAAAAGTAGACGCTATGGTATCCTAAATTCATTAGCAATATAAGCTATCCATAACTTTCAACTGACTCCCAACTCCCCGTACAAGTTTTATCCTTAAGTCAATTTGACCTTAGATACCTCATTATCCAAATCAGTTAATAAAGCACATTGTAAAATAACTATAGTTAATGAATTCTACTACACGCTACTACTAAATAGCTTTAAATGTAATGCGAAATATTTAAGTCTTCATCCAACGATGAAATTTAGTAAACGTAAAATATCCAAATTCCTAATGCATTAATGAGTTCATTATTTTAGTATGATTATCACACAATATTAAATTTGAATTCATGGCTACAAGTACAATGCTAATATAAAGTGCCTGTTTCACTCGTATGAAACCACCTCTCAAAGTGAATTTATGTGATCATTTATTGCAGAATATTCGCCATAAATATTGATTCCCTTTGCCCTGACGTTTCAGCGGAGGTTCCACTTGGCTCGGACTTCACAGACATGTGCGAGTGCGGAGATCGGTCCTGCCCAGGGGCGGTCACGGGGGAGAAAGCGGTCGCTACGAATAAAAGTCACACAGAGCCACCCACGCCAGTACCCAGTTCAACTCCAACGCCATTCCCCAGGAATCCATCCAAGATAACAGTCACCAAGTTCACAACAGCATCCTCATTACCCCCAGCGACAACATCCTCCCCACCGATGGCTAGGAATGGCGCAAATAAGGAACCGCCCTTAATAGCCTCAACCCCAAATCCTAGTTCGGCCCCAGAGATTACGCATGAAAGTAAACCAATCACAACCACTTCCAAAGTTCTATCTCGAAATCGCAACAGGGAGAAATACAGGATATCCCCCGACCTAAAGGCTGATGGCTCGCATGAGTTAAGCGATTTGCAACATGCAGTGGAAAGTGTCGTGGTGTCATTAGAGACTCCAGCTGTCAAACAGTACACGACGCCCGGAAACCCATCTCCAGTAAGTGAGCACCTGATATCGACCCCAACTCAAGCTCACTCCGCCACTATAAGTACCACGGTCGATCCAATAGCTTCAACCACCCGACACTTCGAGAATCCACCGACTGCACCATGGAGTTCTGACTATTCCAACACCCCTCATCGTAAAGAAATCCAAAGGGAAGAGATAATGACAACTTCTGGTACTGAACCTCCAGGGACCGTCATGGCGTCCCAAAGTCCAGCTGTTACCCCTTCAGCCGTCCATGCCTCAACAGATGTATCTACGGAAATTTCTACGGAAGGAAAGACATCGACGCCTGTGGCCGCAATTACAGTGGATCCAGCTGCAGTGAGAACTGGTTCGACAGCAAAAAAGTGGCCTAATGGGCCCAGGATGAGGTTGCTGGAGACAAGAGCTAAGCCCACGGCGCCCCCTCTGAGCGTCAAGCAGACAGAGGCTCGGATGGTGGTGCTTCGCGGTAACTCTCTTTATGGCCTGTTGAAGGGAACGGCAAAACCAGATCTACAAGGTAGGCCGGTAAAGAGCAAATGGCAAGACGACTGAGCAGATGAGGAGCACGCAACAGAGGAGCAAGTAGGCGCCTCCTTCAACACAATTCCCGTTCGTTATCCCCTCAGAAAGCAAATAAGACAAACTGGCAGGAGTGCAACTTGGAAATGTGCCAGCAATGTGTGGGAATGGGAAAAAATGTTTACGCTGAGAAATAGGGAAAATGACACTTTTGGCAATGTTGTGGACTTCTCTCGGCAGCTAGGAATTTGTGAAGTGAAAAGAAAGGAACACCTTTAAACAGTTATCAGTTGTTATTGAAGCTATTCAAAACATAAGAGATCTTAACCAAGAGTACAATCCCACCCTCACCCGAACGGTGCAGTGTCAAAACTGATGACAACATATGTGCCCGCACGTTCTGAATGCATCCGTACAAATATTTGGGGAAATGATTCCCTCGAAGCTAAATGAAGCACTGGGCCGTGCTCAGCTTTGTGGTCATTTGAAAAATTTTATCGCGCAGTGTCCGGGCATTTTCGTCTCGTGCACTGTAGATTTACATAAACTGATGCAAAATTTCTGTCCAAATTGGAATCCTGAAAGCCCTGGCATTCACGATATTTAAAAGTCGTGTACTTTTACACAGTGACGCCGAATGTCTGTCCTACATGTAGATCATTCTCAAGATTTTGGACGGATGGAGGCCTGAAAATTTTCCTCAAATCCACTTCTTTCGCCAACTGGCGATCTTTACTTCACTTCCATTACCGCTCTCTTGATGTCTGGTTGTGTTCAAATGAAAATCATTTGTTTGTGTGCTTTGTGAGAAAATGTTGTTGCCAAGTAAAAATACGGCGGAAAAGGGCGCCGAACTATTCTTTAGAATGTGCTACAGTCACAATGTAGGCAGTAAGTAGCCTTGTTGTCGTATTTGCACTAAAAGCGTTGAATTTATTGGTTTTTAGAGAAGTGTCTAATTTTTGAATATATGAAACTAATCAAGCTATCAATCCATCCGTCCTATCAAAATTATAAACAACTTCCATACCATCATGATAGTTTAATGAAAAGGAATTGGCTGACCCTCTAATGTGTTTATAACATTTTCATTAAATATTCGATAGTTTAACTTATCTTATTTACCCCATAGTAACTAGTGTCGAATATATTTCCTTTAATTTCCGACATGTAGTAAATGTTTATATGATGAACACATGTCCTATTAAGGTTCAAAATTAAAATCGATTATTTCTATATGAAAGCATAGCCAGTAAGTGGACTTAAGGACAACTTATTCAAAGGATTTTTTTGGAAATGCCACGAGAAATATCTTTGTGCCCCAAGGGTTATCGTGAACATTTTGTTTGGAGTGTGACAAAATGAAATGTATTTTCTCTGCGGCGTGTCCTGTCAAATGGCTTCCGTTCTTCCTATCTCTCTATAATTAATAACAAAATATTAAAATTGCATTGGTCATGAAGTAAAATCTAATATGACCCACAAAACTTGTCACATTTATTTTTATAATATAAAGAGAGAGCAATATACATTTGCCGGTATCCCTTCGAATAGAAGAACCATGCTGGTAATAAATCATTAATCAACTTGATAGATTTAAAATGCTTGGCACAAAATAAAAATACATGCTGCGCGAAAACATTCGCAATCATTACTTCAGCCTTTGCTACTCTATGCCGAATTTTCATTTTTGGCACTTTTTAAAAGCCTTTAAAAGTAATTATAGATTAGATATAATTTGCCTCTGTGTAATGTCTGTTGAATTTTAGAATGGTTCTCAGTACAGATGATGAGGTTTATAATATCTGTATCATATCAGTGTTTTCCAGGAAAATATCACCATTATTATTAAAAGCCAAACAAAAATTCATAATTTGTCTTTTAATCATAATAAACTTTTGTACGAGTTTAACGGCTTAGATATTATTTATATTATATCGGTCAAATTTGAGCCAGTGTTTGGCTATGGCGTGTGAAATAACATGATTGCAATTAAACACTTCTGTACCCATCGCAAGTGACAACCTTTTTGTGAATGAAAATGCCATTTTCCCAGCGATTCAATGTAAGTTAAGATGCATCATGAATGTGACAAGACGATTTATATAACTAGTTACTTGACATGAATGGAATGATTAATTTGACGATTGTAATAATTTATCGATTTCATGTTCCATATTTTACTCCTTCCTTAGGTAGTCTATAGATTTCCTTAGATTTCAAATCGGCTAAGTAATATTAAAGAAACAATTAAGAAAATTTATTTTTTGGAAACAATACTGAAATTAATAATTTATTAAAATGGTAAAATTCATAAAATAATGCTTTTCGTAATTCTTTTGTTTATTTTAAACTAGGAGATTTATCCTTTGTCGTTTTTAAGTAACGGAAATGGTTCAATCTAATGTTTCACCCAAGACATAAATTATCACGAACTATTCAAGAATTGAAGTTTTTCTATAATCTTTCATTTTCTAAGTGAAATGTTTTAGGTTTAATCAAGCATAAATCTCGCAGCATCAATCTATGAGATGTAAGAGATTATTATGCAAAAACACTGTATTTCCATAAAAATAAAATTGCATATTATTACATTTTCGTTAAAATTTCCTTAAAGGTTAACAATTGTGGTAAATTCTTTAAAATCGTTCTTTATGATGTGTATATAGACCATAAAATAAAATGTATAAAACTATTTGAGCATAAACTTAAGCCCGATTTTATGTTATAGGAAAGAAAACGTTTGCCTCAAGCTCTAATTTCTAACAAAGGCCCAACTAAAAACTTATAAGCCTGCAGCATTCTTTAAGGATGCTGTCATACTGAAATTAGATGATATAGTAATATTTTGTTAATTTAAAAAGCATAAGAAAATGTTTACTTGTGAATTTATCAATTTCTCTGGCTAAAGCCACCATCAGTCTCTCACTTATATTAAAGAAATATGCTTTTAGTTGGAGTAAAAATATAATTTTGTTCATAATTTCATAAGTTTCTGACGCACCTTTGGGGGAAAATAATCCCCGTAAACTTATTTTGTTTTGATTTTTGACGAATAAATTTTTTCCTTCGTTTATTTGACAACATCACAATTTATGAGTCTCAAGAAGATAACTAGAAGGTAAACATAATAAAATAAATTAAAACCGAGCTCAAAAATCGTCCTGAATAATATCCTCGGCCCTTCAGATAATTGACTGGGATTTGACGGCGTTATGCGGTAAAAATAATATTCCATCGGAAAATATTTATTTTAAAAATTCTAATGGTGCCAAAACTCCTTGAGCAAGGAAACAGTCAGTGATACGTGGGTGGGAATTTCGAAACGAGAATTTCTTTCCGTTTCGGGGCGTTGATGTGCATAAAGGAAGTCCAATAACTGAATAAAATCTATAAATTTGAATTAAATTTCAGAATTAAAAAACACACAATAGATAACGAACAATGAATAAATATCAGTGTTAATAACATAAATCAAATAACAAAAAGAAATACAAACCAACGTATAGGTACTAATTAGGCAACCTTTTTTTAGGTTTAAAATATCAATCCTAAATAGAGATCAAATAAGTGAGGACTTCAAAGTTGTAATAATTGAATATTTAAGCTGAAGAAAAAGTGTAGGCATATTAACTTCTATAAATTACTTGGTAGTTACATAAGGGGATTCATTTTTATATTTTTACCGCCATTTGTGACAGCATTAGAGATCCTAACTAAAAAGAAATGGTATTCTAAAGACAACAAACAAAAACCTATCAAGAGATAAGATCAAAAAAAAAATTCCGAAATTTTCACTGAAATTTGATATTGGTATTTAAAATACTTCTCCAGATAATTTAATATTAAAGATTATCCATGGACATATCGTATATATTACTCAGCAAAACAAAGTGTGCAATAAACCAGTTAATATTCAAAAATGATTAGTACACCAAGAAGACTTCGGAAAATGCTGAAATCAAATATATTCTACCACTTACTATATAAAAGGTAATGCCATAGCTCTAAATTTCGCATGAATGAATCAAACAAAATATGAGTGGCAATTGCATAGAAATTTGAGGCCTGATATGAAGACTGGTAGAAGCAATTATGAATCACAGCATAACGGATGAAATATTTTTCTCGAAAAATATATGATAGCAGTTACCATGACATAGAAAATAACAACAGTATGAAAAGAATAAATGTGGTTATTCTAGTAAGATAATCTGATACGAAGCAGAAGAAAAGAACTTGAGGATCAATTATTTCATTTATCCAGAAAAATGAAGCACAAAGAGAGCAAAATACGATAGTTAATTATGTCTGCAAGTAATAATGGAGAGTGGTATTTCTGAGGCACGCCGACATTACGAGGATAGAGAATGGACTGCAATACCGGAAGATGAGAATAATGGAACGAAAATTGAGACAATAAATTGTCATAGAACTTGATGGCGAGTATTATCAATTAGCTGTATATTTTCGCTTTTTATTTGAATTATCTTCCTGCAACAGAGTGCCTACAAACAGAGAGACTATTCCTAAAGCTACTAAACATATCATATCCACAGGTAAAACAATTTGGGATTTATTTAATTTGCATGTTTTTCTTAACGTTATAATTGATATACATTAGAATTAGTATATCAAAATAACCCCGTTTCCTCAAAACTCAAGGCAATTCTGTTCTTTTGCTAAATAAGGGTCATCAAATTTGAATTATGTTTTATTATGCTTTTCGATTTCATTACATCTAAAATTATCACTAATCTTCTGCAAATTAAGTCACCAATAATGAGTCACATCGCCATATGGGGCGGCAATATTGATCAGTCGGCTAAATTGTACCTCTTTGTCTGGCGTTTCATCGACCTCCAGTCATCTTCACTTCGTTCGAGCCGTTTTTCTCCAGAACTCAACCTCCCGTCTCATTTCATTCTTGCTCCAGAGCATTCGACATGATTGTCCAAATGTAAAGTACCGAATCATTTTTCGAAAATTAAAACTGCTCAGGCTCGTTTCGAATTTGTCATCATACGCCCACGCCCCTTTTTCTAACAATCGAATAATGCGGGGGGTTAGCAGTTATTAAAAAGCTGCCACGATTTGGATTACCAATAACTTTTTTTCAATTTACACCACGGATTGTACATAAATCATGTCCTTACCGTGTGTAACAAACATAATTCATCGTCAACGGGCAGGATGAGGATATACATCTCGATTCCAATCATTTCCATCGGATTTTATTTATGACTTCATTGCAATGCTTTCTCTGGAGCGTAATTTCACAGGAGGGTATTCACCCCATAGTTGCTTTTATTCTTTTTTGGCACTTTCCGATTCTCTTTTTGAAATGATCACTTTCTTGTTACCTCATACCGTCAAACGGTGGAAGGTTTAATAACCAGCCAAGAGATGAGGGAGGTGTGATGGATTTATCTGGAAATATAAGCATTTCCAAAGAACAATGTTTTTAAGAGTACCGATGGCGAAGAAATGCCTGGTACTGACTGAAGGGCCCCGTGTTGCCTCTGGGCACCATGTTAAAGCAACTAGCTCCCCTACCCGGATTTCGAATTGTAATCACCGTTTAGCTTAGAACTAGTTGAGCACTACCCTTACCTATCAAATAGACCTTTGGATAGATAACTGTCATTTGATTCAATTTTTCTTATGATGCGACAATCAACAGTTGTGAAATCTCGAACGGTGGCAACGCAAAATACTCGGAAGCTACCAAAAACCAATCCTTATCCGTATCTAATTAATCAATCTTAATCCCTATCTAACAGGATACGTATCTATCCAAATTCTATTTTGCGCATTACATCAGTTCCTCAGGGAGCCAGATTTTAAATTTGCGCACCAACGATAATATGTCTTAAACAGTACATAAATAAGGAGCAAAAGAAATGTCATTTATGCATCGTAAATGAAATAGCTGCCAAATACATACTGTATAACTATATTCAGCAGAATAGCATACCAAATTCAGATTTTCTGACGGTTCTATAAATTTAAAAAATACAATGGTCTAGTCATATTTACCTTACTTTTAGGAGATTTTCACTAAATTTAACTCCCTAAGTTTAATATTTTAATTTTAATATTTTTCCATGTTTAAATTGACAATTTTCCTATTTTTGAATGGAGCGAATTTTTATTTTCTGAAAGCTCTTTCCCATTCCAAAAGAATAATGCTTTTGTTATTTTAATAAAGGCAGTATCCTAATTATTCTCTTCCATTAAATATAATTTATATAAGAATCAAGTAGTCCTTTGTATCTTCCTCGAAAAAATTACATGAAATCACCCAAAAAAACCCCACGGGGACTAATGAGGTTGTTACTAGCTAAGGAGTTCGTAAATTCATAGTATGCAATCAGCGAGTATTTACCCTTCATGAAAATATATCAAAAACGCACCACCGTATAATTCGTTGTCACAGCTATCAGGTATGCCACACGACATCTCGTATTCGGCAACAATCTTATCAGATCCTGACAAATTTATTCCTACTTTTGAATCAGTTTTCACAAATACTCCTAGTTCTCGTTTATTAATATTTTGAACTATTATTAAAGGCTATACAGCAATACTTATAAGGTTATGTCATTTTTTTGGAAAATTTCCCTTTGTACAAAGACATTGAAAAGATCAGTCGACTTTCTATCACCATCTGAAGAAAAATATTCTTTAGACTTTAATTTTGAACTATTAATGTCTACATATTTAAAAGAGATTGATAACACAATATCCTTAGAGAGCTTCAATATTTTCAAAGATGCTTACCTTCAAACGATAACTGATCTCGCTATTTTATGATGTGCTGGTGCCGACTCAAAAAATTTAAACTGGATGTTAATTTGAGAAAACAGCCCCAATTACTCCAGAAATATATCCTAAGGAATGGAAAGAGGACAACTCTTGGGGTTCCAGTCTCTTCAGCGTATCTAGAACGAGGAAGACTTAAGAGGTCAAGGAAAATATGGCAGAAAGGAAGCACGGACAAGCAAAATAGCATTAGAAACAGAAAGCCTAAACAAATACACTGACGTTTCCTGGAGTGCAGTGCAGTGATACGGCGGATTCCAGCAGAGTGCAGTACAGGGATACTGCGGATTACCATAAATACGCGATTGCCTCTAAAAAAATCCGCAGTATTTAAAAGAAGGTTCAAGAAATACATTACTCGGTCACGATGTGTTAAAACCCATGGCTAATTCATATCCCCTCTTCTCTAGCCGAATTTTCAATGCATGTGTAATGCATTAGACTCGGCTACATGGCAAATTTCAACGCATATACAGTATATTCTGCTTAGAAAATGATTAACTATGCTAATTATAAAATTGAATATTGGTGTGGCGGAGCCTTCGGCAGTAGCCGAGGGCACTTAGAAGCTTCAAGAGAGGTAACATGGTAAATGCAGGAGGTTTTTCATTAGGACTAAGCTAAGATCTAACGGGTGTCAGTGTTTCAATGTGGTTAAGCATTTCCAGAATCAAGACTAATTATTGTTTTAGAAGGAAAATTTAATGGGAAAGAAGTTGGTACGATATATCAATAGAAATGGAATACGATCCGCTCATTGTACGGAGAACTATTTCAACCTCCCTTCAATAGTGTGCGTCTAATATATCATCATTTAAGGGTTAAAATACATCGAAATCAACAAAAGAATTTGTTTGTATCCGAAGGGCATGCTACCCTTAATATGCTATTGTCTGTTGTCACATATGACTCACTCCAATCTCAACTTGTTCTCAGTGACAACTTCCAGCTCAGGTTTGTCAATAATATCAACCATTAAAAATACAAAACAAAGAGCAATATCCTCTGCGGACGAACGTAGTAGAATTGGAATTTTTTGGCGATGGCTTAAAGAGTAGACCGATTTTGAAATGTCTTATCAACTAAATAATTTAGCCTTAGAATTGATTATTTACATTTCACACCTCCCTCCCCACTAACATAGGGTATTGTTTTTTCTTATAATTAATAATAGTTAGCTTATAATTCAGTTTTAATGGTATTATGGCTAATTAAAGACGTCAATCAAATAAACATACATATCATTATCTTAAGATAGTCTACATATTAAATATAAGTTGAAGACGGCCCCTAACGAACATTATGTTCCAGGTATTGTTTAAACGTCTTCTGCTTGTTCTGTATTATTTCCTTCGTCTGCCATCTTTCAGACAACATGGAAAGCTAATTTCCTACCTTACCCCTACCCACTTACTAAACGTTCTCCCTACCATCATTTGAAAGAAATTCAGTCCTAAAAAATACTGGGATTTAACTATAAACATTTTCTTACATAGTGTATCTTGAAGAGCAATTAATTATGTACCTAAATACTATCTAATTATTTAAAGGAAGATTTTGTGTGACTGAAAATGAAATTCTAAATGCCATGAGTTATAAAAATCTGCGCTGAATTTGAAATTAATTTTATCAATAACCATTCCTTATTATTTATATAAACATATTGTTGTATTTTTCCATGAAATATTCTGCGGGAAACATTTCATGAAACTATCAATGAGCATTGAAAACATTGATACACTGGGTTTTAGGAAAATATTTCTGCAAAAATGGTTCTTGAGATTATTATCTATTATTCCTAGAGACTGCGGGCCGCGACAGTAACTGTTAACGGAGTCATCCGCTAAGTGTGCTATGCAATGCAACAATTTCAGATTGCAAAAATCATTCGCCTTGACCAGGATTCAAACCCCTCCTACCTCGAAGGGTTCGGGTTTGATTCCCGGTCAAGGTAAGAGACTTTCACACTCGTTGCATTGTAATATTATCCGTTATATTCATATTTGAAATCGGATCAAATTTCGTAACTTTCCCTGCCTTTTATCCAATTATTTTGCTATTTTTCAAAACTAGACCGTTTTTATGTATCAGACTCAAAAAATTTAAGGCTTAAAAAAATACAGGTTCTACAAAAATCTCCCAGCAAAATGGGTCCTAGGAAATAAATATCTAGATTATTTCCTTCATTAAAACATCAATCACTTGTTGGTCAGAGATAAATATATATCGAGCAACATCGTGATATAGTGAAATGTTCAATGCATTTAGCTATTGAAAAAAGTTGCAAAGAGTTATAAAAGATGTAAATATCGTTTAAAATAAAAATATTCCAAACTTTGACATTTTTACCAAAAGAATCGTTTTTTGCAATTTAGTCTTTGGGGAAATATATTGAATAAAATAATGAAATATAATAAATAATAAATATGAATTCGTATAGAGCGAGTCCAAATCGATTGAAGCCATGTAGCTCAAATTAAAGGGTTATCAGCAACCGGAGATACCTATTCGTTATCACATGGATCAAAATAATACACTAACATATTTTGGAAAAATATTGCGGGACATGAAAACGTGAAATTTACATTAAAAGGCAGTGGTCCATTTTTTGCTTTGATAAATTATCTTCCCAGTGGTATAACACATCCGAAGAAGAAGAAGATAAATCCTTTTACAAATCTACATTGTGATTGGACTATGGCCGTAGTAGCATTTCCTTTAGCATTCCACATATGTGTGCTCTGCATTATTTGGCTCTCTCGGGGTCCCTGAATTCTTGCCATATTGCCTTCCCATTTTATCAAGATAATAACCGTTCCAAGAAAAGGTTAATCATACCTCCAAGTGAATTAGTGAATTTATGTGCTTGGAATTTGGTGTGCCAAGTAATAAGCGATTTGTAGAATTTATTAAGAATGAGCGTAAAAATAAATTTTTTTGATGAAGCGTTGTAACCAAGGGAGTGAGGATACAAGTTTATGGGAAATTTTTGCTCGGAATAGAGAAGAGGTTCGTATACGGAGGAGCTCGTGAGGATATTATCACTCCCCATCGAGCCTTGTTCAAATGAAACAAGGAAATTCCAGCAGATCCAGCTGGTTCTCTACATCTACATAAGTGTCCTTTTTTCGATGCTATGCGCAAATTTTTTAATATTAACAGAAAGTACTGAAACACATTACATATAGTTGAAATAATCAGAATAAATAGGCCAATCGGATGAATCAGCAACTGTTTCCTTACTATGCTTAGAAGTCTAGTTGCGCCAACTCTGTTGGAACACGTCTGCTTCTTTTGGTATTTGTTTAACGACTATTTCACCCACCTTGTTTTATTCAGCCATAAATTTAGTGATAAGCCCTTAGACTACTCAGATTTCTATCAAGTTATAAAACATTTTTTAGCATTTCAAACTGACTATTAAGATGAAATTAAAAACGCGCAAATGCTCAAAATAAAAAAATTGACAACAAAATATTCCTTACAAATTTTCTTTCACGCAGAACCTGATTGGTTTCCGGGTGGAATAAATCAATGCGTGAGACGTGTCGGAAAGTATAAGGGCATAAATTTTCACTGGCTAATAATGTTCATCCCCGAAATCTCCTAAATCTCCAGATATTTCGTTCCAAGTGAAGGGATCCCCCCTTCCTGACGTTACCTAAACGGCGTGTGTCCTACTAAAATCTCCTTTCAATCCTACGTCATTACTCCATCTCTATCAGATTAAATCCTAATATACGGACCATTGATGCTCACCCAATGAAACACACTCGTATTTTTCACTGACGATCAAACGAAGGTAGTGAACGAATTTGGTTTTCAGTCATCGTATGTATAACAGTTCCTTGACCGCCCTTATAAACAATATGCCCTTCCTCAAGGATATTCTACATGGTAATAAGGGATCCTTTACCTATGTTACCTTTTTATGAACGAAAAAATGGGTTAAGCTATGGATGACGAATTGTTTGCTATGGCTGAGTAATAGAGGAAGGAAACCTCTTCAGCTCCTATAGAAAAGGGGCTTCAGGACGTCACAGTATAAAAAACTGATAGAAAAACTTAAAAAGTGAATATCCAGAAATCACCACTCTCTAATTCATGTCAACTGTATTGATGGCATCGAACGGTATTACAAATATCCTCAAAATCTAAAATTCACAAGTTATTGATTTTAGCGAATTTACCAGTCGAACCATTGATTCGTATCAGAAGAAAGTAATTAATTTTTAACTATTATACCTATGCCAGGAGTAAATGACAACAACTCATATTGAGTAAAATTTTCACCGAATTGTTACAGTAATATTAAAGTGGTCTCCTTTCAAAGTTTAGTTTAAGTAATAAAAATAGGCGTGGGATTTTGATTAACGAATAGAATGGAGGAAACTTTTCGGAGTTTATATATATATATATATATATATATATATATATATATATATATATATATATATATATATATATATATATGTATATATATATATATATACATATACACATATATATACACATATATATACACATATATATATACATATATATATATAAATACATATATATATACATTTATATTTTTATATATACATATAATACAATTAAACATATATATATATAATTTTATTACAAAATATAACCATTTTGTATACATTTTACAACCGATTATGACTATTCACCAAGGCTTTTAACTTGAGGGTGAAAAACCAATTTAACGAATTATAATTTTTAGTGATTAATATGACGTAATTATGAAATATTTATACTAATTTGGCGACAGGTCTAACATTCTCTATTCATATTATCATTTCTTTACTAGATTCAGCGAGATCTGTTACCCCAAAATGTCCTATACCTAAATGCTTTTCAAATTGAAGAGCACTTTTACATTCTGACATTAATTAAGTTCCGAGCCTGAAGGAGATTTCTTTGAACTCCCTTGAGTTGAATGATACTGACAGTACTTGAAAGCGGCTTATGAAAGTCATTTAGATAATGGTACTTTTGGTCAGTCGAAGTTAGGAGAAAAATAATACTGGCAGTAAATTTGTTTTTTAATGATATCTGACTCCTAGTCATATCGCACTATTATTACAATTCAGAAAATACAATACGTGGATAGAGCTAAGCCGAAATTTTTACTGGCTAAGGAAGGCGAAGAAGACTTTTTTGGTATCTGACGAGCGCATTACTATATGGCAGAAAGTCGTCTGAAGCACCGCGATTAGACGTCAAAACTCGGAGTAGACGTGGCCAATATTTCTGGTGGGAGCTATTTGAGAAGAGGTTTTGTAAATTAGGTCATACATGTATGTATTTGAAAATTCTTCGCCGTAAGTGCTATGTTAGGTCTTTAAATTCAACCAGAAAGTTATTCCTTCTCAGCTTGTTTCGACTTCATTGTGTTAAATTTCACGGGTGGCAAAACTCAATCAGAGTACACTCATTGGAAGTCTCGTGGTAACACACCAACGACAATCGGCTATTTTATGAGGAACCATATTCTCCTACCAGTACCGCTTTGAATCATTCTGTCGTGCAGGTAAAACCTAATGAAATATTTGGAAAAAGACCACTTTCTTCTCTCGAGAGAAAATTCGTGGTAGCAAAGATAGCTTAAAGAAAAATGGATATAATTTTAACCATGGGCCAAAGGAGAAGATTTTCCTCATTCAGACGTTACTGGCCTTCCTTGCGTCTCGATAAACCCTTGGTTGTCAAGCGAGTTTCCAGGGCTCATGTGCAATATTTTTCACAAAATCCTAGGAACGTTTTTCCTTATTCTTTAAGTGATTTTGATACCATGATTTTTTACTCATTAGTCGGTGGGTCACATTAGTACTGAATGAAAAAGGTCAGTTTACAGGTGAGATTCTATAAGGAAATTTTGCTTGAGATTTGAACGATTTAAAAACCAAAATAACCATTTCACCTCATGTATTCCGCCGCACGGAGGAAATTATGCCGGCATTGAACTGATGAAATAGTGTAGATCCAAACTATTTGATGTGGGTAGGTAAACATCCAGACAGCCAACGGAAATTACAGTCAAGCAGAGAATGAGGAAGGTAGGAAACAAAAGCTTACAGAGAAAGTGAAATGGGACACTTAAGAAGAAGAAAACGAGAAAGTGGAAGGAAGATATGGATTTGAGGCATAAGGAACGGTGGACAACAGTCGTTCGTAATGGATATGACGGAGAGGGCAGCGGTGAGAAGGGGCAGAGCAGTGTGGCAGATACAGACGTGTTGGACACGAAAAGGAGGGAGAGAAATATATGTCACCGAGGAGGAATCCGGGGTGAACGTGCGATGTAGATTGGAAATCGGAGCCGTTTAATGCCGGCGCCGCACCACGCTGCCAATTTGGGGAGCGAGCGGTGTCGGTGCATGAGCCGCGCGTGGGAATGGGGCGAAGTGCGCCGTGCGACAGGTGACGGTGGCGGAACGCGGCATTTTGCTCTCCTTCCTCTCAAAGGTATCCGACCCTTTCGAATCGGATTTCACGGTCCAGAGGCTGCCTTCCACCCCGCCCCTCACCTCACTCCCCAGCTTCGTTGGGCCCCACATCTCCCTCCCCCGCCATGACACTCACGGGCGCGTACACACACACACATCCCCTCACTTCAACCCGGATCGTACGGGCCCGCAAACCTGGGGAAATGACGGGCCAGGATCGTGAGTGAGGGATGGGGGGAATGGGAACAGGGGAAGGAGGGGATGTTTACAAATCCCCAAACAGAAAATTATACGTGTTTCCGGACAAATCTCTCCTCGGCGGAAATTACTGCAAAACAGTATGAAGCACCGACAAGTGTGACCCCACCCCTCTCCACCCCCTCACTCTAAGCCCCCCTCTCCCCCGCCTACCATAGCAATTTCTCACCTGATTCTGCCGCACCGCATTTTAAAGGCGAGGGATCGTTTGGCGATGAATGATTTACGCCGCTAGGAATTGCGAGGGTATTTGCGAAAGTACGCAATAATCAGAACACGGATAATAATTCTTCTGCGAAGGGGTCCCGAATAATCTCATCCATTTTCGGTGTTAGGTCGTAATGTCATATCTGGGGGTCGCTGAAGTGGCCCCTGCCAATCTTGATTTTACCCACTTTCATCCATATATCATATTACAAACTATGATATAGATGAAAGCAGTGATTTGTCATGAGATAATCCAGCTGGGAATATTTTTTTTATTTTATTTGTATTGGAGACGGATCTCAGCGTCCGGAAAAATGATTGTTTCCTAATAAAACAACGGTGTGTTTCTTATCCATTTGGTGTGCTTGCTTGCCTGACATAAAAATATTGTAATCAAGAAACTTAGTTCTCTTCATTCACTCGATGATTTCAATAGAGCATTCATAGGCTATCATCTAACTCTGATTTGTTTCCATGATCTCATTTAGAGTCGCTATCGTCAATAACATCTTGGGCATTTGATTCTGCCACTCTTTCAAGGAAAAAGACGCGGAATATTAAGTATAGGAGCAGAATAGTTTTTATTTCTACTATCAGGACGATTTCGGGAAATTTGTTCCCACTTCTTTCAATCTGAAACACGCAAGACAGGTGAGCGCAAGGCATATCGATATTTATTATGTATCGATTATGCTCTCAATTTCTCGAGAATTTCAGTAAGTGATCAATTCAAAACTTGCAATTTCGCATCATTTTTGCGTAATCTGTGTTTATTTTAGGCCCAAATTTCGTTAAATTCAATTAATTTGGCATAGATGGAGAACCAATATTGATCATATAACACAGTAATAAACTACGACAGGAATGTCAGTTAAGAGCAATACGAAGTTAATGAAATAATTATTTTCAATTAATTAAAAGTTTTGTTTCACATGGAAACGACGGGGTGGCAAGGTAGCCTACATCTGACTACACCACCGTATTTAAAGCTGCGTAATTACTCTGAATACTTATATTCAAGCAGTATAATTTTCTGCACATCAAATCTTCTAAGTAACTGCAAGCGCCAAAGGGGAAATAGCCGGATCCCTCACCCTGAATTAGTAAATAGGTAATATGCCTTTTGAGTTCTATCGCTATCTATCAAATGGGCTGTCGGTTTCAAGACCCATTGGATATTGCTTACATAAGTCACCACTAAGTTATATATTGCTTATTTTAAGTCACTACTAAGAAATGAAATCGTTAAAAAATGGTAAAATTAAGACATTATTTTCTTTTGGAAGATGTAGTTTCGGCAACTTAAAAACACATTGCACGTAATAAGGGCATTAAGGCGCTTATTAGGCAAGCATTGAACAAAAACGAATATTTGTTTACCAACTTAAATAATCATAAAAATATCCAACACTAAAATAATTATAAATATGACAAGTGCATTGACATACATTTCTAAGAATATTTTTCCTTGGTTAAGGTCAATTAACTACAACAGTTAAATGAAGACCAAGGAAGGTCAGCAACGCTTTAATATTTAAGGCACGCTCTGCCAGAAATCGCCTTGCCGGGAGTGTTTCAAGGAGGGGAGAGAACTGCAAAATAAGTCGAAGGAAAGAGAGGGGATGAACACAGGTAATAGGTATAAGGGAATGAAGTTTGGTGAGAGCGAAGAAGCAGTGACACGAGGAGAGAACGATAGGTAGTCAGCAAGGCGTAAAACCATTGTTTGCGAATTGAAATTAATTTTCAGATTGTAAAAGGGTGAGAAAATAATTCCTGCCTCTTGCCTCGTCCCGTTTTATCGCCGAAATATCTTCGGGGTAAAGTTTGAGTTTGAAAGCACAAAAGGCGATTTACATTGTTTATAATTTCACGCCGCTGCAAGTTTAAGCATTGTTAGCTGAGCAAACGCGGAGTGGCACTCTTCCGGACTTGAGTCGCCATAAATGAAATCACAGTTGTTTCCATGTTGTTGCGCTTTAACTCTAATATGTCATAATATTCACATGAAGTGCCTATTCAAATTATGAAGATCCTCTGCTGTGTTCAACTCCCCGCATTATTTAAGCTCAAAGTAATAACCCAAGTACATGGAAGCACTGCAAAGTAACGCATTGTAAGCACTACGAAGGTTCAAGAGGAACACGCTTATGAAGCCTGATAAAAAATCATTACGTATATATTCACTCACCCTTTTGCCCCTTCTTCCAAATACCATAGTCTCCTTAGCTGTTTGACGATGCCAATACCATCAACATATCTCAGGTGTACATTGCACAGTGGTAATCCCCCGGAACTCAGAGCTCGTCCTCAAGTTGTTTTTTTAAGTATCCTCCGTGCCACATACGGTGCCTGGTCCACCTCCCATGTTGAGATCTTAACTTAAGCACAAAAACACCGAGGAAATATGCATGATACCGCAGCCGAAAAATTCACAACTTTCCTGCACTTGAGACCAAGGAAAACTGACTCGAGTGTAGTGGGAGAGGGGAGTGAAAGGAGAAGCGAGAGAGTTCTAGAGCCCTCTGTTTGAATTGCACCCGACTTTAAAACTCTTCAAGGGTGTTTAATGTCGCCAGAGGCTTTCAACGATGACTCCCGATTTCAACGATGACTCAGGGTAACTTGAAATACTGCTTGACTCCCGATTTCAACGATGACTCAGGGTAACTTGAAATACTGCTTGGCTTCGAAATTGGTATTTGACTGAATATCGTGAGCATGACAAGAGGCAGCACACTGTTTTTCTTCGTTAAGATTCCATTTCATCATAAATAAATTTTCCATTGACCCTATAGACGCTGGAGGGCCAGTTTAAGAGTGGCGTCACACTGTAATTTATCCCTATATTTTAAAATATTTTAAAATAGAGGGATTCTTTTCTTTCCCATTCGTTCCTACCTTTCCAATCCCCCCAAATTGGTTAATGCTGGGACAAATGAATGATAATTTATGGAGTTACACATTTTTATTTATTATTCATGACCTTATAAATAACTTTCTTTTTACAGTTACGCCTGTAAAACGTTCTCTTGCAAGATTGTCATCTGCAATCTACAACTTCCACATGTGAATTCCTTTTTATCTTTATTTCCATGAATTTTGTTGTCTCTTAAATGGAAATATTGATGACAACTGACATTAATCGGTCGATTCTTAATAATATTCCACACTTTCAACCTTTTTAACCTATAAAATAAGCGCACCATCTTCGACTCGAAAAATTGATGTCATTGATAAGTGAGTCAGACCCTCTTAAACTGGCGCATTAGTTTTTTTATTTTGGCCACATTCTCTGAAACGCTAAAATGACCAAATGTACGGCTTAGCAGAGCTTCAATTTAAATTTCTTTTCAATTTAATAAGAATTTTGAAATGTACGACTTTTTTTGTGGATTTGTTTCTTGCTTATCCGATAATGCATCCGAAAAAATAATAAAACCCCTCTTAGATAAAGTTAAAGAGTTTAAATTAAAAACTAAGAATTAAAATTTTAATTCTAGGGTTTTGTGGCATATTATGACACGAAATGAAGTTATCAAAGTGTCCCTAATTTTTATTGCTGAAATTTATTTTCGGAAATATGTAATGTATACATAATAAAGAGACAATATTTATGGCATTCTTTATCTATTTATGGAACAGGCAGTCCATATTTAGTTCCAGCGTCATCTCTCAAATTATGTTTGTCAATGACACAGCGTTTGTAATGTCATAACAATGTAATTTCTAAATTCTTATATTATACCGAAGCTTTGATTGCGCAATAAACTTCGAAAGAGCCCTTGCCAAGGCAAAGAGTGATTAAAACCCTCCCAGAGCTACCTCTCAGGAAGTATAGGAAATCATCAAAATTTGGGCATCGATGCATTCACACCGCAGTCCATTGTAATTTGTTGATATAAGCTTCATTTATCCATTATAGGTTTGGTATTCTGTAGCTATTGGCATGATATCGTATCAAATTTAAATTTAAATTCTTAAACAATGTATAAAATCTTGGTGAAATATCTGGGAACAGACGAGCCTAATGCATTTCAAAAGAAAACAATCAATTAAATTACTTTATGATTAATGACGTGTAATGACCGTTATAATACGAAAGAATTCCAGCATGGAAAACATTATCTACCTCTCTACATCATTTATCTTTTATTATTTTGAATTATTATGTTTATTTTTCTTCCTTGATTCTGAAAGGGTGCAGTGCGACTACGCAAATGAAATAGATTTTTGGAGAAGGTTTTGTTTGGAGAAGGCAGGACTTCTTTCTTTGAGTGTATTTAGTTTTAGCATATAACTTCCGTAGAATTCATTTTATTATGACCCAAAATCGTCGATATTAAATATTAAGGATTCATATCAAGAAATGAGATACTTTTTGTCGTTCAGGTTCTAATAGACTTAAGTATCACCAAAAAGTTTTAAGAAACTAATAACGGGAATATATACGACGTAATTATAAACCTTGCACCCTTTGGCTATGAATTCTCTTTCAGTAACTTCGCGGAATCCAAACTTACAGAACAGGCTGTCTTGAGTAACGAGGTGGCGAGTCAAAAGAGACAGGTTAACGTAGGAGTGAAAAGTATGGAGTTTATGAAGTGGTCGTCGTGCGCAGGATTATTTTTAACATTTTATACCAATATTCTAAATTCCGATATACTTCAAGGTGAAAAAATAACTAAGATTTTCCTTTCTAAATTTGATATCATTAACTATAAAAGATCCAAAAAAAATAGGTGGCTAAAATGCTATTGGAAAAGAATGATGTTTAAATCAATGTGTGATGTAAATTAGGGTATAGGTCACTTAGGTGCACTAAATTAGGATCGATATTTAATTTGCAAAAACAATTGTAGGCTTCAATAAGTTTGTAATTGAGATTCCATCTATCTACTAAATTGATAGATTTCACTATTATTTGGACGTCATTTGAATAGCACAACGAAATATCGCCAAATGAACTACATTTATCATTAACTATTGTGATATCATATCATGATATCTATGAACTAAATGAACTTAGGTATTTAATATTCACTTGGGGAATTAACTACATTGATTCTTCATTATTGTGTAATTATATCATAGCTATCTATTAACAAAATTCCTTTAGGTATTTAATATTCACTTGGAATGTGCATGAATTCTTTAATCTTATCATTTCCAATGCTGGGGGGATTTATCCCATAGAATTATTTGAAGTTATTTAATAATAGGTACATTTTGTAATAACTTGATCTGAATGTTAACATAAAAAGTCATTTCCAGCTACTTCATTATTATTCTCATCAGTATAAAAATGAGTAAATTAATAAATATTTTTACAATAATGTAAACAAATATTCCCAAGCTTTTAGATCATAATTATTTCCATCCAGTAACCCTAGAAAACATGTAAATGGTGAATTTTAATATAATTAATACAATTTTCCAGGAATTTTCATTGTAATTAATATATCAAGGGAAGATTGCAGTAAAGAAAAAATAATAAATGAATAAAAATAAAACAATATTCATACGCTTCATACATTCAATCCTGAGATTATTTGGCAACTCAAGTCGCTATGCCGGTCGGTAACAATGAGAAACGGGGAAAAATAAAAACTGCTCAATTTGTAAACAGTGGGACTTTCAATTGGTTAAATAGCACCAAATGTATTACATTTAACTTTTTTGGGCTAGTGATGCCGGTTCACTCATCCAAAAAATTAAAATAAAGTTAAGCTTACTAAAGTCAAATTATACCCTACATCATAGATTTAGTCTTCTCTGCTCTGAAGTCCAAATTTCATAGTGAGAAATAATCTTTACATACATTGACTATCCCTAATGATCTTTCGTTGGGACGTTTCCAGCTTTTACAATTCAAAGAAAACCAAATTTCATCTCTAAGTGCTTTTCGTTCTTAACCTTTTGAGATGCTGATTACTGTTTTTGTTATGAAATTTTGAAGTCAATTCAATTTTCAGAGTCTCGTATAGGATAAGTTCATTTAAAGTGAATATTCAAAGAAAATGAATGTTGACAAATTCCAAAGAAACTGCGGGAGATGCCGCAACAGTTACTTTTAACGGAGTCATCCGCTAATGTGCATTTCAATGCAACAATTTCAGAGTGTAAAAATCATTCGCCTTGACTGGGATTCGAACCCAGATCCCTCAATATCCGGTCGAGTGCTTTAGCCACTTAAGCTACCGAGGCGTCCTCTTAAACTCTGAAATTTTACTAATTTTAGAAATATATCACTGGTGATGCCATTTACGCCCGTTCTCGTAACCTGTAAACTTTTCAAACTTCAAGGTCAAAATTCATCTAAGGAAGAGTGAAGACAGTCTTGGATCGTCCACTTACCATCTATGATTTACAGTTGTGAATAAGAACTCATTACAGACATAATTTTATATCACTTTATTGCACATTTTTAGTAATTGACAAAGAGGGTTGACAACGATCAAATTAAGAACAATGGACAGAAACATCCTGGGCGTCAAATGTGGCCCTAGAGTTCATCCACTTTTTTTTACCTTTCAACACTGAATAGATTTTCGTAATGTATTTTTATCTGTTGCATCCCCTCGATGCCTCATATTAGTGATATGATTAACCACACTACTTGACTGATGGGGGCTGAGGAAGCTGCGGTTGGTTCACAAAAAGAATGGAATCGAAAGAGAAAAAAGAGCAAAAGATAAATCTTGAGATTTTTTGCAAAACATTTATTTCGAAACATGCTGCACAAAATATTTCACGAGTTCACTGATAACTGAAATTAAGACACACTCATGGCCTACCAGCGTATGAAATCGGGATTTAGTACCTACGGAAAAACTAGCGTTGCAGCCATGCTGAACGCCAATGCTTCTAACTTTTAATATGGGAATATGAGTTTACTATTTGAATGACAAACTTATTACTGCTCTCCTGTAGACAACTCTGAATCATTCGTTTTCAGCGGTGGCTGTGAATCCGAAGTGGTTGGAGTGGAGAAATATTTCTTCAGAACCAGCAGCTTGAGGGACTGCCAAGATGCATAAACTATTTGCTTAGCGAGTGAATAGGATTCATGGGTTCAACTAAGGAAATTCATTCCAATAAGTGTGCCGGGAAACGAGGTGACCGATAAGAGATTTTACGGCTGTGAAGTTGTAGCGGTGAGTGCGCAGGCGCGCGGGTGATCAATCTAAATAGGCCTTCACCTCCGTTTAGTCAAGCGCCCCCAGAGCCTCTCGGCGCTCTCCATCTGCAAGAGAAAAGAGAAGGTTGAACTGAGTAACTTGCATTATCTTGAAAGATCAGGTGTTCACTTAATCATATTTTTGGCATTTATTGATAAGGGGACAATTTTTTTGGTGAAATTGTTGGTTTTATTAGGGTGAAATTATTAACACTACGTCCATGCTCACTTAAAAAAATACCGTTTTAAAAAAACAATAATTATACCTGACAGGACTTGAAAAAGCTATAATTTCTTACAGCATTATACTAACCGTTTGATAGAATGAAATATAAGAGAAATTTACGTTGCTCTATATAAAAATTGCATGAATAATATGCACCCCGAATTAACCTAATTTTCTATGACATCATTGGTAAAACATAACTTGTCCTAAATATTTCATGTAATTTATATTTTAAACAATGATATCGTCCTGATTAATATTTGTAATGCTCTTCTTTTGAGGTAGTTTATCGTTTTCTAGTATCAGTTTTTACATATATTTCGAGTTTTTTTATGGGATAAGGGCGGTAAATGAGAATTAATGGTAGCAATTAGGTTTTATATTTCACAATAACTGTCACAACTAATCCAAAAAGATAAAGTGGTGGATTGACTACATTGACTGCTTCAGTTCCTGGCGATGGGCACTGAATACATGTCAACACTTTACGGAGAATGTGCCACCCATCACGCATCCGCCATTATCTTTGAGAGGCCAATTACTCCCAGACCATAAAATACACCGAAATACGAAACCTGTGATGTGTGCTACATATGTGCAGCGTTATTTTGGTAATGGTTTTAGTTAAAAGATCTCATAGTGTAAGAAAAAATTACATTTATTGATGTTGATACTTTTGAAATTCTTCACTACCGCATACAATGAACATGATGGGTGATATGAGCTACAAACTCCTAAGCTAGCCACAAGAATGATTATTGTTTAATGTTATCTGGGTACAAAGATCATAGCAGAAAATAACAGCATGTTTCCCAGCCAAATCCCACAGAAGTAATTTACTGATCATATCAAATGATCTCTTGCTGAGATTGAATGAATAAGAATTATGAATGAATAACGCCCTACAAATCGCATTCCAATTCAGACTATTTCTCTCAATGAAATATTTTATTATTTATTAAGTTTATTATTTACTAACGTTAAAAACGATAGAAAAAAGTTTTCATGTGCTTAGTACAAAAATAAAATAATATTCAGTTGGTAATTCATCATAAAACTTGACTTATTAAAGTTCCCAATATTCAACATTTCTAAGAATGAGTACTTAAAACTTAGAGATCGATGCCGTATTTTTAACTTGATTTTTACTTTGTTTTATCGGAAAAATGTATTTCGTTTAAGATAGCTCTTGCTTTAAGTACAACATTGCTCTAACCATAAATACTTTTTTATGAAATCTATGGATCTGATACCTTTTGGAATCAAGTTACAAAATTGCATAATATATAGACACCTGAACTTTCAATTTTATGCAGCCACGTAATTATAATCGATATCTTTTGTCCATTCATAGGTTTTCCTTTAAGTAATGTACAGAAGTGCTGCAATTCAATTTCTACATTGATGAGGAAGGTAGCCTTCCATAATTACTATGATTACAAAATTCAAAATCACTTTTAATTTACTATCAAACTCGAAAATTTCTAATTCACAATTTAGTTAGTAGTTAATAACCACCATATTATTATGGTTTTAATTTAAATCACGATATTATTATGACTTTAATATATAACGGCTGTATTAATAGATTTTTAAAGTTATTTGTTTTTATCTAATACCATTTGATGTTGAACTGTTACATCAGAAAACACAACGAATTTAAACAATTTAGTTCTGCAAGATACAACCAAATTCATTACCACCCACATTAATAGCACAAACATTCCCAGTGCAAATTAATGTGCAGTGTCCTTAATCGGAGACTAAATACTTAAGCTATAAAACAACTTTTCCAACACATGCGAACTTGGTCAAGAAGTAATTTCTCTCCACCTGTAGAAATTAAGAAATACTTCAGTAATAATCGACATCTTCCTCTTCCACTTAAATCAAATGACTTAACTGCATGAGAAATTGATTTACATGACTTAAAGAATCATATACATTTGAGATGGAAATCTACCAGTTACCTTGTTTTTTTCTCTGTCAATTGATATTGTTTTTGTTTTCCTCGATACTTAGGATCAAAAATAGAGTTTTGCCAATCAGACATATCCGTTACATTTAACAAAAGTTAAAAATTAAATATATATTTATGAATATTTTTTTATAATTGGCATCTTAATATTTGGCATAACCAAAATTCGTGAGAGAAGAAGATTTTGGAACAAATAAAACTAGAAGATGTGTACAAGCATAGGAAAGATGTATTTCTTTAGTTAAAAATTAAATCATCAGGTAATCGTCGCCAACACTTACCGAGTTGCTGTCATCTGGGACAGGTCGAAGTTCAGTTCTCTTTCCAAACCTGGAAAAAGGAAAAGTGATAGATGATGTGGTTACCATCCAAAATTGACATCTATTTTTTCAATTTCTACCCGAAAACTCTCCTTACTGAAGATTATTCCACGGCTACACCTCAATTCATGCTAGTTTGACATTTTTTTTATTTTTGGCATATTATTTAATTTTGCAAAAGGGAAACCCTTTGCATTTTCTTATTTAATGTTTAAATTCCATATTATTGCATCCTTAAGTGTTTTGTATGTGATAATGTCATGCAACAGCACATAATATGCAAACAAAAGGCAAATCAGCATGCTTAGTTTAAGAAGCAATCGCTTCATCTCTTGTTGGCTTGGACAATTGCACACAGACATCATAACAAACACAAAAGTCTATGTATTGGTTCGGCAAATAAAACCCCCAATTCAGGTTGTAAAAGTACATTTCCTTGGGTGAAACATTTTTGTCTTCTCCGCAGGCGGTTCTCAAAACGATCAATTTTCAATACGAAAAAGGCAACAAAAAGAGTTTTATAATTAAGTTATCCTTCAAACTGATTAATATCAGTCAACAAAGTTTTTTTCTAATTCAGCTACGTATAAAATAAAGAAATGTTCAATGTTTTCAAATATTGGATAACAACGGAGTTAAATTCATTGATGTATAGAAAATAGTGTATGTAAGTGTGGTTCTATATAGCAACAAACTTAATAACTGCTTTTTGCTCAAATAGCGATTAGAAGTGACAGAGAAATGAAAATGCAGAAAGGCATTTATTTATTCAAAGTAATCTCATAAATAATGCAGCCAAGATCCTTTATGCATAGCCATTCAAATGCAACTAGTGTTGAAAAATTTTGCTTTTCATGGGCAATAACATTTACACACATTTTTCATGCATGTGTCAATATCTCCCATTTTAAATTTGAAGTCTGAAGGCGAAAAACAGAAAAATAAAATATCTGCATAATACTGATGACCTTCCGATGATTTAGAAGCACAGGTGAACCATGTACGATCTAATTTAGGTTTCGTATGGGTCAATACTTCATTGCCGCTAGATAATTATCCGTCGACGAGTTCTCTTCCAGCGTATGACGACGAAAGCGCAATGGTTTCGGTTGTCAATGCACATAGCGTCAGCGCATTCGCTTTGAACGAGCCAACTAGAGGGAAACTATTGCAAATCGGGAGAGTTTCATTTCATCCGAAATTTTCCCTTTTTCCCAGTCAAGACTGGTGAGAATGAAAATTGCCAATTGCCGGTCCTTCCTGACTTCTGAATTAAACACCATTATTTTCATTTATCTTTTCAACATTTTTTTGAACATACGTCAAGACTCACCTAGGCCGCGTTCGCTGTGAATAAAAGCGGTCCAATTCTTGCAACTGGAGCATTCGCAGGGCTTTCTCCACCCTCGTTAACTCGTGCGTTCTCAAAGAATCACTTCGCGGACTACCTGCCACAGAGGGTAGCAACGTTAGCTCATTTCAGGTAGCAATTATCCTTTCCATCGGTAGGGAAACATGAATTATATTCAAAATAGCTTTTGGATGGAAACATGTAGTAGAAGAAAACGTCACAAGTCAATACAGGGAAACAACGTTACAAACAATAGCAAGGCTTTCAAACAATCATTTATGGCCTAAAAATCCTAATCACCCTTCCGCATCCAAATTCATATGTGATTCTAGCATAAGCAAAGCTCTAAAAAGCATGCTAATGCGCTCATGTGGAAGCACTGCATCATCAAGCCAATTCAGCTGATGTAAGTAGTAGTTACCCTTTCAACAAGCAAAATATAGCAATCAGTAGGACATGCTCACTTCAAGCCTGGAAATTTCATGTGTCCGCTGTTGTTTTTCGTTAATTTAAGGCATAACATACTTGCATTATAAAGGAATTTTCACAAAGAACAATAATAATATAAATAAAAATACAATACAAAGGCTACATGTTATACTCAAAATAATAACAAACTCTCTAAGTTGCAACAACGTCTTTCATTATAACTTAATACTTATAAATCGTTTAAAATCATTAGATTTATCATTTTTAAACAGAGCAATCTACACATCCTATTGATCGGTAAATGTTTTGCTTGATTTTTAAACATATTTATGGTATGAAAAATTATTAATAATTATAAATGTCTACGTTTTTCAATATGCAGCTCCGTGTTCAACTTCTTAAGCACTTAAATCATGTACAGTTAATATTAATCATGTGAATGGATAATTAAAGCAATATATGAAGTTAAAGTTTTTTTAATCCTTAATATTTCTTCTGAGTATTCAAAGCGTCCGCTCCTATTTGTGAACACATTTCAGCATTTGATCCTTTTTAACGCTCCCTGGATACCTACACTCAACTTACCTTCAACCGAGAAGGCTCTAAGCACTTCATTTGTCAGACGAACCAAAGGTACCCAGAAACTCTTATAACCTTAATGAGCGCCTACATCCGAGGAACGACCCCCGCTAATCGAAATATTCCTGATGAAGACACCTCCAGCTGGCCAAATAGATTTCGCTTCCATCTCCGGCTCCTCTCCTCCGCTCTAATTTCACCCAATCCAATCCAAGGTCCCCATCTTCCTCCTTCAACTCCGCACCCTAACCGCCCATAACTTTCGCATTTCGAGTCGCACTCACATCCTCGACGCTTTCAAGGCTCTCTGCTCACCGGCGACTTCGCATCACAAAACCAAACGTCCGTAAAGAACACCTCCGAGACATTAGACTTTGTTCCTCATGAAAAATTTTATTTCATCCCACCTATAGCTTATCATGATACTTGTTTAAGCTAAGAATTGAATAAACACACCCAATTAGCCTTTCATTTATGAGGCAAAATGAACCAGCGGAAATGAGGAGTTAACTGACATATATTATGGCGATAACGTATGCCGAATTACCCCAAAAATTACCTTCTCACAAGTTCAAGCAAGCAACAGTTGACTGCATCTCATTTTACTTACTCTTTAATTATATAACCACTGCGTTAACACAAACGATGACGATCATATTCCAGGAACATATTTTCAAATGCTAATATCAAAATCCTCAATTCTCATAGTTTGCCAAATAAAATGGCTCGGTAGACATTGTCTTGGGAATGCTCAGATACTCAAGGTCCCAAGTCAACAAGACAGTGAAAGTTACCTGTTTGACATAATCAGTGATTAGTCCGATTATTTAGAAGAATGTATGAATGAATATGTCATGAAAAAATCGTATTTATGTAATGCATCTTAATTTCCCCAAGACAAATAAATTTGAATTAATAATGCTACATGAAGTAGTAATTATCAATTGCAACGGTCTTCCTTCTAAGACATCAAATATGATCAAGTGAATTGAAACAGCCTCAAATTTTAAAACATTCGGGACATATATAAAAAGAAAGGAAGTAAATCGTTCCGTATTAGCAAAGTACCAGCTAGCTATCTACGAGTTCCCTAATGCCTTGGCTTCACCAGCACACGCTAGGCTTTAATTTAAATTTTCATCTCATGAAATTAGATATAACCACTTTGCTCACACATTGAATGTCTCTCTAGATGACAACTTTAATTGACCCTGTCTTAATCAAAAATGTGCGGTAATGCTGCATTGCAATTTACGAACTTCCAGTTCTCTCTCTCTCTCTCTTGGCAAAAATTTCGATTAGAGTAGATCTGCTAAAAGGCTTTTGTACCTTTTTTTATCATTTCCACGTCTTATAGATGTAGCAAATTTTTTGCCAAGGTAAAAATAAAATGGCCTTCAAAAGATCAAAGGTCAAGGTTGTGTTATTTAATGAAATTAAGGTTATCATATATTTTTTCCTGTGGTCATTTAACGTAATAAAATGTTCATTTATTTCTATCCTCTCAAGAGAAATACTAGTCTATCGTGGACAACTGAAATGCAACAGAAAAATCCGAGCGTTACTCTTCTTCAATTTGATTTTCATTAAGACAGGAATGGTAGGAATTGGGAAAGAGAGAGAGATGGAAATTACTTGCGAATATTTTTAGGATCGAGATGGAGAAACAGAAACTCCATCCCAATATTTAATAGAAGAAACACCAAACCCGTCATCCCTCCTTCTCACAATATACTTCCTCTTCGCAGCCCCTTCCCTCCCATGAGGCCGACCCTCTCTCATCTAATTGCCCCTGATTGCTACTCCCCACCCCTTCGCTTATTCCTTCCCACGTCTGGTCTCTCATCCTCGCTTCCCCGCAAGCGCAGCCGGTCTACCAGACCTGGTGCGCAGCGCTCCTCATATCAATGTTCTTGAAGGTCCGAATGAGAAGATGTTCTCATCCCGTGGAAACCCATCGGACCTTCATTACTCCCTTTCTCTATTTCCTTCCTTACCTTCCGTTGCCCTTCGGCCCATTCGTTCCGTCTCCCGATCCCTTCAATTGACCCCCAAATATTTCCCTGGAGTCAGCAGAATGCCGAAACACCGCGAACTTGGCCTTCGCTTATACGTGGGGAGTGGACCATGCGGTCAACCGAGCTCCAGAAACTTTACCAATTACGGAAACAAAAGTCTTGACTTTCACCGTCATACTTCACATAATAAGTCAACATATGATTTCACCGAGAGACATTACCACTGATGAAAATCCCAATTAATCGGCTAATACATCCTTCATCTCGACAGGAAGCAGTAATAAACCATTTTGTCCCCATTGCTTACAGTCTCACGGATTGTCATGGCACGTCCTCAGTGCATTTCCCTTACACATTATTCATTGTCAATTAATATATGATTTTCCCCAAGAATGGAACTTGAAATCCTCTTGCTTCTCATCTTTGTGTTTTAAACAGGCAAAACGTAAGAATGATCATGCGTATAATACAGGGCAATAAAGCAGCGCACCCGAATCTTAACCTTTCTTCAATCATTTTTCATACATTTTTTAAATCATAGTAATTCACTGATACCGAGCAGGGGTTTCTCAAAAGTTTCAGATTAAAAAGATTAATTCTCATACAATGTTTTAGGAGTTGGGACAAGGCACTAAGTAGTAAGTGATTGAGTATCTAAGGGTGAATCTACTGAAGTATCCCAGGTTTCATTCCGAGGGATATCCCTAATTCAGTTGGAACTGAAATCCAAGTGGTAAGATTTTCTAAATACCATAGTTAGTGGGAAATATTGAATTGCAAGTGAAAAAGAACTGCTACCCCTTATTTTCTACGTTTTATACGTCCTAGGTTGAGCTACAGCTTGGTGATATTCTTCCGAGTAAATTATTATGATAATGACAGTTGACGGAATTTTATTCCCATATATTTTAGGATGTATACTATCATAAATTCCAAATATTTCAACGATAACACAGGTATCATTAGCCATTTTATTTGCTTTCTCTCTGTTCCAGCTAATACGGAATAATAATATCGAAATCATTCTACATAACACATCTCACAAATTTCGAATATTCCGGGTAAAATGGAGATTCTTGTATTTATAACGTTCCAGGGTAACACAGCATATTCTCAATAAATAAATATAATATGCTCTATCTTGCACTATTTACCCCGTTGACGATGATTTCCCATTAATTTTGCCTAACTAGCATTTACTCGCGCGTTTCTGAGAACTAATACCTCCAAAACTGTGTTGGAAATCTCCAACCCTTAGCACCCCCTTCCTTTAATCCGTATTTAATTTACCTTAAACGTTTCTTCCTATACTTCCTTTCCGCCCCGGTAAATCTTGCTCAATTCCCGGACCATTTCGCTTCGCTAAATCAGAGCACATCTTTTTCTACCCTTCCTAATTTTCTGGATTTTAATTGTTAATTCCATTGCCTCGAATGAGTAACTTTCCCATCTTGAGAAATGGTTACAAATATTTAATTTCTCTAATGAAGTCATTTTTAACAATGAAATATAATCAATGGCCCACACTGAAAGAGATTGAAAATTTCTACTTTAATTGTCTTTTGTTTACCTTACAAATTTACGGAATATATAGTATGTATGTTATTTCGTGTACTGTATTGACTACATCTTTTTGCTCCATTAAGAGTTAATTTACAAAGATAATCACCTTATTATTCTAAAATTTCACGACCTATCTCACCAATGCATAATAAAACTTACACTATTTTTTTAAATACGCAGCTTCTTTTAGATTGCGAGGTTGTTTGAAAGGTAATTTTGGGATTATAAAAAATTATTTTTCCTTTAAGAAATAAACAATTTTTAAATTAACTTTAATTCGATTCGGTTAAATATTAGTTTCGCAAAGTTAGTATTGGCTCTTATTATTATTATTATTAAAAATACACATGTGCTAATAGACATTGTCAGGTGGCACACAAGTCCCAAATAATCGCATAATCCCCAATAATGCATAAATTTAATTTTATCCGATGCTTTTACAAGTAGATTTCCAAATATGACAAAATAATTTTCTTCTCACTAGCTGTGAATTCGAGGCACTGAGAGGAAATTTATCCTAAATGAGTTTTTATTGGCCATGAGTTGCAGTATATCCAAATTTAATGAACCAACTGATAGGATGGAAATGAATTCCTCAATAATAACGGTTAGACGGGTCGTCATCGTTTTCAAACTTTCATCAATCACAAATATATTAGGAACACCTTGAGGTATGCAACAATTTCCTTTAACAAATAATGGCTAATAGTCAATAAAATTGAAATTATAGCACCTTTAAATATAATATAATCTAAAATAAATATGGCACCCATACGCCGTCTCTGGAAAAATCCGTATGTATGTATCTACTGTGCATATATTTTATATGTGCGTACGTGAATATACATATAAGATACATGTATGTAAATATTCAAGTGTTAGAGAAATTCAATTTCGTTTATCATCAGCACATTTGGATAGGATCAAATTTTGGTGCATCGATAAAAACTCCCTATGTTAATACCTCTCTAATCTGCCTAAATCTACCATATTACCAATCAGTTTACCAAATCTAAAACTAGCACCCTTCAAATACTCATGTTAGTTGATTCAAATTTAATAATCCCTCCTTCAAGTATTATTACTCTGTAGAGTACATTTTATTTCGATTATACTACTCATTCCCTTCATGAGCTGACTTGCCGTCAATGGAAATATTGCCTAATTATCCCTTTAATGCACCCTCCTTTTTATTCGGCGTCAAAAATATAGCTTCTAACCTCAAAAACTGAGTGGCATATTCTTGAATTAAGCAGGCAAGGCTGTGAAAAAGTACCAGTAAAGAAGAAAGGTATTATAAAATGTGTTCTCCATAACCAAGAGCCGGCAACTCTAGTTCGCGGCAAAAAAGCAGTATCAAGGTGAATGCTAATATTAAGAATGTGAAATTAGGGTGAGGCAGAGTGTTTTCTCACCATGTTTGGACGTGTCGTTTGAGGAGAGTGCGGGGAGAAGGGGAAAAATCAATTCTGTTTACTCCCCCCACGGAACAACTTTCCGGTTTGCTTTTACAGAATATAGCATGGTGCACACGAGGCCCTGCTTGCGTTGGTTAAATGATAGCTTTAATAGCTTTTGTGCCAAAAACTGTTAAGTGAGAATTTTTAGACTAATTACTAATTTTTTACAGGTTTTCTATAATTTCTTGTTATGCAGGTATAATACTAATAAATAATTTTACTTAACATATTTCTCTATTCAGTTTAAAGATTTAAGACTTGAAAATGTTAAAAATCTTGTTTTGGTAACAAAAACGATTATCCTTTAGCTATTTCTTCCACATCGTAAGATTTTTGTTAAATTCTCAGAAAATCTAACCTCGAAAATTGGCCATGAATATTCTTGTCACAACTTAAAATTCTGCGAAGAAGAGTATATTAATAGAGTTAACAAAGAATGCTAAAGCTAAAATCTAAAATGCACTACTTATTTTTACAATTGCATTGAAACGTATTCAGTAACCTCAAGTAGCCAGACTATACAACCCTATTTCCACGCTGATATATAACACAATAAAGGCAACTTATTAATGGTTGACATGAATCACTCGTTTATATTCATGGTTTTCTGTTAGCATACGGTAAATACTAAATAAACTTAGTGAAGCTCAAAAGGGTTGATTGTGGTTTCCTCCGCTGCGTCCTCGAAGGTCGATGGTTAGAAAACCATGTATTAATAAAGGACCATTGAAATGGAAGAGAGCCCTTGTCAGTATTTGAAGAAATTATTTGAGGAAATCGATCTTGACACCTAAGGTTTGGCTTCACATAAAGTGAAACTTTTAAATTCGTCCATACGTTTTCCTGCTTCCTTATGGCATACCAAAATTACAGCTCCATTTTGCACTTAAATAGAGAAAGACTACGTTCCCCTCCATTTTCGTTGCCATCTAAAAATTGTTTTCCAGCATACATGTTGCTAACACAATTATTTGGTTTATGTTTACAACGATTTTCGCCCGTCAAGGATGAACAAGGACGGTTTCAAGCCATATTCCCACAAATGACCAGTATGAAATGAGAGGAAAAGGTTCGGGGAAGTAGAAGGAGGAAGGCCGAGGAGGATTTAGAAGGACGATCGTTAGGAGGAGGGGGGAGAAGTGTGGGTTTTGTTTTTAATAGAGGGTGACCGTAAAGAGGTGATGTTACCAAGAGACAGGGTTGAAAATGCGAAAAATGCTCGGGAAATATGACGGCACGGGGAAGAAATTCAGTGAGAGTGTGAGATATCCATGCTTTGTTCCTTCTCCCGTATGAGTCACAGATCAAATTGGATTTATTTCCCGTGGTGTCAAATTTCCCGAACATTTTTCGCATTTTCAACCCTGTCTCTTGGTAACATCACCTCTCGCTGAATTTCTCTCTTTCGTTTTATCTGACATACACTCAGGGTTCGAAATCTTAGGAAACATTGACATTGAAGCTCTCTTATAACTCTCTCTCTCTTTATCTGTCATTAAAAATAACTCATAAAAGGGTCATAAAAAAGTATTACGTCAAACTCGTCTTGGAGGGAAACGATCAAACATGGAAAAAGTGAGCAGATTAGAAGTTAGCATTGGCAAAGTTCCAGAAGAGAAATATTTCTAATTGTTAAAGTGCGCCTGTTGATTCCTTGGAGGATGCCAAAGTCCATTTCTATTATATCATAATATTTCGCTCAGTGAGACTCTCCCAAAAGTGGGATAAAATGACAGCGACCTTTGCTACGAGAGTTTCGCACCTGCACTCCGATTAAAGTTTCTCCCAGCTTGGAACAAGTAAATGGCACCATAGTGCCTTAATAGGGATTCTTAAATGCCGGAATAGTCCAGGGGTAAATTTCTGTGGACACAGGTCTGCTATGACTAAAATTCGCTCCACACATCAGGTGTCGTCAATAACGTTAAATGTCATCCTTCTATAAATGTCCTAAAATATTTTAACTTCAAGGGTTGGAGTGAAAGGAAGAAGAAGCAGCGATACCTGGAGGAACAGGAGGAGGCACTTTGAAGTGAGAGGCAGATAGTGGTCGTCTTCCTGTGTACTTCAGATAATAATGGTTAGGGAGGGAGCGGTGTGCCCGGTGGAGAAGGAAGAAACGCGGTGGGATAGAAGTTAGCAAACTGAATTTTCACTGAGTGCATCTAAATTAAAAGGTGAAGGCAATTGGTTATGATTTTAAAATTTCCTCCAGTCTGGCGTTCACATAACGAGTCGCAGATGCAGCAAAAGTGTTTACTGTATAAATACCTTAGCTGTTCAAGGAGTTGGCTGCTTCTTCTTGGCAGTGTTTGGGTTTCCCAATTGACTTTTAATGTGCAAGGGGACTCGGTAATAATTTCTGTTGAGATATTTAGATGTTTCGGACGAAAATGTGTAATTCTGGCTATCGGATTACTTTTTGGTGGTAAAATTGGGCACTGTAAATAAGTCCCTTGGCCATTTCTGTGTTTACTTCTTTTACTTATTTTACTTCAGGAGAAGTACATCAATGGTCTGGGAAGGTACATGTGTTCATTTTTGACTTAGTGGATGTGTTACCATGATGCTGGGCTCCCATCGACAGTTATCTTTTGAAAGACGGAATTCGAGGGCTTACCTCAGTAAGGCGTGAAAGATGACAATTTTGCGCTAAGTGTACCGATGTGAGGAAAAATGGATTATGTGGTCAGAGTAAAGTAAGCTCATTTAAGTACCTGCCTCTCTCCTCCAATTTGCTCCTTCCTTCCTCTCTCCTCACCCACCCATTTCCCCACCCACCAATCCGGAACTTTGACGCATGATGAGCGGTGACATTTTGTGGAAACTGCAATTTACTGTGTCTGATTACGTCATTACGAAGGGAAACAGTTAAATAGTGGCCTGTGGAAAGTTACAAAGTTTTCCTTCTCCTCATAATTGGATTGTACTACGCGATCGATGGAAGGGTCAATTTAAGAAACAGTAATGCCAATTAAAATAGGCGTCAATTATAACAATTAAGGAAGTAAATATGAGAATAGCCGTCGACATTTACAGAATCTCATTTGGGCGTCAAAGTTTGTTAGGATTTCATCTTTCAACTAACTAAACCAGGATTACTTCCAGTTCTATATGCGTTTTCAATTTTTTTACCTCATTGTTATTAGGTTGTTTAGAATTTATAATTAAGTAAATATTAGAATTTTCAATCTAGAGTAGGCCGTACTAAATAAAATGCCCGACTTAAACATGTGGTCCTTTTACCGTTTGCGTGACCCCTGAGACTTCTGCGATATCATTATATATTCGCTTGCGACAACATCTCCTCCCACATATCAGAAAGTTCATCATTCTATCACATAAATTATTGTTAATCGGTCTTCGGTGATTGAAAAACCACCGTAGCATACAAATCAGGAGAATTGGAACTTATGTGTCGGGTTTAATTACAATACAACAAGAGATGAGCATATTATTCAATCTCCGGAGATGATTATATGGTTGAAATTTGTTGCCTAGAGAAAGTGTCTGCAAGTCATTTTCCTTTGCATAATTTTTGACACAAAATACCTTCCTGTTTTTTTTAATATTATTTTCTCTAAGGGCGGCTTCAAGCGCACTAGGCCCTAGTAAAAGAAACTAGTCTATAAACGAGTCACCGTGATCAAAATGGCAATCTCACTCTTAGGGCACACGATAAATCATTGTGTGTGCATCCTTTCCTAACTGTGAAATTCTCTCCTCAACAGTACATATTGTGTTTCAATTAATATTTTGAATAAATTGAAATGTACCGAAAAGTGCATGGGTAGGTTTATGAACATAAAATTAGTCCGGTTTGTATTCACCCCCTGCCATATAACCTAGCGGTGGCTTGCAGGGTATTAACTAACTAACTAACATAACTGAATAATAGTGATGCCAGTAACACCGGCAATGAGGAATAATATGTGGTTATCTAAAATCATTGAATTTTGCTCCCATTTTTTTATTTCATTGAACTAATAGCGATTTTAATTGTTTTCAATGCAAAGTTTCCGGCTGATTATGCCCGATTTAATAATAGAAGATACTACTTTTAAAATACATCCAAACTTCGAAATATGTCTGCATATGGTATACAGGTATATCTGTCCCAAGTGTCTTTCCCTTATTACAAAACTTGAATTCTATTCTGAACTCTAGACTGGCGCAGAAAAAGTATAGGCAAGAGATCGGGGGCTGCTAATGTTGAAGAATAGACTAACAACTTCATCGTAGCTCAGATGAAGGTTTAATGGACCCATGCCACACCTTTCCTTAGTTCCTCTTTGTATGTTAATAGTGACCGTTCAGTTTGAATTTCCTTGATTATCATGAGTAACAAGGTAATGATATAAAACTTATCAACAAATTAGTTTAAACAAACTATTTATGCTACGCATGCACTGTAACCCCAAAATAGGTATTTGCAGTTTATTTAAGTTATTTCCCTGTCTTCATGGGAACAAACTATCGAATACGTGCCTTCAAGTCTCGGGTCACTTCCCATAGACTCACTGCACTTCTTCGCTGTCAAGCAAATGACTACTTGTTTCTGATATCAATCTTCCTACATTGCAGGACACTACATTTTCGAATCATATTCATGATGAAATGTTGCTCAACCTCAAAGCACCACTACAACATCAGCTATGACACCCCAAGAAGCTCTGCCACGATCGAATGCACGACCAAGGGGGCACATTTAACTCCCTCCCGTGGCTTATGATAGCTTACAGAAAGGGCAACAAAGCAAAAACAGGCCAATGCATTCCCCCCGCCAAAGCCCCTCTCGGTCTTATGCCTGACCCATCCGTCCAATGGCGCCCCTCACCACCACACCCGATAAACCCTATTTATTTCTCGACCCCTCCTCTTCCTCCGTCTTTGTCCATCCGGATATCCACCTCCCATCCACTTCCCCACTTTTCTTCCGCATTATCCCATTCCCGGAGCCGCATTTCAGAAAATTCCTCCCCGCCCAGCTTTTGGTACCGAAGAGGAGAACCCTTTTGTCACCGCTTTCATCCCGGGTAGTTTTCTCGGCTCACTCAGGCGGACGGAAAGGCCTGTGGAGGGAGGAGGCAGGGTCAAAGCGGGGGTGTGGAGGAAATGCGTAGATAGAGGAGGCGTCGGAGATGGGGGATGATGCGAGTCGGAGTCCCCCTTTTTCTTTCGGAAAGAGAGAGGATTATGTGGGGGCGGGGCGAGAGGGAGCCGGTGGGAAAGGGCGGGTGGGGTAAGAGAAGGTGAGGATATGGGGGTGGAGCAAAAGGAGAGTTTGAGGAAATGAGGAGGCGTTAATTCGAGCTGTCTTAGAAGGAAGGGAGTGGGCACGTGGGCAGTCAATGTTGGAAAGTTAACCATAGGCTTACAGAGCGATGAGAGTATCAATTGAGCGTAGTAAATAAAATTGGGAAGAGGCAATAATTGACCAATTTATCCCTCAAGAGCGAGTAGGTTGGCAGGGGAGGCCTATTGAAATACAACCTACTCCAAATGAAATCGGGTTATTTTGTTTGAACTCGGAAGTCTTACAAAGGTGGAATCATAAGAAGCTCTTTTGAAATCAAGCATTTGAAGCGTTATTTCCGCCAATTAAGATACGGGAGTATTTCCAGAGAATCAAAGAAATTAAATTAATAATCAATATTAGCCCATTTTCAACAGAATACACCATCTCTCTCATTCTCAACAAAAGATCACATCTTACACGATACTTACTGCTGCCTTTCTGTTCGCAGACCATGATAAGCGAAATTCGACAAACCAAACTGACCTTTCGTTCACTAACATTAGATCAAAAAGTATCGTAAAAGTGGAATGGTGGCATCCTCTGGACGGAATATTATAGAAGTAATCTCCGGACGCCCACCCTAAGTAGAGTATAGATTGTCGAGGAAATACACAACACTTCCTGTAAGCAAAAAAGGGCTGTATTGTGGAAAATAAGTTCATTAGATTACAGTTCACCCACGTCGCAGGGTGAAATTTGCTACGGTGACGAAGTAGATCGCGTCTACGCCCTAAGTTATTATTCACTCCCGGTGATCATGGCCAATCTGCTCTTAAAATTCTTGGAAGTGAGCCACCAGCATGCCCAGGAGAGGAGAATGCATTAGTTAAGACAGATGAGCGGAGGAGGAGCCAGTAACGTCCCATTAGGAAGATCGAAATGAATGTTCAGAGGGGAGTAGGATGATTCAAGAAGTTTGAACACCTGGGAAGAGAAGTTGAGAGGATTGAGAGATGGAGACGCAGTCAATAGGCTGAGAAGGACAGAAAGGAGAAAAGAGAGCGAAGAAGGAGAAATTCATCATAAATGAGAAAGGGAAGAAGGAAACAAGGGAAAAGTGAGATTGAAGGAGAGAGTAAATAAGTATAGGAGAGCCCGCGTAGCGTACTTTCGCAAAATGACGAGGGGTGGAATATTCTTCAAGAATAAAATAGGACAGGAGGGTTCCTGGGATGGGGGATGTTAGGAAAAGAATGGGGTCAGTAATAGGTGGGGAAAAGGTGGAGAGAGATCTCCAGGGCAGGGAGGAGAGATGGTGTCCTTGGAAAGGTGAGTTTAGACAGCACCGCACCAAGAGGAACGCAAGGGGCGTTGTATGCCCGGCGAAGGCCTTGGAGAGTGATATAGGGTGGGTCAGGGTGGATGGGGTAGAATCGCCCAGAGGGAAGGCGTGAGGTAATCCACGCGTGGAGTGAAATAAGGGGGAAGGGGAGGAGCACGTTTGACAAAAGCAGTTTGGGGACCAGAGGATGGAATGCGATAGTTCCCAGACGCTATCCTCGGAGTTTAGATACACCACGACGCCCATCTCTTGAGAGTCGGAAAAAATGTATCAAGAAGAATACACGCCGTCTTCATGGCGGGAATGCGACAAAAAAATGAAGGAGGCTAATGAAACTATCCGGAAGAAACGTGATTCGATAGAACAACTGAGGAACGTGAAGAGAGTTCGTGATTTTAGTGAAATGATTGTCCGGTGAAATCAATTTGAAAAAAGTAATGACTCACATTTCAGTCAATGGAAAGAATTTTAGCAGTTTATTTCTACTCAAAATTATATGAATTCCTCAATACAACTATGATCATATACAATACAATACAATATATGATCATCATTTCCGTAGCATTACTTAGACGTAAGTTCTAATCTTTACTTATGTTTACCGTGATAAAATCCGACGTACAAAGAAGTAACTAAATTCTGTTAAAATAAACATATGAATGTATTTCATGGCCGTGCGGTATATTTTGAATTGTATAATCAATTATATCATTAATATTGACAACACAGGACATGAAACCTTATATACTACCCGTACAAAAAAAAAAGAAAAGTAAATTTGCAGTAATATAGAAATATTTTTTTCAATTATATGGCGTGCTAGAAAAAGAACCCAAATTCTGATACTCTTAAAGTAATCCAATGAAATCTTCTTTTTCTCAACTCTCATTATTGTGTTACACACTGACAGGAACAGTGCCACAGTATAATAATTCTATTGTATAAGCTCTTAATGAGTATGAAAACGATCAATGATTCACCCTAGTCAACAAGTCGTGCATAAAATTATCGTACTGACCGTTATCTTACATCCTGCCACACACAGCTGATTTTAAAAATTCATGAAAGTACTCATCATTTTGGGGCTATAGAAACCAATATATTTTTTCTATCGAAATAAAAACTCAAAATATTTTGGAAGAAAATCAGACGCAATCAGAAAATCAGAAGCAAACAAAATAAGAAAAAATGTCAAGTCAAGTCAATTCTCTGAAGCCACAATATTATACTGGCGGTTTTAAACCAGGAGATGGTTGGTGAAAAATATAGATCCAGAATACACCATAAGAAAAGATATTGCTCCAAAACATTCGTGAGTCATCACACTTTTTCAATATAATAATTTCCTTCAAGCTTCGGAAACTTCATCCCTCACGATCCCTGGGCTCCTACATAAGCACGTATTACATAATATCTACTCATATTTCACGTCACCATAACACTTATTTTGGCTGTTACAAATAGCCCACCCTAATTTTTGATAGCTCGTTAATCCATCTCCCAGCAGGGGACGAGTGCTCTTTATCGGTCCTCGGTTTATGATTATTTCTCGGCAACCGACATCCGAATTAGGTAATAAATTTTTCGAGGTTCGAGCGTCTTTTATTATCGTGACCCATTTGACAACGAAGGCCAAAACTCATCAATTCCTCGAAGAAAGAATAATTTAACACCGTTGATGGGAGGCGCTTGTGGAATTCGCTTCATTTACATATTTTTTCTTTACATTCCATAGTAAAAATTCTAGTCACAAAATGTTTTTGAACCCAGTTCCATGGATTCTTTAGAATTGATGCTTTTATTTTATTCTCTGAAAACTCGTTCCGTAAATGCTTACAAAAATATCGTGCAAAATGCCAAGCCAATTCCAATCATAGGCACTCCTAAATGGATGAAAAGTGTACAATCACGAGAATGAGCTCGATCCTAAAGATTTTATAAATTCAGAGTTCGACACGCTTCAATTTTATTCAATAAAATACGCATGTTTACATTCCAGCTATCAATACAAACAACGCCAGTGCCAAGCCCTCTAATCTGGTCGGTTGCTACTGATGCATTGTTGTACATTTTATTTGTACAATTAAAATGGAATAAAAAAGTAATAACGGAGCTCCATAAAATCCATGGTTCAATTTTTCTACGAGATTCAGTTTCATACGACATGCAATTATGTAACTGGAGCAGCATTCCAAGAGATTAACTGTTTGAATGAAATAATGGCATATGGATGTTTGTTATTGTTATTTTTATGCATGGTTCGTAATTGCTTATTTTTAGAGCAACTCCTTTGATTCTACATCCACACAATACTCTCCAAATGGTTACAGGCAAAAGCCTACACGTTTTTATCTAAAAGTAGTTAACCGCTATTACAATCATCAAAATTCATTAAAATGTACAAGTTAACGTGTTCTGTAAGGTGTGTCACTCTTTGAACATTGAATGTGAATACTATTTTGTTATAAATACATTTTTTAGACCATCGAAGCTTTCGCTTACCTGTTAGTAATTAAAGATGCATATCGAATCTGTCTCTCTAGAAATAATGCCAGTACCGAAGTACAAGTGTACTGATACTCAAAATGTTGTACTGGTAGGTTTTTTCATCTGGATTCCATTTTAATTTAAGGTGGAATGCCGAAATCCATTTTTAGAAATTGAGCTATCAGTGAAATACCATGTAAACTAATTCATGTGCAATCTCTCAATCCCTTAACTCATTTCTCACACCTTTGTCAACACCGTTGCAGTTAGGATTTTGTCGCGAAAGCCCCTGAAACAAAGAAAGTTAATGGTTAGCTCCGTGGCCTGTGGTTTACGTCCAAAAAAAATCATTCAACCCGTAGTTACATGGGTTAGAGACCTCCAATCTCTCTCTGATTCTTCTTCAAAATCCCACCCCTCCTGGAATCCTCGCCCGAAATTTCCGTCCCATTTTGACGCGAGTGGCATTTTAATAGGCACGAACAATGACTCATGGGTCATGAAACTCGAGGGTGTTACCGGCAATGTTCCTCAGCTATGAGCGTCTTTCCTGCCAGCCACGTACCGGTATCCCACGCATCCATTGTACCAGGGGCTGGGAAATACGTGGGCCCCTAGGAGGTATTCGTAAGGGAAATATGGGGGGAGGTTTTCCGGGGGATCTGAGGAAGTGGAGCGGAGATGTCGCCGAGGCGGGGACAGATGGAGTCTGGTGTCATCATCGCGAGGTGGAGAGGGGGAGGCCGCGAGATTGGAGGGGGGAGACATCGGGGGCACGGAGGAGGGGGTTGCGGAGATAAAGCGATAAAGGAAGTGGGAAGGTGGTGGGAGGGTGTTGTCGCATGGCGGAGAAAAGTGAGGAGAGAGAAACAGGACTGCAATGCTCAATCAGAGAGAGAGAGAGAGGACTAGAGTGGCGTCAAGAGGAAGCTGGGTGCCTCTTTTCGGGAAGAGACCACAAGCGTGGGCGTCTTGGTATGGGGAGAAGTTTTAGAGTCGGATGGAAGACAAGAGGTCTTTTTTTCGTGAAAAAACTCAAGTTTGAAGGACAGGTTGGGACTAGGGGAATATCGATAGTGAAAGGACAATTGCTCGAAGAGAAAAAAGTGCCAGATATATCATTTATTTAACTCTTAAAAGCTTTCTTTCTCTCCACAGAGAAATATTTTGATAAAATATGAAAAATATTTCATAATTATGAATCAGTGCAGAAAACTAATACCTGGATCTTTAGCACATATTTTAAATTTTCGAAGCACTTATTTCATACGAGTTGGTTTTCTTCTGATACTCCTTCACAGACCTCTAGCAAATAGCTAATTTAAATAGCCCCTATTCAACCCTATCTTCAAATGAAATAACCCTAATAGTGCCTAATAGTTTACACGTCACGTGGTATGACGTTACCTTGAAATAATTGTTTTTAATTAAACCAAATGTAAATGCTATGTAACTTTTAGAGCCGCCAAACGAAATATGTAATCTTTTTCAGAAGGGCATAAACCTTACACGAAAATAGAAAAAATAACTTGATTGCAATTGTATTAACTTTGGGTGAAAGTTTTATAGCCAATTATTTTATTCATTGTTTTCCCCATATGTGATATCATAAAACACATTTCAATAAAAGAAATGTTCTGAATAAAATGACGCCACTCTAGAAGTCCTTCTCTCGACGATGGTATACTTAAAAGTTTGAAGTGAAAACCACTATTCCTTGATTAATTCATGAAATATCATCATTCGTATAAAAACTTCTATTTTGAACGCCGTGCACTGTTTCAAACTCATTCCATATTAGATTTCTTACTTTTATCAAGTTTAAAATTATGATCGTTTCCTTTTTAGGTGGATCTAACTTCGCTAGCATTACCACTATGTATATACCAGGAAGATCAATCTATAAAGCATCACCGCCAATATTAGTCAATTACTTTTTCTTTATTACGGCCTTCAAGAAACTGTATATTCACTGATTTGATAGTTTAAATATAAACTTTTTGTTGGCCACACATAAAAGAAAATTTGAATCCAGAAAACTATAAGGTGCTCAGTTTTTTGCTGACACTCACAAGCCTCAAACCACACAAGTTTGAGTTATGAAAATAATCTTGCGAAGGGACAGCAAAGAGTTTCCCTCAAGGAATATGATAGGGCAGGAAATGAAAAAGATTTAGACCCGAACTGAAATTGAGAGAAGATTGACTTTCAAATTGGGAAGTAGCGCAACTTCGTGAAAAGATTATTTTTATTCTGGAAGATGAAATGGCGTGGAAACGAAACTTGAGATTTTCAAAAGATTTGAAAGTGTGGGGGGGGCATTGAGCTTCACGCAAAGAGATTTTGCATTATTCGAACTCTGCAAGAAATTCATTTTTCGTCGGTATGGGATACTTTCATCATTTGGTCTCAAAAAAATAAAGGAAGGTCAGTTAAAAAAAAGAACGCGGGTGAAATGGTAAGAGCAAAGGAAATTTAAAAAAGAAAAACAAGAAACCACCGGAGGTGGGTTACTGTAGGTACGTAATGCACGAGGGAAAAATTAGTTCCTTAAAATGCTTACACGCAGGAGTTTATATCCCACCGTTTAAATCTGCGTACCTACACGTTTGTGCTTCCTTGTTGTTCAAAAAAATCTCTAATTAAACAATCTTCATTAAAATAATAGATATGTGGCATGTGCACACCCCACAACATGAACCAAGATAATTCTCTGGATAAATATACCTGTTCGCAAAATTAATTTGAGTTTTTAGAGAATAGCATCGAATATCATATTGATAGTAATGAAATGGTCAATACTTACGAAGATGGTGTGTAACAAGCCGTAAGCCTTAAAGTGTCAACGCCGAATTGAAATAAATATACAATTGCTAATGAGAACATATCACGGTACGTACATTACTTATTCAGTTTTACAGTTAAAAATTGAACTGCTACAGAAGATATAAGATGGTAAATAACCAATTTGTAACTATTATTCAAACACCATGCACATCTAGCAGCATTCCCAACATAGAGGAAAGAACTGAGACATTTACTAGAGAGAAGTGAGAAAACTTCACATTAAAATACTTATAACATGAATATACTGATGGAAAATAGTAAATAACAAAATGGAGTCATTGGAATAATAAAGTATATCAAACATATTCTAATATAACAGCATCAGAAATAGTACCTCATTAGTATATGCATTTAAAATGCTCAATTTGACTATAGAAAACGATATACATTCGATTAATTTAATAATTTTCAATCGAGTTTCACGGAGAGCCTTTTAATCGCTATACCATTTCCATATGCTTTCTCTCGCTGGAGTCTCTTTTGTCTGAAATGGCGTATCTTTTTTAAGGTGAGCCACTTTAGCTAAATGAATGATTCAGGTGTTCCTGATCGTCCACATGGTGGCTGAATACGCTTCTCCAATGCGTATATTTTTATTCAATCAATTTCTTTTCTAGGGTTTTGTCACTCGACGAAAGCAAAGTATTCTTCTGAAAACACGACGCCATGCCTTCGCGCGAAGTCCATAAACTCCTCCTGAATTTTAAGTAGCTTTTCCCCCATCGCCCGCCCGCAAATAGAATCAATTTCCCTTACGTGACTGAGTCAGGAAAAATGAAAGGCAATGTTCCGTTTTTTATGATGCATGAAATAGAATACCTACTTGATGCATGCAAAGGGTACATGGAAAGCACTCGACATTTTATGCTAAATGAAATTAGGGACTTTAAGATTTTTTTCAAATGTTTCTTAAGCAAGTAAAGTAAGTGATGTACCGCTGTTATATTGTATGCATCTTAAACGCTATATGGTATTTCAGCCATCAGAGCTGCATGCTAAACGTGAAAAATCTTGTGAATGCTTTCGTCGTATAAACGTATCCAGTTTTTAAACAATTCTTATAGTGTAATCGCGGCATAAGTAGTTGACAATTCTTCCTAAATCTGTTATCAAGTTATGGCGATTTTTAATGTGAGGAAAAGTAGAAACTGAATGGCCTCTTTCAAAATTTTATTCATATATCGACCTTGGATACGCATCCTTAGGAATGAAGTTCAACGATATGTGGCCAATAGCGCTGTCCGCTGTATTCCTTTCTTGACGTAAATAGCTGTTACATTATAAGTAACAGCCGCAGAGAGTCACTTGCGTTTATGTGGATAACAACAACGATATCTCTAGAGGGAGACGATTAAAAGACGACCTTTACTAAAAGATGGTTGCACGAGGATGAGGAAAAAAAGCAGAAGCCCGCCACCTCGTCGCCTTGGATTACAAAATATCCCCCAAATTAATCACTCTTCAGGAGTATACTTGACAATAAGCGCGGAGAGTTTGAAGTCGGATATTGTGTTTACCGCTTCCTCTCAGTTGGGTCACTCCAGCCGGAACTACGCCGTCCCTGGGCATTAATTTTCATCCTTCCCCCAGGGAGTGGGAGGATGGAGGCGGGAGACGGAAAGAGAAAATATTTAGCCCGAGCGTTAAAGGCATGCGCGCACCCTTTTTAACACACTCCTGAATCCCCATCTTGGGAGCGGTAACTCTGTGAGGCAAGTGGTGGGGGAAAGAGAGGAAGGAGGACCGAGACTGCATGGGAGAGCCCGCATTACGCCCCTTTCAGCGCATATCCTCCACATAATCTCTCCTAATCTCCTGCGCACGTCTCCGAGGACTGAGGAACGATGAGGTGGGGATTATTGCGGGGAAGGGTCAGGGTGGTGGGGGCGAAGATGGCGGCTGCCTGACGGACCTGAATAGGACGACGTTCTGGAGGGAACGGAAGTTAGAGGAGCAGGGGACGGAAGTCAAGAGGAGAGAGAACGCCCCCGTGAAGGGCGCTTACTTAATTGGGGGAAAAGGACAAGGAGAAATTGCCTGCCATCGGATCCCGGCGATGCAGCACTGAAATTCTCAAGCATCCCCTGCGAACTACGGAGTTCCACTGAACCACCTTGCCCCCATGCACCATTCTTTCCGCCATTCCTGAGAACCATGATCTCCCTCTTATCCTCCCACGATTCTCTCTTCAAGATTTCCTCAACCCTCTCCCGCATTATATCCTTGGGTCAAACGGTGATGAGGACTTATAAGACAACGCATGCAGATCGTACGAAGGGTTGCGTCGGGGAAGGCCTTCCTTTCACTGCCTTGAAACCCATGGGGATTCACCGTGCGTGTGGAATTTTCGCGCCCGGGACCCAAGGAGGGAGAGGGGGTGGATGGGATGAAGCCAGTGCCTCATTAAAGACGTGGAATTCCTCGCGGCGTCCGAGGCCGGAGTGGTGAGAAAAATGAACAAAGGGTACACCTTGGGACCGTGGACCTAAACTGTCTTATCCTTCCATAGCTACCGAAACCCTCATTACGATCACGTCATTTGCAAACCCATGAGGAGCTTAGCGAGAGGAAGGCTTTATCCACGGATTCAGAAACTGGTGACAAAAAACGGGATGGAGAGAACTCTTTTGGCTCACGCGCAAATTTACGCTACAACATCCGAAATTTCTTGGTGGCCTTTTGGTGTTTTTTCCTTGGACTTGAAAAAAATATGAGCTTACAAAATTGAAAGACTGTCGGGTGATTACTGCAGAATAATGTAAGAAATGTTTTTCGAAGCAGAAAATTTCGAATAATTAATTTTCTATCAGCAATATACTTGAGTAATAAAATACTATATAATCTTATTGTTGCTTTATTTTGAAATGTTTAGTTCATTATGATTCTATTAGCATATCTCCCAATGACATCATTTAGATAATCTATATTGTTTAAAATTGTTTTCAATAATACTTATTTAGGATGAGAAATTATAACATTATTAAGTACTAGGAATATACGTTGATAGGATACCAATCTAAAAGCATAACATGGGGTTCTATAGATCTATTATTCCTTGTTTATTCAATTCATTGTTAATTATAATTAGCTCCGGTAGGCAAATATTCTAGAATTTTTTCTCCGTAGTTCATGCATTTAGCTACAACTCTTTTACAGCGACCACAAGACAAAGAATGAGAGTTGAATATCCAAGTTTATTGTTTCCTTGACGTATTCATAAATAATTTTTACTGAATTTCCAACATAATTTTGAAAAATAATTTTAATGTTGAATTCACTTTTTATATTAAATATTGCTAATCCCAAAATATTTTTGAAATATATATTTTATTTAGTCATTATATAAACCATAAACGCAGTAATCAACCCGACGGTCGGTTTGGTAGATGACGGTAGAGTTCACCCAGTACTAAGCTCGGTGGTGTGTGAAATTCACACATCAGGGAAGGGGGGCCAGTTCCTTTCCCTGTGCCGGTTATGGTTTCCCAGGAGGATCTGGTACCCGAAAAAGTCACTTAGCTTTGGTGGAGCTGCAGGTGTCCAGAGTGCCTTGCCAGGGAATCGAACCCAGGCCCCTGCGGTCATTAGTCCAACGCTTTGACTACCGCGCCCCCTAGTCATTATATAATGAATAACAATTGTAATAATATATTATTCACTCTAACAAACTAATAAGCTATGGCTCTGACGAGTATATTGGTGACAGTCTAAACTAAAAGCTACGAAAGAGCAAAAATAATTTTTCTTTTTTAGCGCATCATCGTAAAGCTGTATTTTTTATAATTATTAGTATAAAACATCATTTTATAATATTTCTCTGCCCCTTCCATCTGAAAATAAATGCAGCTCTGTCAGTTAAATTTCTGTTTGGAGGCAAAGCTCTAGTGCTCACGACGTAGACCACAGATCGATGTCTTTTAATTAGTTTATTATGAGCAATGAGTTCAGTGCCATGCAATTGTCCTCTTCAGTAAATAGAAGGGAATGGAAACAATAAACGTGAATACACAGTATTCCTCGTTAAAGTTAAGTTGTTTACCCGGGTTAATTTAATAAGTATTAGCTTAGTTTGAGAGGGTTTGTTTTATGACAGCTATATTAATTTTTGAGCAGTTTTTAATAACGGAGATATTTTAATGAATACATTGGAGAAATTAGGTACGTTATATATGCTGTCACTTACGAAACTCGTCAAATCTAATGAGAAACACGCACTCGCGTTGATCTTTTCCGCTTATCTTAAAATTCATAGCTGGACCTGATTGGATATATTTCATGATAATAGAAAATTTTAAATAGTAAAACATGAAAAATGTTAATTTAAATGCAGGTAAGTAACAAAATTAGTTGTACTTTTAGGAAGAAAATCATTTCTATATAAACTTTAAGATGCTATCATATACATTAGCCATAAGAATCATCTTAAAATGTAAGTTTTTAGATCACAGATTTTTCCCGCTATTTGTTTTTGAGCATTTTTCGTAAATTAAAGTTTTTTTACCTTCTATGTAAGTCTGAGTTTAAAAGAATACATGGACTTGAAAACGGAAATATTATTTTTTTCTAATATTAGTGTTCCTAATATTCTAGTATTATTAATGGAATACGAAAGAACTGTAATTTTTGATAAGCGACGAACATTATAAACTCTTTAAAAGTTTTCCTTCATTTTATTCACACTTCCTGGGTCCAACAGGTAATTTAAATTAAGCCAAACGTACGTGGATTCATTTCGCCAACCGTAACGTTCTGCTTTCATTTCAAATTATTGGATTACTGTTTCAACATCATGCCCGCCCACTTTTTAGAGAAACAAATAATAAATGATAAAAAAATTCGAACAATTATTTTCCAAAAAATGAACCCATTGACTTAGATAGGCACTGCATGATCTCGGATGGTGTACCCTCATTAGGTTAAAACGCTAATTAATACGATTGGAATACTACCTTGATCAAAAAGTTCCCGGAATAACCACCGTGTGGCGCTCCCATCGTTCCGATTTGAGTTCTGTTTTTTTTGTTAAATGGGTACATCTGTTGTTGATATTCCCTTTAAATCTTAGTGTCATAACTTGACATTTGCAAAAGTTACGTAGCCAAGAGTACATCTATCTCTGTGTGTGTTGGCGATTTTTTACAATCTCAGAAATGGATTTAAATTTGCAACAACGAACTTGTATTAAATTTTGCGTAAAAAACGGATTTAGTGGCGCACGGACGTTGGAAATGTTGGAAAAGTGTTTCGGCAACGATCCTCTAAAAAAAACGGTCGTTTACCAGTGGCACGAGCGGTTCAGAAGTGGTCGTGAGTCAATCGAAGATGATGAACGCAGTGGCAGACCATCGACATCGAAAGTCGGTGAAAAAATTGATAAAGTAAAAGAAATGTTGGTCAATAACCGCAAATTAACCATCAGAGAAATAGCGGAGGACTTGAACATTGCCTATGGATCCGCCCAAGACATTGTGGTTAATGATTTGGGTTTCCGTCGTGTAGCAGCAAAATACCTCAATTTCATGCAAAAAAGAGACCGTGTTGACGTCGCAAAAGACATGATTTGCGAGGCTGAATCCGATCCCACATTCATCAAAAGGATCATTACTGGAGACGAGACGTGGGTTTATGAGTACGACACGCAATCTAGACATCAGGCAAGTGAATGGCGTTCACCAAATGAGCCGAGACCAAAAAAACCACGTCGTTTTCAGTCAAAAAAGAAGGCAATGCTGACGGTTTTCATGGATTACAACGGTGTAGTGCATCATGAATTTTTGCCAGAAGGCCAGACAGTAAACAAAGAGTATTATTTGGGCGTTATGAGACGTTTGCGTGAAGCAATTCGCCGAAAGAGACCAGAAATGTGGGCAGAAAACTCGTGGATTTTGCACCATGATAACGCACCGTCGCACAGTGCTATCATTATTCGTAATTTTTTGACGAAAAATGCAACAAATACCATCCAACAGCCACCGAATTCACCTGATTTGGCTCCCTGTGACTTCTTTCTGTTCAATCGAGTTAAAAAACCATTACGGGGAACGCGTTTTAGCAGCCGAGAGGAAGTAATGGAAAAATCGCAGGAAGCACTGATGGACATACCGAAAACCGAATATAAAAAATGTTTCGAGGATTGGATCAAGCGCTGGCATAAGTGTGTTGCAGTCGATGGGGATTACTTTGAAGGGGACAATATAGATTTAGATGAATAAACTTGTATTTTTAATTTTATGAATAAATTCCGGGAAATTTTTGATCAAGGTAGTATATCTAATATTCCAAAAGAAAAACACAAAATTACCATAAAAGTTCACGATAGAGCATAGTACATACATCATTTCACATGTTAAAATTATACAATGGTTGGATTACAATTTTAAGCATGGCGACAGAGATGTCACCCGATCAAAGCAATCCCAGCAACCTCATAACAAAGAATACGTCTTCAAATTTTAAATGACGCTATTCGAACAGCTGGTTATTGAGGCGCAACTCGGGCTTCATTGGTCGGTAACGTTGCTTACAGCGTGTTTATTTCATTATTTTAATGGCATTTTGATTAAAATTCTTGATGTAGCCGGGGCAAAAGATTTCTAATTTTATATAAAAATTATTAATGTTATAGAATAGATAAAGGTCACAGAAACCATCACCTAATTTATTGTGTGTACGTCTCTTGAATTACTGAAACAAACAATTCCTATAGGTATGGTTTCGCAAATCCATCGTACATAAGATTTCTTTGTATTTAATTCATCAAGAAAATTGATTGGAAATTATTTACTTTCCCATTAAAACTCTAGCGAGAAGAAAATATAGTATATTCCTATGGAATCCTATATTATCTCATATGTAAGGAAATACCTTGGGCGTAATGTAAGCTGTCTCTGTAGCAACCATGACGAAGATGTTTTTGAAATTTATTTAAATCTGAAAAACTGGTGGTTACGCTGTAAAATAAGGCAAGGGTGAATAAAAGAAGAGAAACACCGTTACTGTGGTACAACGCATGATTAAATTCAAAAACTTGACCTTCGAATTGCTAGATAAAATCATTGGTGGCGATACAAAACAAACAAGGCGGACCTGATCCTCCTGGAATGAGTAATTCCAATGTTTGAGCATTGGCATGTCCAAGCTTGCTTACGGTGCGCAAAGCACACACGCGACATATAGTATTCCATGCTCTAATCCCTATGGAGAGCCTGTGTCGCCCACTTGTTATACCCAGGCCCCCAAGCCCGGAGGGCTTCCGCCACGGAAATATGCCCTGAACACGCCAGATGCCCTCCTCCTGTCTCTCTCTCTATCTGTTCCTCGGTCCCAGCCTGCAGCTAAGTAGCCGCTCGCGTAATCCTTCCTCAGAACACCCTTTCCGCACTCCGTTGCATCAAATATACATCTGCATCATTTATAGTTAAGACGGTTATCGCGAAGCAACTCGTTTTTAATTCACCAGTCTTTTGATTGGTAGGCAAAGCGAAATAGTAGCTGCGGACACACCCACGGCAACAGAAGAGGATCGGCAGAGTTAATTTGCGGCTGCCAAAGGGTTCCACGGTGAATTCAATTTCGCCGAGGGGAATGAGGGGATGGAGAGAGATCGGAATGAGGTAATGAGTGGCAGCGGTTAAAGGGCAAGAGGAAACTCCCAAGAGTGGAATGAGAGAGACGTTAAATAGCAAGCAAATGACGAAGGAAAAGGAATAAATGGGGAAACGGATATGGCGGATGCAGAATGTTTACGTAGGATTCAGCATTCCCTCTACTTCTCACCCCCTTCCTCCTATTGCCAGTGGTTTATCTCGCAAAAGGAAAATGAGAGCCATTTTCTTAATCCATCACCCACAGCCGCTAATATTCATTCAGCGCATCGAGGCAATTTCCTCCTCGTATTTTCCATTTATGAAGAAGTACAGGGCGAAATACAGTCCACATGTGAGACGATATCGATTCGGTAGGTTGCGATATTTTATGCCCGGCATGCATAGTGAGGAAAATTGCTTCCTTTCCGGGGAACGGTGATGCGGGCTTAGCGTAACGCGAAATGGGGACTTTTACACCCCTGATTGGGGAAATACTAGATTACTTGCCTCATACGTAATCGGTCGGCGAAAAAATGTCCATTATTTGAGGTTACTGCATTCTCTTGAGGTTGGTCAATGGTTTGTATAACCCCATGGTGGAATTTATAAACAGCATCAATGACGGCAATGAAATTGGTGGGGTTCAGGATGGTGCCGTGGCTAACGTGAGGCTTCCCAACGAGAGGGCCCGGGTTCAAATCCTGAAGACAGCAAATATGTTACAGCGGTATCCCGATCCCTACTCGAAAATTCTCTTGGCATTTAGTTATTATAAACATTCAGAATTCAATCACACATATGGCAATTAAAAAATTACAATGAACAGAATGGCATGTTTTTACTATCTCAACATTTAGCGTTCAATAAAAAGTCCATTATATTCTTAGTGTTCTCATTGATATTCTAACTCAATTTTACTTCTTTCAAATGCGTGAATGAAGAGTAACTAACAGTTCAACCTAAATGTTTTAACACTGGAATATTTATTTTACAAAAAAGACAACGTAAGATCAATATTTATCATAAATTAACAAGCATGAAATGGCATTTTCTAAAGTAAATTCGAGGAATCTGGTATAAATTATATTAGTCCGAGAAAAGAATGAAATCAATGTGACGGTAGACTGATTGGAGGAGATTATCTTTTTTTAATTTTTTATATGTAATGATAAGTTACATGGATATTGCACTAAGACATTAGCTAAGGTAAATTACCTTATTAAGTTAAAACACTCAAATTTTAACCAAAAGATACCTCCTCAGCATTTTATCCGCAGAATGCGTAAAATGTTGAATTTAGCTTTTCTAATTAAATCTAGAGATTATTTCTTTGCTAAAATGTATTACTACTTAAAATTAAATAAAAAATATTTTATTTCAATGGCCCATACCTAATTGTTCTTTCAAGATATATATTTTTTCGATTTCAATATTGTGGCTTCTTGTCAATTTTAATGGAACCCTAATGAATGCAAACATTTAATGCAATATAACATGCCTCATCACCTCAGTGATAGCTAATAGCTAATTTATACCCGAACTCTCTTATATTTAGAACTTTCTCGGTCATCGTAAAATATTATGCACTATGATTTCATTTAATAATTGAATATTAACTCCATCCTCTATTTCAGGCATGATTTGAGAGAATTCATAGATATATGAAGCAAACTAAAACTGATTTATGGATGCAATGAGAGCAAATATTTACGAAGAATTAACATTTAAGATGAGGAATTCCAGCACGTAAATTCAGTCATGAACCAAATGCGCGCGGATTTAATTCCTGGCCTTCTTTCAGGAGGTTCCCTAGTAAGCAGCCACGCTCTGCGTAGGCCTCCGCTAACTATTTTCCTTCAATTCGAATCCTTTCAATTTATCGCTTAATATTTATCACTGCCGATCTCTTCCCAACTCACCATTCACGAGGGAGTTATGAGTTTTGAAGCCGGAGCGTCCGAGGCACCTTAACGTAGTCCGATTCCCACCGTCTCAGAGCCAACCACCTCTCGCCTTACATCCGCAAATTTTCCACTCACTCCTCGTACTCCAGGAAGGGAAAAATAAAACCAATCCCCGCATTTGTTTCCTCCACCACTGAAAGCGGAACTACATCCCATGATTTTTCCAACGTAGGTAAATCAATTCCAAAGCCCCATTTTTTTGTCGCTCGGATGAATCGCCTTCATTTTTCACGCAAGGATTCGCGCCGTTTTTTGTTTATAGAGTCACCGCCGTCCACCCGCGTCGACGCCTCTTCATGCCCACACTCCGCTTCCGTGGGTCTTCATCACGAAACCTCAATGCTCTCAAAATTGCCCGCGGGAAGCCTCGCAATTTTTTTTTAAGTCGACGATTCGCTTCCACTGACACGCCGCGATTTCCTTCCCACTTCTGCCCCGTGGATTTTCCTGTTCCCCATAATTCTATCCACCCGTTATCCCCCACCTCGCATTCGCCACGCCACAAATTTTTCTCTCCACGCCGCCCACAACTCGCCCCGGCGATCCTCTTCGCGGTCCCGGATTCGAAACTTGATCCAAGGCTGACATCTGACCTCCCTGTGCTCCCTTTAATTAGAATTCGAAGTAGGAAAGCATGACCGAATCCGGGGAAATGAATTACTCACTCCGCCAGTTTACTGTCCTGCTTTGCTTAATACGCTGTTCCGTGAGAGTTTCAAAATTTCAGTTGTTTCACAGAATTTGGAAACAGAAATTAAAATTATCACCCTTATATTTAAATGGAAAACCTTATCACCTTAACCTCGCATGATTACTCTGCGCTTCATTTTTTAGACACCATGCATTATTTATTAAATGTAATTGGAGGAACGAAAATAAATCACAAATCTATTTTTCCGCGGCATATACGGAGTTCAGACCTGAATAATTTTATCCACTCCTAAAATAAGACATAATTATTTGAAGAATTACTTGCTTTTCAGCCCAATCTATCCCCTTCAATATGTAATAACACGCTTTAATTCACTATACAAACCGTGGTTCGTTTGCACCGGGTAAAACTGGATTGGGACCTTTGACCCATGTTTTTGAATGGCAGGTGGTCACAATGGAGGTTTTGAACACGTGATGGATTAAAAAGGCTTTTCGCCTTTTCAAAGTATTAATATGGGTAGTTTAAACTAAGTGAATTCACTTTTCACGAAAATATAATCAGTTCACAAATGCGGGTACTTAAAATTTCATCAGTACACATTTATTTTCCTCATGCACAAAGCGAAAAAATAACTCAAACTCCCAAGAAATTAGGATCAATTTTTCGCCTTAGGCATTCGTGATATGAAGATAGATCTAATCCAAGAATCAAACTCTGGCCACTGATTCAGTGCATGGCATCTTTACTAAGATTTACGTTTGGGTTCTTTACAACTGATGGTACGACTTACTTAATTACTTACTTGATTAATGTTATATCTTCACTTTGACTAAATAATTTTTATTTATATTGGAGTCACATATTGAAATTGAAGTTCCAGCGTATTCAATATTCAATGTACCTACTTGAAAACTTTTAATTTTAAGGGTGGCATTTGTTACATAATATCCATATTTTTGTTAAACCAATCTTATTAATTTATCACAATATCATAATTATATTTATCAATCATTGTTTAACTTATGGCAAATAAATACTTTGTCATAATCTTTGATCACGACGTGGATATAATTTTTTATTCAAATCTCAATTTCGCTAATTAAGTAATTTAACAAACGAATGTCATTAAATAACCAACACTCTATTATTTCATTGTCTTATTTACATTCATACCCATAAAATGCAAACGTTATTATCCTTAATATTTAGCTTCAAATTTGTGAACGCAAATCGCCAAATGGGAATGCGTAATACATACTAAACTAAGATTTATGATTTCTTATCTGTCTAATCGAAAGCAGATGAATTCTTAACTGCTAAATATGGATTCTCACAGAACTCTGTACTGTGATGATTAATGATCTACCAGCTAATTCACTCTAAATATATGCGCACGTATAAGTAGACGACACCTCGTTTTTGCGATACTGCACGAATGCTATTATAGCAAGTACCCAGTATTAAAATGCCTACGCATAATGGGCCCTGAATAAGATTCTTAAAAATGCTATTAATACTCAATATTATCAGCATAAATTAGTCTTTATTGGATATAAATGACTGTTTTAATTACAAATAGGCTTCTATGGCAATGACAAACAGACCTGGAACGGTTTAGGCCTCAGTAATTACAATGATATATCAGAGACTATGAAAATTAAATTTGTGCTATGTTATCATGGAAACTTTTCATTTTCGTTCTACGCTTTCAACATTGCCATGCCAATTATGGTGGTTTAACTTAAAAATTTAGCAGTAGTAAATTGCTTTGTATCCATATCAGAAAATATTTTTGGGATTGTAACTTACTCTTTGAACTCATGAGAGTTGTAGGCCAATGTTACTATAAAAGAGACGGTAAATAGAGTACAAATTTTCTTTTTTAAACCAGCGACCATGCTAATGGCATTTTGATTAAAAAAATAAAACACTTCTACATTCCTCAGTGTAGGCCACAATATCTCAGAATGAAGAATTATGGGAAGGGTTTTCTAATATCATATCTCGCTCTTTGTATCATAGCAAATTTTCCAACCACCAAGAGAAGATCAAACTTTTATACATTTTAATCCCACGCAAAGTATTATTTCTGGGTTTTTCCAATCGTTATTTTTCAATTTCAAATAATTTTAATATTTATTTTATTTCCTTGCCTCGGGTGAAGTCTGCCAAATATATATGCCGCTAATGAAAGAAAATATTAATAATACCGTCAATCACAAGCATATGAGCAAGCTGATATCTATTAATCAGAATTATGTCAACGATACTCACTCTCCCAAGAATCGAACAAATAAAGTCAATGTAATATGCACTGTGGTTATTTGAATGGAAATAACTAGTCGAAGTTGAACAACATTTTTTTTCACTTCATAAATCCTAGTTAATATAACGCAGCCGGACTTCTAGTTGCTAGCCTGATGAATTCGATAATCTCAATAGTTTTTTGCAACAAAAGCAGCAACCAGAATACAATCTATTAATATGCATATGCCACATATTAAATCCGATTAAATGTTCGAGCGCCAGCACAACTCCGCGGCAGACCAAAATCCAATTCAGTTTCTAATTCACGGCCTCCCAATGATCAGCCACAGAGACTTAATAGTTACTTTTTAATTAAACTTTCGTGCCTACGGGTTTTAATAATTTATTTTTCCGAATTTCGTATGAAAAATGCGACACGGAATTTTAATGTCAACTTGTAATCCTTTCACGCTCTCGCTCGGAGAAAAAAACTATGCTAAAACACCCAAAATCAAATTAACGTCTCGTGTGCCATGCATTCCTGTCAAAATTTATCGGGTATTCAATGACGAACACATTTTGTTTTGAGTATAGTTTATCAGTTCTAATTATCAGAAAAAATAACATAAACCCTTTTTTTGAATCTAGGTCGTGATTTTAATACCGCCTCCACATCCGAATGAATATTTGTTTCTCAACCCATAAATGTGCACTAATAAGTTATTGGCAACAGGGAACGAGGGAAATCAAAGTCATATTTGCCATAAACCATCTCAAAAATTCTGTTCCTGATTTTTAGAAATTTTTTTTGCAAATATCGTTAAGCCTTTCCATGCTAAATATCTAGACTTCCATGATTTAATTTTTATTTTGAAATGCTATGCAAACTAAAGTTATTTTGTCCAATTTGGGAACAAACACTTAATATTTCTGCTGTACCTCCACACTTTAAACATTAGTACCTATAAAAAAATTCCAAGAAACTGCGGGAGATGAAGCGAAAATAACTTGACGGAGTTGTCTGCTAATATGTATAACAATGCAGATATTTCATAGAGTAAAAATCATTCGCCTTGGTCGATTCAGTCAAGGCAAATGATTTTTACACTATGAAATTGTTGCATGGTAAGTAAAACCGGGTTTCTCTCTATGCTTCATCATTTCCTGCCCATCCTAATGGCGCAAATGACCTAACCTGCCGGTCGCCTCCCCTAAAGACTTCTACTACTCATATGTGTCTAAGGTTATAGGCACGATACGAGATTGATATCTATTAATATGTCTACCATTATTCCTGAGATTGCAATAATATATCCCTTCAGCGCTCAATAATTCAATGAAAGTAACTCCGAACAATGGAGCGCTTCCTCCCGTTACAATTAGATTTTTAAGAGTTAATTGTAACAAATTAACCATCCAATGTGATACAAGTGATAATCTTGTATATTCCCATCAATTCCGTTCCCTAGAACTTTATTCCCTGATTTCCTATGATTGATTCTCTTATGACACATTTACGTAATTGATTGTGCAGGTAACAGCAAAGAATCTAATAGAGTAAAATACATGTTAGAATCTTGGCCACATTGTTTCGGATTAATACCTTAAATATTTAAAAAATATTTACACATACAGCTAATGCTAGGATATTTAGACTAATGCTAGGATATCCTAGCTAATGCTGGGATATGTGTCCTTTTTATTAGAGGTAAATTATTAATGCAAATAATGGTAACTCTTAAAAACATCATCGCACTTTTCAGTTTTCACGCACAAATAAATATATATTATATGTGAATTCAATGTGGAAGAAACAAATACCTCTATTCATTCACAACTTCCGGAAAATATGTAAAAAAAAGCCCAAATTCAGTGATTTGGTCTCCTTTTGTTCAGGTATGACAACTTTTGCGCCAAACACCCAAGGCATTTGAAAAATGATTAACCACTTATATATGCGAAAATAAATTAATAATTTCGAAATTTAATAGTAAGATTCTTTTCAAATCAAAAACTATAATTCACTAAAGAATCACCCAAATGCACTCTCTCGAGATACACATTTTATGGTATTTGGTTCAAATAATTGTATTCCGTTGCTTTATAAAACCTATAATCCTGTTTCCCTTTTTTTGTATCTTAAGTGTATTATGCGATAATGATAGCTTTTACTGTAAAATTAAATTAATTTTCTTTTAAACGATTATCAAAGCCTCTTTCCGAAAATTAATGTCATAATTTTCTCTCTGACAAATCCTAAGCATCGTTAGCTGTTTAGTTATAATTACCTTTTACATTGAATCCAAGAAAAATAACTAAATATTATAAAGAGCGTTAATGTCTAAATTATTTGTGAATAAAATATTAAATAGCGTTAAGGCAACCAATTCTGCGAACGGTTATTTCCTTTTATATTTTTAACTTAATTAATGGAAAAATACCAAGTCACTATTTAATATCCTACTTTGGTTTCTAGAATCAATTAATTTTTCTCCTATTCGAAGACCGCTTTATTTGTCCTTCGTGTGAAACGAAATACTTGTATAGGCGGAGCTGTAATTTACCATATACTTAAAATATACTCATACCAGAGGCCCATCAAAGGGCTTGTATATATCTGTGGAAATAATGCGCAAGAAACTCATAGCTATGTGAACATCCCCAGCGGAGGACCATTTATTATTTCGATCCTTTGAAGTCTCCCTTCTCTCAAAAAAAATAGACCATTAGGCTTACAGAAGAATAATAAAAATAAAACCCTCTCTTCTTTTGTGACATCATTAAGACGGGAAATTTCATTCTTGATTAGATGTTGTTGGCTTTTGGATCGAGAGGAATCCTCTACCTTTTCTCATAACACAAATCGTTTATGGAGTATGGCAGGATGACATTCTTTTCCGCTGGCGAGCGAGGTAATTGAAAGAACTTTAATTTGGAGACAAAAGCATTGGCCAAGAAAAATGACATAGAAATACACTGATGCTTTATTTCTTCCGCCTTAGTACCTACTGCTTCCATTGGCATACTTTTAATTCGCCGATGCCCGGGACTCGTAGGTTCATTTCGAGACGAACATTTTATCAGAGGGCGAATAATGAAACTTTGGTATGTATAATCCCTGTGAGTAATATTTTTGAGATTTTTCGCCAGAAATTAAATGTGACGTCAATCTCGAATATTAACTATGCCGATTACGTCAAAGTCGGAAGCGTTTACCTGCACACCAGCTGCAACATCCTGTGAATATCTCACACTTTTATTTCACTTGTCACAGTTTCAGTATGTAAAGGCAGCCAAGTGCAGTAACGTATCTTCAAAAAATATCATCATATAGGTAAACTCTCACCAATAAAACTTAATACCGACCAACATTACTACAGTGGCAAAATAAACGTATTCGCATGAAATAATACGAGGGTCATCCGGAAAGTAGTACCCGTTCGTGCCGCATCAAGTGCTGACGACGCGAGTAGCCGCTGGACGAGGTCAGATAGCTTCAGTGGCTTGTCTGCCTTCTCTGAGCCAAGTTGCGTGACGCTAGCATTGCCTGTGTTGTTTCTGTGATTGTTTACAATGTTTAAAAAAATTGAGAACGCCGCCAGTTGTGAAGTGAGGGCAGTGATTAAATTCCTCAATGCAAGAAACGTTCGCCCATGTGATATTCATCGCCAATTAAAGGAGGTGTATGGAGACAATGTAATGGACGAGTCGTCTGTTCGGCGGTGGTGTCGCAACTTCAACATGGGGAGGGGGAACACACACGACGATGAGCGTTCGGGGAGACCGTCTGTCATTACAGACCAACTGGTGAGCTCAGTTGACGAATTCGTGAGGAACGATCGGCGCGTCACAATTGATGACATCTGTGAGCATTTTCCCAATGTTTCTCGAACAATTGTTCATGAAATTGTTAAACACCATCTGCATTATGCAAAAATTTGTGCAAGATGGGTCCCTCGCGTATCTCAATGAGCTGGCGGCGAAGGACTATGCAGCAGGAATACAGAAACTTGTCACACGTTATGACAAATGCCTTAATTTGCTTGGAGATTATGTTGAGAAGTAGTTTAAAGTATCCTCTTTCAAATAAAATTTTTTATGTTTGTTAATATTTACTTTTGTGTCTTTATTTCACGAACGGGTACTACTTTCCGGATGACCCTCGTATTAATCTAGGTCAATTATTTCATTCTGCAACTGACTCTTAGAAGGTTAATGTAAAATTATATCATTAATTCAATGTTCAATCAATTATCTACCATTAAGTCAATATAGTCAATTTAGTAAATTCTGAATGAACGCATCTTTCCAACTTAAACTAATTAGAATTCAGCCTGTCCTGCTCGGTTCTCATTCCGGAGTATTCTCATCCTAATCCTTCTCCAAATTTCTTGCGTTACAAAACAGCACTTGTGAGCACATATTACCATGAACTTAAGCTCAATTTGGAAGTTCTCAGACGACGAGCCGGGATAAGAGAGTTAGTCATGTCCAGGCGATGGAATTTTACATAGTCAATATAAGTTCCAAAATTACCGATAAATAGATATCAAGTAATGTCTAAGGCATTAGCCATCTGTGAATTATTAATTATCTCGAACAATGAGATTTTTTAGGGTCCAGCGCTGAGGAATAGTCGAGCGGGTCGAGTTTCCGAAGCATACGAGAAACGCCCAAAGGTGGTCGGTTGTCTTATATTTTACTACGCAAGGCATTGGAATAAAAGGACTACTCGAAAAAGATGTCAGGAAAGTAACTCAATGGTTTTCATTGTGATTATCTGTGATAAAATATTGTAGAAATTAAATCTCGGGTTATTTTCAAATTTAATGTAAACTCGTCCATTGGAAAGTTTATGCTAAATAGTATCCGGGAAAATCTGAGTAAAAGAGGATTGATGGTAATTCTATTATTATCTTATCTCAAAACGTCCGTGGTCGATGGATTCTCAAGATTTTTATAAAAATATGCAGCAGCTATAAGGTTGAAAGGAGGCGAGTATGCTTTCCCAACACAGTTGAAGCAACTAACAAAAATATGGGTGAAATGTCGATAAATGCCTAAATCTACCGACTTCTACAAAAAAGTCAGACCGATTTTATCTTTTTTCAAGTTTGAATGGGAGAAGAAAGTAAATAGCTAGATTTTGGATTAGTACTCCCTGATCTACACTCTACCATCTTCTTGCAAATACTTGCACTAATCTATGAGGCATATTATATATAGGTTATTATCTAGAGCAAGAGCTGCAGACGAAAATTTGCCGGTTCCACGACGCCTCCGATGTGAAATTGCACAGAGAAAATTTGGTTTATCATTCACTTCTTAAATTTTAACGCGGTATTTTTGTTAGACTCTGCCGCGATTCATTTTTTCATCACAAAATAATGATAGCGTTCCGATATTTGTTACACACTACAAATTTATTTTACTATTTTACTTGCCACCTGGGTTTTGATACTGCAAGGCAGCATCTGCGTTTAAAAAAGACTCGTGTAGCTGGAGGTTACAGGACGGGACGTAAGAGTACGATGATGAGGATGGCAGTATTCTTACGACGAGGAGGATGGAGGAGTAAACTTGAAACTTGTACCCATTTAATAAGAAAATGCGAGTTTCCGTCCGTTCCTTACAAATTACTTCAGTCTTCTTTTTCATCTCTTCCTCTTGACTAAAAGCCATAATCCGTAATATTGCGAGGAAATTTCAAAAGTTAGTAAATTTTGCATCATATTTAAGCCATGAATCCAACACCTATAAAAGTATATTTCGTGTATTTGAGGGCTTATTTTTGCATTTAGAAATTATGCGACTGTAATTTTATTTATTATGACGCTACTCATTATGTATCTCCTATTTAATAGAAACAAGCAAAATTTTTCAGTTACTCGAAAGTTTTCTTTCATTCTACTTTTAATTTTTTCCATCTTTCTCTGTGTCTCAATGTTTACTTATTAACTAAAAATATTGCATTTGCCTCATAGCTGGAATATTTGGAGCTATAATCAAAATTTTTACTACATTCTAAAGTATAAGTTCACTTGGCTTTACTCAATTCCACAACGGAGTTAATAAACCACATGGTTTCATGGGCGTGTTTCAGGAACAACGATATTCTCTTTCTGCAATTTAATATTTGTTCTCCTAAAAGAAAAGGTTTTTGTGATTACCTGAGTAGAAAAATTACGACCCTGAATAATTTTATCTGTGGTTAGAGCTTCTGAGAGCTGAACATAGTATAGTATTTCGTACATCGACGAAAGGGACCAGTCATTTTAATACCTATAGTAAATTCCAAAAACTTCTACACACAGCTGGAAAATTTACTAGTCTGCAAAACTATAAACTTTTACTGAAACTAAACTAATTAAACTACTTAAAATCGTGTGAAAGAGTCCGAGGCTACAATATGAAAATGGATCCTCATACGAAATAATTTCACGGGAAATATGAAGATAGACGTCAATGAAATTTATTCAAATCTTCACTAAATAAGGTTTTAAAATGTTATAGGTATAATTATCTCAAAAAATAACCAAATAAATGTTAAAAATTCAAAGAATAGGTGTAGGAAATAGTAAACTAAATTTCACAAAAGAATAAAATGGCTGGTCATGCATCGCTATACTCCCCCACAGTACAATGCACTATTGTTGGTGAAACATTTAGGATTAGGTTTTAAATAGTCAATAAAAGTAAAAACTCAACCATAACGACTTTGGAAATAATCGTTTTTTCATCACCCAAAGAATCTCACAACTAGAGTGACTAACCACTACCCAAAAGATTGGACGAAATCATTTTGTTTCCCTCTTTATATTGCTAATGCCTGAAAAACTAATTTTAACTATCAAATCATTTCCCACACTCTAACATTTCCACAACCCTGAGACGGGGAGAGGGAGGAGAAGGAGGTATAGTGAGACAAATAGAGATGTAGCCCCGAATCGGAGACAGCCACCCGACCTCATTATGCGCTATTCAGCGTGTGATTCTGACCTGGTGATGGCGCAAGTGGGAGAGAGGCGAAAGGTTCACGTTGGACAACTGAGGAAGGGGGACCACGAGTGGAGAGGTAAGGGAGTTGGTTGAGGAGAAGGAAGTTGGGAGTGCACGGAAAACGGTAGCGGGCGAAAGGCAAATGGAGGAAAGAGGGTCGGAGTAAGGGATAAGGGGACGCGTCCGGATGGAATCGAACAAACGGACCGGAAATGGCACGTCATTGTGGAAATAATGATGCGGGTCGGGTCACCCGCTATACACATATACAAAGCGTGAAGGCTATGAGAAATTCGCGGTAGGGTTGTTAGTCGAGGAAGATACAGGAGAGAGGTGAAGGGCAACCGCAAAGGAAGTTGGAAGGGCCAGCCTGGGGAAAAACTTTCCTGTATGCATGCCTTCGGGGAAATCAGGGGAGAGAACAAGGCAGAAGGGTCAGCGGATATACTTTCTGAATGAGAAGGCAGAGGCATTTGTGAGCTATTCGAGCAGACCGCTTTGTACACGTCCACCAAACAATTCGAGTAAGGTTTCCGTCATCCATATTTCCTCAGATGATTATCACCATCCTGGGTCTCACTACGGAAAATTTTCCAAGTAAAGTGAACGAAAATGAACCGTGAAAGGAGAAAGGGATTGTTTTTATCCCGAGAGTTCGCCTTCCTTAAAAGACCGGTGACCCTAAATTTAAATTCATCAATTGGTCGGCGAAGAAAAATCCATTTCCATAACTGATAATTGATTTTCAAAAACTAAATTGACAGCTTCATTCATATTTATAGTATTTTATTAATCTATCATTCGATTTCTCATCATTGAAAGGAATTCGTTGATTGCTTTTTGCCTCCTGTTAAACGAGATTAATCGAAAAATGAGATTACAGAAAATGTAAATTAAGTAGAAATTTAAAAACATTTCTATAGGAAAAAGTTATTGGCGAATAAAAAATATGCCGCACTACCCGAGAGTTCAAACTTATGCCTCTATCAGTGGGATATTAGCTAGGTGATTTCACACACCCGCTCAAACTTAACTCTCTGGATTGGAACATTTAAATACAAGCATATACATACAAATAACACATAACAACGACCACACACAAAATGTCACTTCTTTTCTAATTATTTTTCTTCATCATCCGCTACATATCAGTGAGCATAGAACTGCAATTTATAAAGGCAACTTTTCCGATATATAAAACGATTTAGCGCCCACATTTGTTCATGGATCATCCCATCGTGAATATATGGGTGACTCGAAAAATCAGTGATTACTTCCGCAGTCACTTGCCCATACTCTACTTCTCTTTAAATAAAACTTATAAGAAAGGATTGAAAAACTAAAATAGTTACAGGATTACACTTTGGAGAACTACTTCACTATTGTTTGAGTCCAAAAATTCAATCCACAAATGATTTTAAAACTGGAATCACAATCAACAGGTGACCCACCTGTTTAGCGAAACTTCCACTTACATGTCTACTTCAGAAGTACTACTTGGAAAAGAGTAAGGCCACAGAAATGTGGCTTACGGAGCTATTCATTTGACTTTAAAATAATAGTGATTATCTTCATAAACATAATTAAATGATAACACATTCTCGTGTCTATAGATTTCGAATAATTACGATGATGATCATCCTTATCACGGCACAATTAATAGAGTCTAAGATCTGAACTCGCCAGAGTTATTGACCATTTCTAGAAACTTTATTTAAGCTTTTGAACTTTTCCGAATTAACGTATTCAAAATGTAACCGGTAATTTAATTTCCCACTTAGCGATCCTACAAGGTACACAAGACGTAAAATTACTCATGCTACTATTTAAGTCATGATTAAACATGATTTTTTTAAATGTACGCAAAACTGACCAAGCAGTTTTATGACCTTTAGTACTTTAGCACTTCTAACGTGAAATGAAATTATTTACCGCCAATAAGTTGGAATTCAGTCTCTTTTATGAAACGTGTATAACATTCAAAATTTGTGACTGACTAAAAGTTTAGAAAAAATATGCGTCAATTGATTACTTCTGAAGTCTAAGCAAACTTTTCATTTCGATTTCCCGGCGAGAATCAAGCTTACGATAAATCTAATTAGTTTACCTTCATATTAAAGTTAACGTTAAATTCGAATAACATGTCGCAATTCTAAATTGTCGTATGAAGATTTAGCCTTAATAATTGAAAAAATATTATTGTGGTAATATTCATGAAAATATCTGTCACACTTAATGCTCATAAAATCAAAATGTACCACTACTTAAAATCAATCAAAAATGTAATAAATATTATAAATTATAAAAAATATAAGAGAGGAGTGTCTACTAAAAGATTTAATCAATATTTGAAAGCGATTTACTCTTATTTGGCTATAAGGTAATGGTTTTGAGATGATATCATATTTTTTTCAAATGTGAAAAGGGATATGTATTTCCCTAAAATGAGAATGACTTATCGAAATTATGCGTGGAATGCGCTTTATTTTTAACGCGGATTACGAACATAATGTGTATTTATCATTAAATACCGTCATTTTCAAATCAATACCACCCCACCCTACAATCCTGAGAAAGTTTTGAAACGCAAATAAACGCAATCCTCACCTGCTGCCATTAGCGATCGCAAACCCTAATTTCAGAATGCGTCCTAGACAAGTTATAACCTGCAGAACCCATTCTTTAACGAATACTATCTCAAAAACCGTTGTTCAAACTAATTTTTAAATTTAACATTATTATGTATTCCGTGTCCTGTTTGTAATTAAAAAGCAATTCAATTAAATACTCTACTGAAAAATCAATACACTACTGTCCCTATTTAATTACGCTAGCATATTACATACATACTACTTTGAGGAGTTTTTGCGGATCTCTTTGGTCATAGTGCGCGTATGTGTGCACCTGTCCAACGAAACTTCGCGACTCACCTAGGACGGGCCACTTGGGAGTAGTATTTGTCGAGCTCCTGGAGGTATTTGAGGGCATCGGCCATGGCTGCAAGTTGACTGGGATCCGGCTTCCCTTCGGCGGGGCTCCACAGCTCGGTCGCGATGCCCAAGAAGATAAGAGCGGCGGCGGCCAGCCATGGGATGCGGCGGTAGCTCTTGGCGGGGACACCCGCAGACCTCGCCGGGGAAGATCCGCTGATCATCGGTTGCATTCTCTTCGGGAATTTAAACGGCCTGTTTATTTCTACCCTGTCCTACTGTCGACTGGGAATTCCTTCCCGATGTTCTCTCACGAGAATAATCAACCCTGTGCGACCCTGTATGCCTTTCCCTCGAATTCTATTCAGACTGCCAGTTTCTCCTCGAAAGACGATAGGTTTACTGCGGACCGCGGTTTCTTTTCGTCCCCTGCTAGAGTCCTTTCGCAAGCCTTACCGTGAGTTCAACAGCCGCCGTTTTCGAAGTAAGTCCTCGATTTTCAGACCCCGCTTTATAAAGCATGGGACTCCCGCGGGCTTCGGGAGGGCGTGTTGAGGGGTAGGGGAAGAGGGGTGGGGAGAAGGTGGGGAAGAGTAGGAGGAGAGAAGACGAGTAAAGGGGGTGGGGGCAAGTGAGGTGTACACTAGGGGAGTCGTGGCGGGCAGGGGGAAGGTTGGTAGGGGAGGGGCGGCTCAGCAAGGGGGCTGCGTGGGCTGGCGGATTGGGAGTTTAGGAGGATGGGGGAGGGCAAAGCGAAGGGAGCGGGGGTGCAATTTACGTGTTGGGAGAAGGGGTGGAAGGGCCTCAAGATTTCGTCGGGAAGAGGGTGAGGGAGGGGGACATTGGAGGAGAGAGAGAGAGAGGATGAGGTTCTGGAGGCGCAGGGTGCGGAGAAAGATGGAGGGATGGTGTTGGAGGTGAGAGTTTCGCGATAGAGTAGAACCATAAAAGGGGTGGTGGGACGAAGAGAACAGTATAAGGGAGCGAAAAAAGAGCGTATAATGACGGAATATTGAGGACACATAAATAAGCACAGAGGAAATATTGCAGGGTGGATGATCTTGGAAGATGAAATGATGGAGGGGATATGGGAAATTTCATGGTGGGTGGAACACGAAAGTAGGTCATAGGTATAGTAGCGCGTGGCGGAGCTGGTCACTCGTTTAGGGGTAAAAAGGAAAGTATTTTGATGCTGCACCAACCAATGGAGAAGAAAATTTTAGATACCCAGCATGGAATTCGTGGAATGTCCGTAGAGGAAGCCCGGAGATGAGAATTGGAAGTCGCTCATTGGGCGGGACCGTTCGGAGATTTAGGGCGAAGCAAAGACCGGGAGATAATAGCGCGTGGTATCAGGAAGTGAACCGGAGAAAATTTATTGCGCATAGTTAGCGGGAAGAGGATTGTCATGGCTAATGAGTGTGCGTTTCTTTGTGTTTTGTGTGTGTGGTGCGCGTACATCCGAAAGGACATTTCCAGGAACGCACATCTGCGCCTCGTGGGGTCGCTGGCAGTGGATTTCCTGCGTGGGCGTTTGGATGATTCAGGGGTTCGCGCGCGACGGGGTACCGCAGGCGCCGAGGAAAAGTTTGATTTTTTTGACAGATTTGGCGGGGGCGTGGGGGAGGGGAGAGAGATTTTAGAGGAAAAGGAGACGATGGGGGTGGGTGGGCTAGGTTTTATGGAGAGGGGTAAAAGGGGAAAGGGAAAATCGGTCGGTGGGCATACGGTGCCAGAGGGTGCCATGTGTGGGCGGGTGGTGAGGGAACGATTCAACAAGGGGAGGGGTGACGTGAGGGAATAAAGTGGGATATTGGGAACGCGTGAGAGTTTAGATGAAGTGGGGTGAGGGGGAAGGAGGGGTTGTGAGGTGGTATTTCGGAGGTGGAGTGGGGAGGGGGGGTGGAGGAAGCGAGGACTGTGAAGAAGAGATGAGCGTCACAGACGAAGGTGGCCGTGTGGGCGGAGGACGAGTGCGCGGGGGTGGAGTACGTCTCCCGGTCGTTCTCACGCCAACTGCCTGGACACACACTATGGAGACGGCGCAGAAGCGTCACGGCGGGCAGCCAATCAGGGGTACAAGCTTCCCCCTCCCTCCCACTTCACCCCCAACCCATCCCACTCTCTCCCTCTGCCCTACTGGAGACATCCTCCCACTCCTTCCTTCCTCACGTGAAATGCACGGAAAAAATGAAAAAGAAGTGAGTGCGGGAGGAGAGAGGGGTGATGGGAGCGGGGGTGCGCGAGGGAGGGGACGAGGGAGGGGGCGAGGGTGGGTGGTGGAGAAACTATTTGTCTCGCGTGAGCCTCCGCCGCGGAGAGCCCCCACGGAGGGAACGGGCCCGCTCTCGTATTGCCCCCTGTGGAAGCGCTCTCTCACCGATGGAGTTTAAGCTTGCCTTCGGGTTCCGTGAGAGCGGATGGACGCTGGCCGCTTATCGGACGCGGCACATCTGGGCGATCCTGGGAGATATGTGACGAGAGGCGCAGCAATGAGTCGGAACGAGGCGTGGATCGAGGGGCTGGGCTGGGTGGGAACTAGAGAGGTTTGGACGGCGAGGGAATCGTTGCAATCGGCGATTTTTCTCAATTACCTACCATGCGAGCTAAATGAAAGGCCATGACGAAATATTTCTTAGCCCCAATGAACGGGAGATAAGATCTTTAATCATGCTTATGGAAGGGTTTTCATTAAGGTCACCCTTGACGCCGAGGTCTCCTCTCCCTTACGAAAAAGAATCACCAGATTTGGGGGAGAGTAAAAGCGGCTCTCAGGGTAGGGATGCCATCGATTGTTATCTGATTAATTATGCGATTTGAAGTTTTAATCAACATAAAACCATTTGCAGAAGTGAATAAAGTTAACTGTCTCTTCAAGTGAAACCGAATACTGCGTTTTTAGAGAAATTCTCAGTGAATGCTTTCTACCAGGAAATTATGACATTCACAAAATCCGTAGGTTGAGATTTATTTGTCGTGTTTAAAGAGATGATTATATTTCTCACATGGTCACACAACCATCTTGAGTTATTTTCCCATTGCATTAAATGGTTTGTTATAACGACGGTATTTATTCACTTAAAATATCATTCTTTCATGTATTTAAAAATGTCCAAACCAATAGCCACAACTATAATTTCCATAAGCATAGTAGAGTCATACTATTATATTCCTACGTTTTAATGGCCATGTTATTACGTTTTAAAGCGTTTAAGCATTAGTATATTTTCGTTTACCGTTTTAACAATTAAATATCTGTATTACATAGCTAGAATCAGTATTAAACCACAAGATTATGCCGACAGTGAAATCACATCTGGAAATATATTCTACAGGAAAATCTTATCAAACTTGGGCACTGGCAAACAATCGCATATGATCAATTACATTGTCAATTACAAAATTCAGTCCAATAACTAACATCAAAAGACCCTAAATCGAGAAATAAACATAACAGACTGAGGGCCTACTTGAAGGGCTTCGACGAACGTTGAGCTTAACATTAATCGTCTATACTACAAGGCCTTAGACTAAAGGTCGACTTTTTTCGCTGAGTCTTGCAATGATCTTTAATGGTATGAGTAAAATGATTTTTTTCCTTTTCTCTCAAGTATTTTTCTGTCACAAAGTTCATAAATATTGTCTAATAGGAATAAACTTATGATTGAATTTTACCATTTCACAATATTCATGTAGAAGATAAAAGGTTGGATACGATATTAATGGGGAATGTATTGCTACCGAAAAATTATGAAAATGAAATGTTAACAAATGGAAAAGTAGTTCGAGGAGAGAGTAAGGAGAGAAACCTATGGTGGACACAAAAAGAAAATGAAAAGAAAGAGAAACTAATGTGCATATCCTTAGGGCCGACAGCTAACTGAAGACCATAGCTGAAGGAAATATTGAAATAATTGCAAAAGAAGACCAAGGATTAATTACGAGAAGCGAGTGATGGATGATTTCAGCGCAATAATTTATGAGGAAATGAAGATATTGCTCGTTAAATGGGATGAGCTGGAGAGCTGCTAAAAACCAATCCTAGGATTGATAGCCCGTGATGACGATACTTTATTTGTTCAGCGTTGCATACTTTTGTTCTAAATCTTCTTGTATTTCTTTCATTTTTCTCTTTAAATCCTGGAATCTCGTTGAATTTTATTTAGAAAGCTCGGAGTCGTGTTTTGGCCGATGGAGCCGAAGTATTCAAGCTATACAGGAGGTGATCGAGGGGGCATTGAAAAAAAATATAATTGAAAAATTGTTATCATGCAAAAAGTTTCAATCCTAGCCCTATTTTCTTGCACACAAGAAATGGAGCATTTAAAATAACCATATGCAAACATCAAAATCAATCGTATTATAAAAAACTAAATAATCATTTCCATATTATCAGGCACCAGCTCGGTCTAACCTGAAGAAAGAGTGCCTCCATTCTATCATGTGTGGTGATTTCTGTTTTAAAGTAATGCTCTCTATCTTTAAAGAAAGAGAATCTTTTTCTCCTGGTGGTATATGTCAAAATTCTCACACACTCTTTCAATGCTTAATTCCCTTTCGCCGAAATTTAATGATATACTTTCATAATCATACTTTAGACCAAACAATACGCCTAATGCTTAATTTAAAACCAAAATACATTATGCTGATTGCATGGTTGCATTTTCTGTAGATACTAGAGTATATTGAATAACTGGTTAAAATATTAGAATATTTTAAAAATTTTCTAGAAAATTTGGAAATTATAAGTGGATAGTTGAAAGTTTAATAGAAGAATGCGATTTAATCTAATTCACATATGTAATTGGACCAGCAGAAGTGTAAATTTAAATTGGTCGCAAGACCATCGATGTTGATATAATTCTAAAATTTCTTCATATAATAATATATATATACTGTGTGCATATAAACTTCTTAAAAAACAATATTAGAATAAAATTCATTGCACCAACTGAATGGTTTTTGCTGGATAAGACACTGAATTACGTATATTTGCTAAGGCATCGGGATTTACAGGAATAGCCAGTGAATATATTGAAAATAATGCAAGACATAGATTTATTAGTGATATTCTGAGGATATGAAGGATAGCCGACTGTGACATTTATCAGGATTGTTTTCAAGTATTGATTTCAAGATTTTCAATCGCGATATAGATGTGGATATTCTGAGATATGAATAGGAAAATAAATTATTGAGTATGATAGGAATTATGATTCTACTACATAAATATATTACAAATTCGTTTTTAGGAACATAAATATAGAATAGGTTACCACTGAAAATACCCTGAATGATGAAAGGATTATATTATTTATCAGCTTTACCTTGACTTACGTACAGTCGAATCTGCCGTCAGAATATATAGGAGGGTGATTGGAAAAGTAAGGTCTCCTATTTTTTTCATTAAAAATCAAATTTATTCTCAACTTTGCGTGCATCGTTGGAAAGGTTGAGCATTTAGCTTTCTTCCTACATAGTCACCCTGACGATCAATCACTTTTTGCATCCTTTTAAGCAGCTTTTTAATACCGGCGTCGTACCTTTCTCCCGCCGCTTCGCGAAGCCAACTGACGACAGCTTCTCCGATATAAATTCATTACCATTTAGTGGCAGTGTGCGGTGAGAAGTGTATGGACATCAAAAACGTACGGACGTGGTGCAGGGAATTTTTTGATGGCCGGGAAAACGTCCGCGATGAGCAGCGGTCGGGGCGGCCGAGTTTGACGGAATCAACGGTGGCTCCAATTGACAAGATGGTACGCAAGGGAGAAAGAGAGAAAGGTACGACGCCGGTATTAAAAAGCTGGTTACAAGCATGTATTGATTGGTATATTGTAATGGTGTATTGTAAAAGGTATTGATCGCCAAGGGGACTATGCAGTAAAAGAGCTAAATGCTCAGCCTTTCCTATGATGCGCACAAAGTTGAGAATATATTTGATTTTTCATGAAAAAAATAGGAGACCTTACTTTTTGAATCGCCCTCGTATTTATGCAGAATTTCGAGACCAGGTATAACACATCGTGGTGAGAAATAATGCTTTAGAAAATGCTTGGCTCTAATTACATTACACTAAAAAATGAGCTCAAATGTATTTGAATGCAGGAAAATCCATTAAGGGTCAACGTTAAATTAATTCACGAAAGTTTGATTAGCGTTTCGAAATTAACCTCAAATTTTCACTAACTTTGACTAATTCAAATATGCATCGAGATTGATCTATTTTTTTCTCTTTTGGAAAATTATTTCTATTCCAGACTAGAAAAAGTTTAGCAAACCATTTTAAATGAGTAAACATATTGTTTAACGCTTCATAAGGCACCATTTACTCTTAAGATAAGAAATATGACGTGAAATTATTGGTGATCATTGCGGTCGCATTTCCCGATCCTTCAATAGAGGGACTTAATATAAGTCAGAGAGGTTTTTTTGACTTATATTATCTCAGAGGCTTCACTCACGCTTTCTTTTTTACCAAATTGAAAGCATTCGCATAGTCCTTGTGATGCTTTCGCCACCAATACTACGGTACTCACCTGATACTGTGTTTAGGACTACGATTTTCGTCAACATGATAATAGCTGGACTAAATTTAAAAGTACTCTTTTTAACGAATTGAGTAGCTTCAGGCGTGATGTAGTGGAAGTCGAATATAATGAATACCTGATCGTAGCACTTTTCCACTTGATAACAAGCGGAAAAGTGCTACGATCAGTTATTCATTGCGTGCTGTTTTTAATTTATGTCTATTTTGAGTTTTTCCCACCTGATAAATCGTGTGTGTATCACTGGGTGTTATTTTCCGTAATATTTGGGTACTATAACATTCAACTGCGTTTAATTTTTGGAATTTGCCTTCTTCCCCACTCTCGTCCGCTTTCAAACTCCGAGATGTCCTCGCATGTGGTCTACCCATCCGGCCCACGCCTGCCGGGTCCACCTCTTCCCGGAATCCACCTGAAAGCTAATTATGATGTCATAGCGCTGAGTCAAGTTCCGCTTCTCTCTGACGCAAATGCCCGCCGCATTTGCCGCATCTGTGCAGTTAAATTTCGTCGGAAGAGTTTGAAATTATAAATGGGTGATTGAAGGATAATTTATCCTCAATGAGGCGGCTGCAAAGGTGTCTGACCCCAGTGGGGCGGCCGTTGAGTTATGGTGTCACGTTAAAAACACTATTGAGGAAGGCAACGGGAAATCACCTCAATTATTATTCCAAAGAATGCAATGATGGACAAAGTAGAGAATATGAGCCCTGGCAACTACGGGACTCGGCCCATTCGACTGTGTGTCGTTCCCGCCAGCGGAAGGGGCGAGGCTTCCGCGGTCATCTCACGAAACCCTTGCAAAAGAAAATCGACAGCAGCAGAACAGGAGACGCGAAAGAAGAAGACCAATTTAGTTAGAATAGGAACTTGGAATATTAGGACAATGATGAGGACAGGAAAGTTAGAGAATATTAAGTGACAGATGGAAAGAGGAAATATATATATTTTAGGTTTATGCGATGTGAGACAGAGGGATAGCAGGGATTACTGGAGTGATAGTTATAGAATAATATAAAGTGGCGGGTAAGAGAGGCAATGAGAGATTGCCATAATATTGAATAAAGAGGTAGGAATAAGCATAGTCAACATAGAGCAAGCAACAGGTAGAATATTGTTAGTAGAGATAAAAGTAGAACCGACGAGCTTGGTCATTGTTCAAGTATACATGCCACCAAGCAATCATAGGGAGGAAAAAGTCGATAGGGCACATGATCAGTTAGAGGACATATTCTCATATGTTACTGTAGGGAAACATGTAATAGTGATGGGGGATTGCAATGCGACGATAGGCAAAGGGAGAGATGGTGATGAGGTGAGGCACTACGACTTAGCTACGAGGAATGACTGCGGGGAGAAAGCAATTGAGGTATGCGGGAGACAAGGATTAGTATTCACCATCATTTGGTTTGAACACCACAAAAGGCGTAGGTATACGTGGACAATTCCAGGTGACTCAGAAAGGTATCGGTTAGATTATATTCTGGTTAGGCATAGGTTTAGAAACAGTGTGATAAATTCGCACAGCTTCCCGGGAGCGGATGCGGACTCTGACCACAATTTAGTTGTTATGAAGAGCAGCGTCCGTTTCAGAAGGATAAGGCAGGGGCGGCGGGTTGAAATGGAATGTAAAAGCATTAAATGGATTTACAAGGAAGGAGTATTTGTAGACTGTGGAGAAATTCATGGTGACGGAAAAGAGTTGATTAGTATCTAATAAAAATGGGAATGTATCAAGAAAGGGACATTAAAAGCCGCAAAAGAAACTTAGGGAACCCTTAATGGGAAACGGACAAGGAAATCATGGATCACGGATGATATCATTAGATAGATAGATGAGAGAAGAAAATAGAACAATATAAATACAGAGCTAGGCAGAAGGAAGTACAAAGAGTTAAATAATAAATTGAGACGGGCAACAAATAAAGAAAAAAAAGCATGGTGGAAGACGCAGTGCGGGGATATGGAAAGTTAGTAGAAGGGTGAAATTGATGGGCTATACAGGAAGGTTAAATTACTATCGGGAAGTAAGAAGGGAAGATCTATGCTAAGAGTTAGAGATAAGGCAGGTAAGATAATAGTTGACACAGATGGAGATGGTAGGAATGTATAGAAGAACTGTATAGTAAAGAACTTGGACCAACAATGTCAGACATAGAAGAGGAACATGACGTAGATGAAGATAGCTTATGTCCAGACATACTCGAGGATAAGATGGAAAGGACATTAAGGGAGATGAAACCAAATAAGGCCGTGGGTGTATACAATATTCCTGCGGAATTACAAAAATGTTTAGGAAAATGAGGGAGGAAGACTATATGAACTGATTCGCATTATCTATGAGGAAGGAATCTAGCCGGAAGACTTTGTGGGATCAGCGTTATTTCACATTCCGAAAAAGGTAAAGAAGAATAAGTCCGATTTCCCATGCAGCTAAATATATTCTCAAGATCATTAACAAAAGGATAGAGAGTAGGGCAAATGATTACTTAGGGGATGATCAGTTTGGATTTAGAAAGGGGCGCGCTGCCATTCCAGTAATGCGATCACTTATCGAGACGAATATATAAGACAATCAGGATATATTTGCCTGTTTCGTAGATTTCGAAAAGGCATTTGATGGAGTGAATTGGAAAAAAACTAATGAGTGTATTGCAGAAAATAGGAATTGATTGGATAGACAGGAGGCTAATCCGCAACCTGTACATGTCTCAGACTGCTCAGGTGCACGTGGGGAACGGGGAGTCCGGTTGGGCAGTGTTAGGAGGAGGTGTAAGGCAGGGTTGTCCCATATCACCGGTGCTGTTCAACCTGTACGTGGAGGAAATGATCAAAGAGGCATGGGAAGAACTGGAGGTAGGAATGAAAGTGGGCGGGGAATTCCTAAAATCAGTGAGGTTTGCTGATGACCAAGCTTTAGTTTGTCAGTCAGCCAAGGGGTTGCAGGCATTGCTGAGTGAATTGGAAATTCAGTGCGACAGGTATGGGATGAGAATCAATATTGATAAAACAAAGGTTATGCAATTTTCCAGAAAGAAAAAGGCCAAGTTAAACATTCAAATAGGAGGGCAAAAACTGGAGCTGGTAGAACAGTTTACGTATCTCGGAAGTGTAATGGACCAACACGGTCAAAGTAGTAGAGACGTAAGGAGAAGAATTGCGCTAGACAAAGAGGCTTTCACAAGGAGGAGGGAGTTGATGACAGGGACGTTGAGTAAGGATGTTAAGAAAAGACTCGGAAAAACTTTGATATGGAGCGTCCCTATGTACGGCGCGGAAACGTGGTCATTGAAGCAGGAGGATAGACGTAGATTGGAGGCTTTTGAAATGTGGGTGTGGAGAAGAATGGAGAAGGTGAAATGGACAGAGAAGAAAACAAATGAGGAATTACTTTGTATGATGGGCGAAGAGAGGGGTTTGTTAGGAGAAATCCTATGGAGGCAGGAAAAGTGGATGAAGGGCATATTGACCGGCAGAGGGATGTTGAAGACTGTAATAGAGGGGAGAATGTTAGGCAAACGAGGAAACAGCATGAACAGGATAGGTATGTTGGACGGGATGAAGGGAGGAATGAAATATACAGAGATGAAGAGGGACTTAATGTATAGTAAGTTGCTGGATTGCATCTTGTTAGTAGCTACAAAATATTTATTTGGTAGTTGTGTCCATCCAAAACCTATCTTAGCCGGTAGATTATTTATAATAAAAACTTATACGAATTGCCTCAATGTTAAAGATTTCTATAGCAAATTCTAACGAATTGCTGTCAGGTAAAATCAGATGGTGGTGCTAATCTCATCATTGAGCCTTAATTAGTTACGTAAGGAAATATATATATAACCATACCACGTAACAGGTCATTCGAAAAATAATCATATTGTTCTTCTGCAAGAGGACCCTGCTGTCCACCATCAAACCCTAGCGATCTGTTTTCCGTGCCGTATTTTTCTCACTTTGTTTCCAAATTTAAAAAATGAGTGATACAGATTTTAAAGAAAAACTCAAAGCGAAAAGATACTCTGTAGACATTATTCATTATAATGACAGATGGTTAGGGAAATAAAAACTAAAATATTATATTTGGATTCAGAAAAAGTTTCTCATTAAATACCAGAAGAACAAGCGAAATGTTTTTCTGACAAGCACTTTCAATCGGTGTGCTTAGCTAATTAAGTTTTTATTTAATTCGCATTTTTAAGTTTTCGTTATTTCATCTTAAAAATCTTTTATCTTTTGGATAAATTAGTTTCTAATTACATTGAACTTTTGAACATTGAACACAATTGATTGATTACCACTAGTACTGAGAATATAGTTTCGGGGCCAACTCAAATGTATCTTGTACTCCCATAACTATAAACATTCGATACTAGGTACGATTAAATTAATTCAAAAATGAGATTGGGCTGCTGGTATTGTTAATATACTTCCTTCCAACACCGAGGGTCCGGGTTCAAACCCCGGAGATGGTGAGATTTTCCATTGGTACCCCGATCCCTATTTGTGGGGTGTAAGTGGTGAAAACTTGAATTGGGTTACCTCGTATAAGACGCTAAATTGAGGACCCATTGGCACCTTTCCTTAAGTGTAGGTTAACTACCGACGCCGGGATTCTCTCATCTATGCCTCCATTCTCTGAATATCTTAACCCTGCCGAATTACCCATCTATTCGTAATGGCACAAATAGCCTTAGCTGTAGGTTGCCTCCTGTAGTAACTACTACTACAAATAAAAAAAACATTTATTTATAATCAAATACAAAATAAAAATAAGATGTGTCAGCTAACTTCTTCAGGATACGTAGCTAAATATTACCATCACAGGAAAAAATGTTAGTCATGTGGAAAACAATAATTCAAAAATTGCTCAGCCCTACGGCGTGGTAAATTTATTTATGAGGGTAAGAGGGAAATTTGCTCTCCCGTAGGTCTACCGTATTTCTTGGGAGATCACATAACCGAAAAATCACACAGCTTGTGTGAAGCAGAAATATGTCCAGAGGCACCCGGATTTGAACCCAAGTTCTCCAGTCAGTAACAGTCTGTTTCCGATTATGGAAGGTAATCATTCGTATTAGAAAAACAGTAGCTATCATGTTTTTCAATGCAAATTATTTAGCTAATTCAACAGTACAATATTATGTTATTTCTTTGGCCAACATTAAAGGTCCTTTTAACTAGTATATTATTCCACAGTATTTTCTTATGTATCCATGAATAAATAACATTTCATGGCACTGATATTCCCTTGCATGAAGGATTCGTCTATTTCCGGTTTCTACGTTGTGACATTAGTGATTCGTGTTATACAACCTCAGTCCAAAAAATTTCTAAGAGGGAGCATTGTATTCGTGCATTTTCCATGGGCTCACCACCTGGCCTGGCCTACGCTGATTTACACCAAGAGGCACGTGGATGTTTAATTGAGGTTCTTCTTACGCTGCAGGACTCCCAGGAAACTTGTCTACCGCACGCTTTATTTGCCCCCGAGTTTGTCCAGCTCCTCCGCCCCCTGCGTCCTCCCTGCACACTTTCTTCCGCTCGCGGCTAACTCCACCGCCATCCTTCCACGCCCAGACCATGCTGGGACAATGTTTTTTAAATTTAATTGCACGAACGCGCACCGTTCTTCCTTTTGTTTGTTCTTACCGCACCGGAGTACCTACGACGGGGAGTTAGTAAACAGTGGTGGAACCCCGCTGTGTCCTCGTCCATGGCCAAGCCGCCTCGCTGAGAACATTTCTCAAGTTCGCCGTTTTTAATAAAATTAAGGACTTTATTTTACAAAGAGAGCCCAATAAATCGAGATCCGTCGACTTTCCTTATTTTCCACCTAATCCTTTTTGTCATTCTATTGTCTAGATCATAAAAGAAGGAAAGCCGGCCTTATAAGAGGAAATCAGTTGACGTATAATATGGAAGGAGATTGTAATTGCTCATACCATACTTGAGATTACTTTCACCACTAAGAGAACGGCGACACTAGATAAAGGCCTAAATACCTCGATATTAAAAACTTAGCATGGGGTATTCATCACAAGGGCCCGTTTAACAGAGAACGAACATTTTAATAAAAAACGCATATCTCTTACGGAAAAGTCGAATGCGCGATGCTTCCACTTCCATAATAAGTAAATATGAGTTCTTTATTTTATATTAGACGTAATATGCTACAAGACGTTCCCTTTATGTAATAGCATGTAGGCTGAATATGTTATATGTACTTATAAACGGGGAAAGAGCTGCTGAGTGTCCTCGGGTTTGCCGTTTCCATTTAAAAATTGGATTCATGTAAGGATAAATCTAAAAGCCCTTTGTGGATTGTGTCCTAGTTCACAGATCTGCCTGTTACCTTTCAGGAGACTTAAGGTTCAAATCCAGTGCTTTATTGATCAAGTTGTGACTGTCATGACCTCAGCTGTCGGTCGCCTCCTCCAAAACTACTACTTCTCATTTTCCTGAAGAGAAAATTTAGTCAGCTGATCACGTAAAACATATGCATGCGTGACGATACGCGATTCGATAATTTTATTTAATGGCTAAAATTTGAGCTCATTATTGTTATTCGTTACAGTTTTGAATGACGAATGCTAGTTATCCTAGCACCCAAAAATCAATAGCCTGGAACATAGAATTACAGTATCAGGGAGTTTAAACGAGCATACATCTTCCAAAAATAAAAGTGAAATTGTAGAAACATTGAATTTTAGCTACCATAATCTACATGAGTATTCACTCATAGATTATTACCCGAGTCGTGTGGTTTTCGACCATAAAAGTATTTATTCTTTTTATTTTGCGACATTTACGTAACTATATACTGTATCATAATTGTAAATATAACTTACATAATACTTTATGGAGTTAATTTATGGGAAAATACTTTTATTTCATATTTTGCTTATTGTTCATCTCCATTACTTGCGATAGTTCCTAAATGGTACTTGTATTAAGATAATTTTCTTATCTTATCATGTATTAGTATTTGAATTATGCATAAATTTTATTGTCATGCTTCAGAGTTGTACCGAAAATACTCTTTAACGGTTCTTTTCACAATATGGCATCTGTTATCGTATTCATTCTGAAAGGTTATGTTTTTATATCAATAGATAGTCATCATTTAATATTATTTTCTCCTTTCAATTTTTTAGGACTTCAAATTCATTTTCTTCTGCCGTCAAACGTAAACAATATCCCAGATTAATTTTAAAATAACATGAGTGCATTTCTAGTGATTTTCATTCTTCAGCATATTTTTTTATTCGGATATGGGCTCATAAAATGCATTTGAAAAATTTCCTATAGATATGTCTTATAAAAATTGACATACTATACTAAAAAAAGAGGAAAGAAAACTAAAATGATTCTTATATCAGACAAAATAGCATATTTTTCGACTTAAAGATATCTCATTGTAGCTAAAAGACCAACTCATTAAAATAATATATCCCTTCTCATACAAATAATGTCTTCCATTATCCACTTTTTAACTCGCCACCTAGTTCAATAATCATGGAATTTCACCAAAGTTTTTTTACTTAACTTCCTTGTGAAGAAATTTTCATTTTATATCTTTTTTTTATTTAGCGTTAAACATTTCCTCTAATTAAAAATCTCAAAGCCTTCCTTATCCCTGGAAAAAAATATAGGGACAACTGTTTTAAGACTAGCCATAAGATAATTACCTGAAATATTTGACATTTCCGATCGTAATGGAAATATTAAACCAATACTGATTAGTTAATTCCCAAAAAAGTTTATCTATAGCTTACACTAATGCCAACATTCTCCGCAAAGCAGGTCAAGAAAAATATTCATTGGCAATCACATTTTTTTAACAGGCTTCATAAAAGAATGTTTAAATTAAAGCCGTTTACATTGTCATTTTAACTTTCTTTTTAATGTGATGGTTTGAGGCTCTACTTGGTGAAAATTCATGATCACTGACTAAATTAACTTGGTATATTTTCACACAATAAACTATAATACTACCGGTTTCAACGCACAGGTGAAATCATCAGTTATAGAATCATACATGTTCAGGAATTTTATCCTGATGATGACGCCTATGCGTCGAAACCGGTAGTATTATAAATATTTTTGTGTGAAAAAATACTAGCTTTATTTTTTCCTTTAATTGCTAAACACATAATCTTCTTTTCACGTTAAGAGGGAAATACATTATGACATCTCTGTGAGCAAAAATATAAAGCAAGGATAGTTTTCCGAAACTTTTCATCTCTAGGCTGCAAAAGTTTCCATACTTTAAATCAACTAAAATCAAAACCAGACTTTTTTGTGGGAGGTGACTGTGAAAAAGTCCCACTGTCCTCTTTTACGAAATATCTACGTTGAAAGTTTCTATCATTTAGTTAAACGACCATTTTAAAAGAGATTGCATTTTCAATTACCTTCTGAATTTTCCAGCTTTTATCTCATCACGCGAGAAAATAAAACGGATTGTTAGACCATAAGCAAATAATAGTAATGAAAGGATTTGTCTCAATTAATCACAATCTGCAAATAGTACAGGGTTCGTCCGGAAAATAAGTGTATTGATTTTTTCCCGCCGCTCCAGGCGCGCCCAGCACCGCTGTGACGGGCTGCGATTGGAGGGGGGTATGTTGGCAAGCGACGCTGAAAAAGGCAGTCGGCTCTGAGCTGTGGTGTAGTGAGGAGCTCTGTTAACGCGAACCTCCACGCTCGACCCACGTCACGGAACGCGATGCCGAAGTTTTTGGAGCAGTGTTATTCCATCAAATTTGCGGTAAAGCTTGGGAAATCGTCTACCGAAACTGTCGGTAAGATTAACCAGGCTTACGAGGAGTCAGCCATGTCCAGAAACATGATCTTTCGGTGGCACAAGATGTTCGTGGAGGGCAGAGAAGAGGTCGACGACGAACCACGGCCTGAACGCCCATCAACGACACTCACCGACGAAAATGTGCGAAAAGTTCGCGATGTACTGAACTCTGATCGTCGTCTTAGTGTTCGGATGATAGCAGAGCAGTGTAATGTGCCAAAAACAATAGTGCACGAGATTATTAGGGAGCAATTACAGATGCGAAAAATGTGTGCAAAGTTGGTGCCGAAAGTGCACCACACCGCGCTTATCGTGTCGGACTTCTTGGCCAAGCACGGCGTGGCAACGCTGCCGCACCCGCCCTACAGCCCGGACTTGGCACCACCGGACTTCTTTCTGTTCCCGAAGATAAAGAGGAGTTTGAAAGGAACGCGATACGGGACTTTGGACGCCGTCAAAGAGGCCGTGACGACGTGTCTTCGAGAGGTTCCCGATGATGCCTTCGCGGGAGCGTTCCAGGAATGGGAACGCCGCTGGAACAAGTGTATCGACTCACAAGGGTCCTATTTTGAGGAATATTAGCTTAAGATATGTAAAAGTGTAATAATTTTTTTTCCTGAGCTCAGTACACTTATTTTCCGGACGAACCCTGTATATCTGGAATGAAATGTGTGACACGAAAAAGCTGGTGCTTGGAAGTCTCAAATATTAACTGCTCATAATTCATTGTAAATAAGAAAGATCTGTTTCTCTCAATAATTCTAATGGCATAAATATGTTAAGCACCTCGGAAAATTACACCGTTTCCGCCATTGGAAGAACAATAAAAGGCTTTTGCAAGTCTGTACCTCGAATCTGAATATCCAGGATGACTCATATAACCTGAAATGTTATCCACGCCCGTTCCGTGTAAATGTAAGGGAACAATTCTTGACAAGTGTAGTTTTAGGAATGATCATGGGATTTCATTACAAATTTTAAGTACTTTCACGTCATTCGTCGGCACTCAATAGTCCGAATCATATAAAAGTAGGAAATTTTCTTCAATCTTAGGCTACAGCCAATAAGTATAAGAAAGTTTTAGAGTTTCTATCCTGGTGGATCTCCACATATTGTCATGTTCGGTGTAGATTAAATGTATCAAGTTCAGCCCAAACCACGAAAAAAATCCTTCTCTCCGAATCCTGCCCCTCGTATATCATAAAAGAGTTATTATTAGTTAAAGAACATATAGAGACACTGCTTGTGAATACCATATGGCTATCTGATACTTAGAGCCTTGCATTATCAACATTGTCTTGCCTTCTAAATCGTTTGTAAATTGGTTGCACCTCACCATATGATGATTTTGAATAGTCATTACACATGCAAATATAAGAGAATGGTCCGAAAAATGAAGTGGTCGGGAAATAACAACCTAGCAAGATGTTTACATGCACTCTCATTAATGACCCAGAGGCCGTCATCAAAAAGAGATGAGATAATTTTCGGGGCAGGATTATTATCTCTGGCTATCCCCATCACCCCAACCTTCTTCTCGATTGCCCGTCTGTTTGGTCGCGGAATTGGCTTTTGAAACGCTTCGTTCACGCAATACCACCCTTAAACGACCGCATTCCTTTTCATGTATATTACTTCCATTTTCATACACCCCCTTGCCATTAATGGGTAAAAACTGAAGCATAAATCTGATAGGAGGAATAGTTATGGACAGTTATTATATGTAATATAATTGATACTAACGGCCAACCGGAATATGTTACGTGCCTTAATGAGTGGGAAATCACATTTACCGTTATTACGATCATTGCTTTCTTTCCAGAGAAAAACTAATAACAAATAGTTTAGCAAAGCACTCAATCAATTCATTTAATAAAGTTGGTTAATCTAAAATTTAAATATAACTTACAAATTGAACATATAAGTGTTCGATCGGTTGAGTGAACAAGTAATCACAAAAAATTCTCAAATAGATAAAAGAATAGGCAACAATTGAACAAGATGGTAGCTGAATGTGAAACAGCTAAACAGAAAAAATTGTCTGTGGTTTGAGGAGGATGTATTTGATAAATAATACTTCACGTGAAAGAGTTCTGCCAAATTCGGCACAAGGTTTAGATTTGACGATCACATTTATTCGCAATTGATGGAAACAATTATTATCATTCTTGTGATGCATTTTTTGTTTTATATAACCTCCAAAGTTGTCATCTACATTGCCTTTGTCTGTGGAGCATTTGGAAGCAATGAGAAGAAATTCTGTTAAACTGATATGTGTAAATAACTGCGGGAGATGTCGCGACAGTAACTTTCAACGGAGTCATCCGCAATATGCGCATTATAATGCAGCAATTTCAGAGTGTAAACATCTTGTTTGTTACGCACGACTACGAATGTCTGTGACATTGTATGTACGATATTTGGTCACAACATCTTGTTCCTTTAAAGCCCCCAAAATTTCGGAGTGTAATAGGACGCCGCGATAGCTTAACTGGCTAAAGCACTCGGCCGAACGTAGAGGGATTCGGGTTCGAATCCCGACGAATGATTTTTACACTCTGAAATTTTTGCATAGTACCCTCTCCTAGTTAACTGCCAACGTATCTGATTCTCAACAGTTTCCTTATCTCTCCAAGCCCTGCTTTACTTGTCCAATCATCCCCATAATTTGTTCTGCACATATCATCCTTTTCAACATTTTCTGCAACACTTCTTCGCTACCTACTAATATCTTCTGGTCACCAAAATATTTAACAGTCATCTCCCTTTTCCCACCACAAACCTGCCATATTCTTTGAAGGTTCCCCCATCAACTTTTCCCGTGCCTGCTGAATAAAATTGAGGGTATGTAAAACTTGTCTCACACCCTTTCCGATATTTGTCTTAATCCTTGTATACCCTCACCACCTACTCTCTCCCGCTATAGCTGCTTTATTAAACTGCTATTTTTACAGCTCACTCCGATTTCTTTTAGACTGCTCAGTGCAATGGTCCACTTTTTCTAATAACATGCGCTTTCACGGTTGATACAATAGATTTACACCTAACTGTAGACCTACAACATCCTTACCACTAGAATTGTGACTCACCCTATTGCAACTCTCGTTCCTCTAGCTCTCTTATATTGAAACCGTTCCCCCCACACCAAGTATCTCTCTATCTTACTCTCAACTCTCTTCAATAATATTCTTATAACTGCCCGTCCTGAATGTGCAGCTAAGCATTCGGAACTTCTTGCATATTCGAGAATTTTACTTCTTAGGTAGTGCCAACAAATTAACAGACCACTACGCTATTTTACATAACATACAGACTAGCTCTGTTTTGTTTTGCAATCTTCCAAAAGACGATTAAAAGATAATTCTAAAAAGCTTTACTCCTCTAATTCCTGTGGTATAGAAATATTTAAACGTGGATCTGTATTTTATACGTAATTACATTTCATTCCGCACTTACGATCTGAAAAGTTGTGCACCTTCATTCACTGATGTGCCTAAAGCGGACTGCTTTTTTTCCGTATCAACTCAGTCAAACTCAGTATCATTCAAAAAACTTCGGCATAAACCTCTGTAAATATCATATTCTAAACACATCATTTACAATCTATTATTACGATCATTCAAACTTACCCAATCATAATTTCAAAAAAGTATATTTAGTTATTGAGCACAAATCAAAGGAAATAAGGACCCTAAAAAGAATAAACCTTGAGCTTTCGCTTAAAATGAATCCCATTGCTGCAGTGTATGATGGTAAACAGTGTCAAGAACTTATGTCAATAAAAAGGAAAAAATAGTTGAAAAAAATATCGTCAATATATTTTAAAAGAGTCTCGCTCTTACGCTAAATGTGTCGAAAACCAGTAAAGGCGAAAGGAAGGAGATTATACTTCATAAAATAAACACAGATGGAGTTCGGGAACGCATTCTGTTAACGTGTCTCGATTTCCTCACTTCCGTAAGAAATTCCAGGGAAACATCGGTAGGGGAGTAAGTGGTTGTGCCACGAAGGCGAGGCGAGAAATGCGAAAACAGTGTTAGAGTTGAGAAGTAGAATCAGGGGTGTGAAATGGAGGTGAGAAGGCAAATAGGGAGAAGAAAGGGTGCATGGCGAATGGAACATATGTGAAAAAATCCTGAGAAGGAAGAGAGAGAGAGAGAGAGATAAGCCCGTGGAGGGAAAGGAAAATGTGTGCGCAGTGAACTCCGGTGCCCTATTTCCCTCGGAGGAAATAAAAAGACGTAATAACAAGACTGAGTTGCACGAGTCTGCGGGCGAATGTCAAGAGCTCTGCGGATATAAAAGTGTATCAAACTCATAACCCACTGAGTAAATTTAATCAGTAAGGCCGGGGAAACAAGTGAACCAAAAATCTTATAAGTTGGTGTTACAAAGTTCTGAAAATTACGTTACCTATACGTTAGATGTAATCATTCAATACAATAATGTTATTTTATATACCGTTTCACACAACTCTTGCCTGAATATCCACATACTGACAATTTTTAACCCTATCCTCGATCTTATCTTTCAAAAAACGATATCTGGTGTCGTTAAAAAATTGACAAAAAATAAATTGCGCATATAAGTTTCTCACTGGAATTTTTGCGAATGGCCTTCTCCGCCAATCTACCTATCATTGGTTATTGAAAAGAATTCCTTTCTTTCATAATTTCGCATTTAAATATTTTCGTCCTGATGGCAGATGGATAGTGCTTACATTTCGGTGATTTTAGTCACGAAATAATCTGGATAAAATTTGTCAATTTATTAATTACGTGTCCTAGGAAAAAAATATTAACCCACGCACTCCAAAAGTGGAGTGCGACTTTATGAGATGAAGAATTCGTTTCAATAACCATGTTGCTTATTATAATCACCTGAAAAGAAACTATTGTTCGGAATTAAACAACTCCCCAATGAGCGACGATTCATGAAATAATTTGAATTTCTGATTGTTAAATTCACCATGATTCAATTATTTAGTTTAACGCAAGAAAACGTGATACTGACAGAAATTAATATGACCATGAATATGAGGTGAGAAACTGATTGAATTAAAATTAACCAAACAGAAATGGCGCACTAGTAATTACTCCATGCTCTCCAAGCAAAATTTTTTTTAATACAATCATCAAATTGCATGAAACCCTAATAATGGCAACCTCATAATACCCATAAGTAAAAATGCTCTACAGGTATTTAAAATAATTATACACCTTTTTATCTTCTTATCGCCGACTTTTGGGTTTTTCTGCGAATGGGTCTCTCGCGAATGAATAGTGCCATCTTGCAATGGATTTCATCCGCATTATTTAAATTATTAATACGGCTATTCCCCTTCGGTTAAATTTCTTAATATTCATATCTGATTCAAGTAGACGAGTTTCTTCTTTGAAAATGGTCAATTATTTCAATTTTCCCCTAGCTAACGAATTTATTTCCGACGAAGTTTTGATGAGCTATATCATCATCAGTTGTGAAGATTGTCATTATCAATCGATGATGTAGAGTATCGATATCTAGTCGGAAATAAATTCGTTAACTATTGGAATATTAAAATTATTTGAACATAAATATGTTCCATTCCCACTCTTCTTTGTTGATTGAAGCAAATAAAATCCTTAAGGTTGATGCTTTTTGTCCAAGCATCTGTTAAAGACTTTTATGTTTTCACCTCAATTCCTTCCTTTAAGCTATCGTACGCGATAAAATGTTATAAATATTTAAAATATTGTACAGGTGGTGTAGTATCTCTTTCAAAATCCGTTTGTTTTGCTTAAACTCTTTGAAGATTTCAAATCTAGCTCGTGCACTGTAATAGTGCTTCCATGCTGTAGAAACCTCTACCTGGTGGAAGTTAATGATGGATTTGTCTAAAACGAAAGGTTAATTTTCCATCGATTTATAAGTATACTTCCCGGATTGTGTATGTGCAGATATTCACTAATATTATTATTTATATTAAGTATATTTACAACAACTTTACTATATTAGCAATACAATATTATATCAGTCATAAATTACAACACACTAACTTGAAATTGTCAATGTGCCATCACGCTACACCACCTTTACAATATTTTAAATATTCAAAATATTTCATGGAAAAAATGTGGAAACATGATGCTTCAACTCTGTATTCATCACCCTTTACAAATGATAATTTTGAAATTCTCGACATTAAGCGCATTGCATAAATACCTGATTAATGCCAGAGAAATTCATCATTCATTACCGATGGATAATCCCGGAGAACCACCCTAATCTGCCTGCGGACGGACGTAAAGTTTCCCTCGGCGAACAAACAGTCCGCCGTCCTCATCCTCCTAATCACGGGCTCTATAAGAACCCCCAACACCCTTAGAGATACCGCCTCCTCCCCGCCCCTCTCTATCTTCCTTCCTCATGCCCTCTCCATTCCTCTCTCGCTCTCTCTCTCACACACACACTATTTCACAATCTCGGTCTTACCTTATCCCCTCATCCGCGACAACCTGGCTCACCCCATTCCCTCCCTCTCACTTCCCACACCACGGCATGCGCACTTCGCATCCTCCCACAGTTTCAATCAACCTCACGTCATGGCTCTCCACTCCAACCCGCCGGCTTGGCTCTCGAATATGCAACCGAGCGTGGGCGGTAAACAAAAGAGCAGCCTTATGCAAGTGGGCAGCATTTTTTTTATTACAAGTTCACAATTTTCCAAAAGTCTTTCATCACACTCACGAGAACTTCCCGCAAAATAAATTCAACCGCTCTTTTGAACGACGCGCGTGTATGAAATTATGGCTCGGGGGATAAAAAAAAATAAAAATACACGTATCCGATGAAACAATGTACACGTGTCCAACGCACAAAATTTCATATGAGCGTAATAACAATGCTGAGGACGCACTCCTACTCACTTCATGACCCGAACAGTTTTAACGTAATGAAAATTGTCGAGGCTTATGATAAATTTTATTTCTCCCAGCTCACGCATAAAGATATCAAACATTAGTTTCCTTTATGGTTTCATATAGACATGGGGTGAGTTTTTTGTAAACGTGATCATTTAATTTTGAAAAATTGATCAAAGCGAAAGGGTGGGCGCATACAAAATCCCTTGTCCCTCGTGCGACCGACAAGTATTTATCTTCAGCAGCTCCAAATAGCAGTATTGCGGAACACCACACGAAAGTAATGGCCGTGCATTTTCAAGGATTCACATGGCTTTTTTCGGTAAAGAGCGCGGAGGAGAAGAGAGTGAGTTACTGGACGACTAAAAAGGGAAGAGGAAGAACGTCGACAACCTCCTCCCCTTTCCCACCCCGTAACACCTCCCTCAACCCATTTCGCTTGTCACCCGATACTCACTTCCTCCCTCCCACCCACTCACTCGCTCTTCCATTTCTCCCTCTTCCCATTTCTTCCTCCCCATATTCTTTTTCTACCTTCCCCCACTTCGGGTTCCCTTCTTTGGAAATCCCTAGAGTATACACTCTCCTCGTCTCCCTCCTCTCGGCGTCTCTCCCGAACGGCGAAGGCCCATTCGACGGCCGTTACCGTCGCGTCGCACTTGCCCCCCCACTAAAAGGCAACTTTCGCAAACTTTGTAGTTTCACCTCATTAGACTGTGGATAACAATAGGGTCTGCTAATAATCCTCCTTCCATAGGGGATCTTCCGATAATCCATGGCCCTTTCGGCGACGATCACGTTAAGCCGTCGAACGCATTAACAAAGCCTCGCTTATTTTTAATTTCTAATATTCTCGCATTTTACTACTTGTTTCCCTTCAAGAACCTTTAGATTCTTTCGAAAAATATATTGGAAGACGTCGGGTCAATTTTATGAGAATTCAATCGTGAGTTGGAAATCTCTGAACAGATACAATTTATTAATATTACGTACTCCTATTCTTCAAAGTCGAAATGGTATTAAAAATGTGAGCTATCATCCGGCATACGAACAAGCAAATTCCTCCTTTTTAGGATTAAATTCCAAACAAGACACATGGGAATGTTTGATTTGTGCAATCATTATATATACGTTCATAATAAGATGGAAATGGAAAGGAACATTACCATTTGACTAAAGATTAGGGTATCCTTATCTCATCATTAACCAAACGAAGAGAATTTTTAAAGAGAAAATTCTGATTTTAAACTTCAAGAATTGTAAATTTGCAAATTCAATGGGTCATATCATTTACAAAATTTATCAAATTACAAACATTTAGGAAACTTGACCACCGTCATCAATTCTTTAGATCACCAGCAGGGAAAATTCTAAATTTGAGAGAACTCTCTTTTAGAGTCAATACCCATGGAGTATGCATACGAAAATGATTACTCAATTAAATATGCGTTTAATATACGAATTATATTGTTGGTTTACGATATCTGGAGATACTCTACATCAACGAAATATATGGATTAAAAAATATTCCTTTCAGGTTTACTCTGTAAATTTCAATGACAAATAAACTGATCATCACGTCTGAGGATTTTAACTTTTACAAAAATCTATATTAGATAAACAATAAATCCTATTCAAAACACTTATAAGTGATGGTGTACCTCAAATCTCCTTTAACAAGGTATCTTCACTTCATAATTCTTCTCATAGTTATAATAATAATTATGATGCATTGTAAAATTATAACAAAATAGTATAATAATAAAAGCAACAACAAAAAGGCAAAATTTTCACTAGATTTCTACCCAAAATAATGGGTTATTAATTGACATCCCTTTCCGAGGCGAAAATCAATCCAGTGAAAGAATTTGATATACTCCAGATAAGCTCACCAAAGTTCTAAACTCAAAACACTTAATGTAATCTTTTGTCAATCATGAGGCAGTTATACAAACTACCTAACTAAAAATGTAGCCTAAGCAATGAGGATGTAGTGGCTACACTTTTAAAGGACAAGAAAATAAAATTATATCGCACGTTTTACTTAACTCAACCGAAACATATTATTGTAACATAATTAAATAAGAAATACTAATAAATCAGTATTCAACCAAAAAATATATGAGTAAATATGTTTCAAATAAGTAATTAATATATATTTCTTTAAGTTCGTTATGTTCAATAAATTACTCAATTTAAGAACCTAAAATATTGGAAAACTTAACTGTAAGCAGCTGTGAGAGTGCTGTTCTTAAAATATTAATTTTTATGACTGTTAATGAGTGAAAGCGTGGAGAAGTGTATCATTGTTTTGGTTAATCAATCATGTAAATTGTATAATTTTATAATAAAACGGCTTATATTTCACTTCTACCTTTAAGTTATGTCAAGTCTAATTTGCACCCCTGATTATTTTTTGGGATAATTTTACACCCCTTTATTCCGCATATTTTGAATCATAAGTAGGATTCTCAACTAAAAATGTTTACTATCTCTTTATTCATGATTTGTCTTTGAGTTTTAATGGTTAATTCATCCATAAATGAATATGAAAATTCACCAGTGATATGGTTGAAGATTTTCAATGACCTGCCGAATTATAGCACGTTACGAAAGCTAAATGAGAATGCCTGTAGATATCCTGTCGCTTTTCTGCTATTATTACAGTCCGCTTTTTACTACTACTACTATTACTAGTACTATCCGTTTTTCTGTTAATAAATCATTTTAGTATTTAAAAAATTATTTGTAACTACTAAAGATGAATAATGAAGAAAATTGAAAGGTGATTGTTTTTTAATCTCCCTTGCACTCCCTGTACCTTTTTCGACGATTTTTGCAATTTTTGAATTTTTGGTTTTGGCATAAAATAGTAGCAGCAAATCTACGAGTGCAACTTGTATCAGCATGTGAATACTTCATCATCATCATAGTCGCAATTCACAAATACTGGAAGGACAGTGACACGAATTACTGCACGCAGGCCAACAATGAAATCACATGGAAGTTTAGTCAGTTGGTGTCTTACGCCTTCGCTGGTAAGGCGCCACAAACTTATCTCAAAACAGCATAACGCTTACTCATCCGCGAGAGGCCTTGAAATTCAAGGAGCATTGTTGCAATTTTAGTGAATAAATCCTGTGGGAGAGTTTACAACACTAATTTGAATATATCCACCGATGCAAACCTTAATCGGAACGCATAGTTGGAAAGAAAATGTATCCTTCCAGGATTCACTTTATATACCTCCCATGGACCATGTTCTCTCCGCAGATGCTGCCACCTTTAATGATATTGTTTGCTCCTAAGTTCCCGCAAAAAATCTTTTTGTTTACCAGAGTCTTTCTCTTATTCAGTCCCCTCTTCTTCTTCGACCCAAATTTTACCAGGTCCCACCCCCTCCTCTTTGCTCCTCCCTAATGTCTCTTCTTCCCTCCACCGCCATAATCCTCCATCCTCCCACACTCTCTTTCCTCCCTCCTGGCTTACCTCCCGCCTCCCGTGAGCCCTGCATCCTCATCCGTAGCGTACATACAATGCCCGCCTCCCACCATCGCCAACCTCCCATGCGTCTTATAACCAAAATCAACCAAACCTACACGGCCTCCTCGTCCCATCAACACACAAGTAATTCTCGCATCAGGCGCCCACGGACTATTCTAGCCCTAATCGTCTAATAACATTGTTTGTTCTGAAAAGGGATCTTAGGAGACTTCTTTCAACTTCATCCCGTCCTTCCCCTAGCCTTACACGGAGGTGTTCGAAAAGATGCACGGCTACATAACTCTAGCCATCTTTTTCTAATCCCAACGCATGATAGAAACGAATAAATTATCCACCGCCTCAATAGTGAGCACATTCTATGCTCCAACATCGAGTCAGCACGCTTTCTACGATTGAAAAAATCAAACAGAGTTAGCATCGATCAATACTTTTATAAAAACGTTTAAGTTACTCTGAAAGCTAGGAAGCTAGCCTCATTTGGTGTTTAACAATAATTTCAATCACAAATGTTGATTTAAATGCCAATAATAAAATATATTAGCACCAAATGAAGTAGTTACAACCAATACGCCTGATAAATAGTACGCCTCTTTTCAATAAAAAGTAATAGATGTGAAACATTAAAAATACAAGTGTGTGCATACGAGTATATAAACTTTTAAGACACAATATACTGTTTAATCCATCGCTAAAGGAATCTTGACGGGAAATACTAAAGCGTAGATCTATTTCAAGGGTGCACAGCGTAACTAATGATGGATTTTCAATGCAAGATCTATGAAGTAATGAAGAGACTGGGAGCCATAGCTGTGTAGCTGCAGCAAGTTAATCAACGATTTTCTGATAATTGAAAAATGAGACAAGGAAAGAAAGCATACTAAAACGAGACTCAGAATCTTGTTATCAGAGTTCCGGATAATTGCATTTATATTCTTTCTTCTGGAATTATATTTACATCCTTAAGTCCTCACAGTCAATAAGTTCTTCTAGTTGAGTGAAACTGAATTCAACTACAGGAAAGAGGAGGTATGGGATGTGACATGAATACATTTGAAAAGAAACACACATTGAATGAAATGTCAGGTTACAAGTCAAACGGAACGTAGCCACGTGAAAAGACGGTGTATCTGAAAAGGGAGCGATGTGATATATGCAATTAAAACAATTTTCCATACGCCGAGTATTTTTTTAACTTCATTTACCTTCTGAAAATGTCATAACGGTCAAAACGTTCTCTGCAAATATTCTATGTAAATATTTACTCTTGGTGGAAAGAGTGAAAAATCCAATTGTATCCACGGTTCTCAGACAGCAAAATAATTATCTGGATGAGTGGACAGACTGTCCAGATGTTAAATTGAAAAAACGTATATCTTTATATCTGCTTGGATAGATGTACACACATGCACACACACTATAAATCAATGAGTCAGCCCACAAGTAGCCGACTGGGAGCTCATGGAGTTTTTATTTTCGAACCTAATGCAAGAAATGATGCAACAATTTCAGAGTGTACAAATCATTCGCCTTGACTGGGATGATGACTGGAATGATTTTTACACTCTGAAATTGTTGCATTGAAATGCACATTAGGGGATGGCTCCTTTAAAAGTTACTGTTGCGGCATCTCCCGCAGTTTTTTTGGAAATTTGGCAAGAAATGATAATTAATGAAAATTCCCAAATTATGGGAATGTAGTTTGTTCAGTGTGGTGGGCCTGATGGAATCATAAGATCCATTTAGTGCAGGTTATTAATCAGGGTAAGGCTCAGGAAACTGAAAAGAAGGATCGCGGATTCTACATTAGCCATTTCTTAAGAGATCACGGATGCTACATGTAACGTTGCATCCTAACGAAAGAATACAGCATTTTAAAATCTCCTCTCTCATTAAGCAGAATAGTAACAGAAATCAACATTCTACTGAAAAACAAACTAATATATACTGCGATTACATATGCCTAAATTATACCATGCAAGCCACCACGAGAGTCTGGCTATGGCTGATTCAACACCAGGCATGCAATATCGAAGTTAATTTTTGCTCAACTGTTAGTAAGCAATAAGTGTAAAATTGAGGTTGTCAACTACAGCTACATGCTGTGCGGTAAGTGTAAAATATTTCTTTACGCATTCAAGTTGAGTAGGAAATGATAATAAGAATAACGATTAAATGAAGATCAAATTAAAAGATTAAAATAATCTCAACAAACTAAACTACTGAGACCTACTAAGACCGAAGACTAATTAAAAATGTCCCCTATGGTGGTCGATTGCAGTTATTTTAATCCCTTATCGTTCGCGGGAAAAAGTGACTTAACTCTGTCGGTTCTACACTTGATCTCTCTCATTTCATTTTCATGGTCTCTCCTACTGTAATGCGAATGTATATTGATACATTTCAACATCATCCCTATAATCTGTAATTTAACCTTCGCTCTGTAAGTCATTCCTACTCTAGTTCGTCTAATAATCTAGATACGCGACGAAGTTTATCTTAACAACATATTATAAATTGAGCTCATCGTTGCTGCACACAATCTAATTCTTCAATCGATAAAGCAAAACCTGAGTGCTCCATGTACGAGTATTAGCAGCATCTTTCTTTCTCCTTCTCGTCATATTTCTACAATGCTCTTCAAATACGTCCTAATTTTTTGCCGGCTTGTTCACATTTTCCCTTTACATGCTACGTCCAAGAGATATCGTGAGTAAAGATAACACCTAAGTGTTTTATCAAATCTAAACGTGCTATTTCTATTATTATTTTTTAATGATACAGCTGGCGTTTAGGAGAGAACTATCCCTATTCCAAAAAGTCAGCTCTACAGACTTCTTTAAGTTTCATTCCAATTGCCATGAGTTGCATCCACGCTGTATCGTCTGTAAGTCATTTTCTAATGCTTCTTTATCTTCAGCGCTACATATATTCTTGTTAACAACAACGGCGTCGGCAAGAGAGCAAATCGCACTCTTAAACATAGCAGTAATATTGTAAACATAAAGAAGGAATAAAAGAGATCCGTTGATAGTTCCTTGGGAAGCACCTTATGTGGTCTTGACTACGTCAGAACTAACATCATACACCCTTTATGACGAGAACTTTCAAATTCTTTGATTCAGTCCATAATTTTTTATCTACCATCATCGTACTCAATTTTTGTGTGTAGGTTTCTATCAGACACTTTGTCGAAGTTTTTGTAAAGTCCAGCAAAATCGAGCCAACGGAAACGTTTTTTTTCTCCTTCCAGGCAGAGGATAGGAGAAAATAATGCTTATTAATATGCTTGTCATATACATGCAGTTTGCAAATCATTAGCGCAGGCGATTCAAATGTATGCGGGAATAAAATGGGAGAATGGAAAACGCTCATGAATTTTTTTTCTTCTGGTTTGCCGATAGTATTGATATAACCACATAGGTTGGCGGGAGTGATCCGAAGGTTTGCCACCGGTAAAGTGTACTCGCTAAGTTCCAGTTACAAATACGTAAGCGTGTCTCTTCACCTGGGCCCCTTCATAGGACCGATAGGAAACGGGTGTTAGTGGAACTTGCCAATTAGGATACTAACCCAATTTCAAGTCCTGTTTTCGTCAGTAGCTCACACATGTGGACGAAAAACAATCCGAACGGCAGATTTTTTGAGTTTATAACTCTGGTCCGATTTGTTTAATGCATCTGATTTGCCCGCGTTAAGAGTGCTCTGAGGAGTACTTATAATCCATGCCTCGAGAAAAATACAAACAAGTTATCCCGATACAATTAGTCCGCACTTCCACCCCGCTGCTATTTGCGTTCATACTTCTCGCCCCAACCACGTCAAAGCTGCTCATTTGAACAATCGCGACAAAATTGTAAAAGGATGGTGGTTAGAATAATTAAAAATGAATTATAGAACTTTTCCACGAAATGGGTTTGGTTGATGACGCACAATTTGACTCAGATAGTCATCTTTCAATTACAATATTTCGATCTGCGGTATTTGGTTTGGTACCTGAAGATGGCTCTGAGAATTGAAACGCACCACGTTTCTTAAGATTATTTTGTGAGAAAGTGTTATAATTCTTTTTTAACTATGAATAACTTCCACCAGCTACGGCCAGAAACTGAGGAAATGATGGTGTGACTCATATATTAAAGGTAATTTAGTTAAAACTTGGCTAAGGCGTTCTTAATTTTTGGTGGACACCTAAAAGGATTGAGAGCGCACCAATCTAATTCGAAGCAGTAACCTCATACTGTTAATATCATTTATTAATCGTGCAATTAAATAATGAATGATGCAATTTTCTCAAGGCTATTTATTGAAAATTCTTTATCGATAAATAAGTAAATTTTATATATATATATATATTTTTTTTTTCACAGTAAGTTTATTTCGGTCCCACCGGTTTCGTCGACACCGGCGATAACATGAGTCACAAAAATTTTAATATGGCCGGGAATTACATATATATATATATATATATATATATATATATATAATTTCCCAGAGTGGAAGTTGGGACACAGAGGGGAGGGTGGGAGGCGTGAAATGGGGGAGACGCAGGGAATGGTAAAGAAGGTGGAGGAACAGGGGTTGAGTTGAAACAGGGAGGTCTGACAATGCAGTGGCTGACGGACTAAGATAAATTGAGAGAAGGAAGGGAAGCCCAGGGGAAAGAGGGACAGAGATAAAAGGGTGGATAAACAGGAGGTTTTTAATGCACCTTTGTAACAAGGGCTTCTACCTGCTGATAGCACTACGCGTTGAAATTGGTAGTATTGAAATAAATTAACTGGGAAAATATACATATTCTACTTATTCAGTGAACTATAACTCTCCATTCTCAATAGATTCGTGTAATATTATACCATAAAGTAGACAATTAATTTATAAATATCTTGCAGAAAATCAGACAACACCGTCAGTCCACTTCCCCTAAAATCTAACGGCAATATTTTTGCCACAATCGAAATTTCGTCCGCCAGGGCTAATCGATAATAAGCATAACCTTATTCTCATTCTGGGTTTCATCGTCTTCCGTTTCTGGTGGACAAATGCAGAGGTTTTTTTCGGTTTCCTATCATTTATTCAGAAATTCACCTACGCCAGATGAAAAAAAGACTTCTGAAAGCTTGCCACAACAATAGTGTAAATAATAAAATACGTTCACCAAAGAAGTAAAAAGATAAAATGGAGAATCAACCCACCAGTAATTGAATTTAGTTTGAAACACAGAAAATTAATGAATGTAAGTAATGCATCCAGAACCCATATCCTGATGCTGTCTTAATGAGATGACAGTTGGGTCCATATCATGAACAACTGCCAGTCGTACGGAGTGATATGCCCGAATTTAAGTCCCCTCTATTGGATTGCCATCTAAGTATAAGCCAGAGTAATTCCTTCATGGCTTCTTCCTGACTTCGATTTCTGGGAAAATAGTACTTCATGAAAATGACCAGTTATCTACTATAACCATCCCAATACCTACAAAAAGGCCAAAACGATTAATCAAATAAAGTGCGCAGATCCATATCCCATAATTTTAGTCTTCACGAGCGGAAATATTTCTATATCCAAAATATATAAATCGCTCGTTATTTACCAATATCCTAAAGCATTGTGTATAATTTCCTAACCTCTCACTTGCATACTGGGTTAAAAAACTTCAAGCTATCTTAATTTTTACCATAACGCAAAGATATGAAAAAAGCGGGTCACTCCACAAGGAAGAACAAGGAAATATGCAATTTCCTTCGTGCCACGCTAATTCCTGTGGCTACTAAAGGAATCATAAAATCGACAGATGTTTTCCTGAAAAGCAATTCACCATTCCCTCCCCCACCCTGAAGCCAGGCCTCGAGAACGACGGTTGAATTCAACGAATACGCTTTGTTTTTCGTCGACAGCCTGGGAGATGGTAACTAGCACCCATATCCTTAGAGGTAGGCAGAGAGCAGATGCAGGCCAGGAGTATATGGGCATATGGTTGTCCCATGTCGATGACTTTCGGAGGCATTGGGGAGGAACGAGCGATTAGAGTGGTTTAGATAGGGTGGCCACGGCTTGAGAGTGAGTCAAGTATCGATGGGATGGGGGAGGAAAGATTAGCGCAGATTGAGGAGTGGTGACTGAAGCGGAGATGTGTAAACTTTAGCCGAACAAACCCTTCACTCCTAATTGGCTTTTATTCTCACTTGAATCATTATAGCATCATTTCACTTGATTGAGGTTTGCTTGAGTTTTATTTAATGTTTTATTACTATTGTATGATAATTATTTAATGAGTTAAAATTCTCCAGTTCATAACTACGTCTGGTGAGAGATATGAAGTAAATTCTCGAGAATCTTAGGTAATAGAGGGAGAGGCCGATAAATTGCTAAAATCCTGATACAAAGTTAAACTAACCCGGTTTATTCCAAAAAAAGTTTTCAATAAATCAGCTGGCTTCTTTAAAAGGCCCTCACTTCTGTAAATGGAAAGTACTCATTTTTATCTATTGGATGGATGTTTTTTATTAACAATTGTGGCATTACTTTGTACAAATCTATGCAGCGAAGAAACCAAAATATTAGGGTCGAACTCTGGTTTAGCCCATAGCTAGAGTTAAAATACCTAAGACTCACCGAGAGAAATTAGTTGTTACATCAAGTCATCAGAATCTATTTTGAAACATGCCATCTTTTCCACCAAACCATTTTTGCACATCTTGCTTCTTTTCCATTACATCCAGCTTTTTAGTATTTGAACTCCTTGAGGACAAATAGTGGTCATTACATCATAGTCTTGAGGATTACTACAGCACTTCCGTGAAACATTAATACCTTGTACCATACAATATTTCCTGCTGCAGTCCCTAACACTTCTTACATCCTTTAATGCCATCCAAAATCCTCATTATTTTCCTCCAGCTTCCCAACTTATCAAATATTTTCCCTCTCAACACAGTCTTTAACTTCTCACTATCTATAACTTCTCATTATCTTCTCTATTTTTCCTGACTTATTCAAATTTTCCTTAGAAAATTTCCCTTATCCTCAACCACACCTTTGCTTACTTCCTACATTTCTTTGTTTACCTCCTCTTTCTTTCCAATTTATTATTTTAATCCTTCTTTATATCAATGAGGAGCTCCCTATCTCCACACATTCTCTTTTCTCAGAGATCAATTTACAACCACAAAATTCTATGCTCAATTTCAAATTCATGACTACTTTTTCTTCCCATCGTCCTAGAGTATGCCTGACATAGCTTTTCAAATAATACAAATTACTAATAAATGAAAAAGAAAAACTTTGTTCCAATCCACCACTTTATTTCAGGTACGACTAGTTTCAACGCTACGGCATCATCCTCAGGTACAAAGTTTGAAGTCACAATCATTGTATATATACCCTCTTCAAGAAAGGGTGGAGGAGTTGTGGGAAGAGGGGGCGGGGAGGGGAGTACGGGGGTAGGTACGAAGGAATGTGGGAGAGGGTAGGAAAAACCAGGAAAAGCGTTAGTGAGCGGGGGGGATTGGAAGGTGGGTTAAGAAAGGGGAAAATTTCGTTGGTCGGTATAATTTGAGTCCATGGCTAATGGGGATAAAGGTACGGATTAGGAGTCAATGGGAGTTAGGGGGAAGGGATTAGAGGTTCTGTTTTTCTGTTATTGCTAGGGAGGCTTCCAGGAGAGGTGATACGCTCTCAAACAGAATGTCATTGAGTAAAGGATGTTTCTTCATTGTTCTCCGGATCTCCAACTCTTCCTTCTTGTCCATCCTCCTCCCTTTTTCTTCACGATGTAGAATTTTGGGGATGAAATCACTGGTGTGATTTTCCTCCCACAGGTGTTAGGCAAAGTGGGATTGGGCAAGGTTACACTTCTTGTAGCACCTCTTGTGTTCCTCCGCTCTTGTCCGCACAGCTCGACCACTCTGCCCGATGTACCTCGCACTGCAATCCCCGCAAACCATTTCATATATCCCACTATTTTCCAGTGGCTCAACTTTATCTTTAGTTTTATGTAAGAACATTTTTAAAAATTTTGTTTGTTGTAGAAAGCAATTCTGAATTTGTCTTTGGGGAACAATTTGCTAATTTTTTCGGACGGGACACCATAATAGGGCAATTTTACCCACTTAAGTTTTTCCTTAATAGTTTTCCCTGAATTGTAAAGTAGCCGTTGGGCTCTTATGGAGCGTTTCTTGCCGAGCATTTTGTCCACCATTTTTTCACTGTAGCCATTTGTAGTTGTAAAGATTTGATTGTCACCAATTCCTCGTTAAATTTTCCTATCGAGAGGGGAATATTAAGTAGTCTATTCAGTAGGAAGTGGAATATGGATAATTTTTGGGATACATGATGGCGGGAGTCAGCAGGAATTACATGGTCTGTAGTGGTGGTTTGGCGATATAATTGAAACTCGAATCCTTTTTCCCTTTTAGTCACTGTAACGTCCAGAAAACTTAGTTTTCCTTCATTTTCTTTTTCACACGTAAACTTGATATTATTACACTGAGAATTTAAAACCGACAAAAAAATGTGCAGTTGTCTTTCAGTGCCAGTCCATATTGCAAAGATGTCATCCACGTAGCGGACCCAGAAGTAAATGTTTTTTGTGTTAACTGAACTATTCATAAACAATTTTTGTTCGAACTCGTCCATGAAAAGGTCGGCTAGGAGCAGTGACAAAGGTGACCCGTACCTGAAATGAAGTGGTGGATTGGAACAAAGTTTTTCTTTTTCATTTATTAAAATGAACTTCCACAAAGTTGAGGCTGAAACAATTGAGATGAATACAAATTACCCCTATTTTTTTACTATTAAGAAAAAAGTTAAGAATTACTCAGTTGTTGAGAAATTCTTTTCCTTTTGTTTTGTTGTGATTTGATTTCCGACTTATGCCTTTCTCACATTCTACAGCCAGATCTATAATGACTGTGATCCCAAGATGACTAAGGCTTGAGCAAATTCAAGTCTAACTTCATCAGCTCAAACACCTGCTTTCCATCCTACCTTTAGACCTCCCCATGCCTCTATCCATTCCTTTGGTATAGAAGTTAGCAAGCATGAGGGACAATGGACAGTCCTCTACTATTTTCCTATCCCAATTTACTGTTCAGTGCCCATACGATGCAGTTTGAGACAGACATAAACAGGATTTAGATGAGATGCCTATCTCCAGACTTTACTACTATATTCTGCAATACTGCATCTAAAATTCTATAATACTTTACATCAGCATCCAAAACACTTAAGTTAGTGGGATTTTGGTGTAAATTATGAACATCCCACAATGATAAGTGCATGCCATGAATGAAAAAATGCAAACCCATCAAAATCAGGGTAAATCAATGAAATAAAGTACTTTAATCCTATCTTTTGATCAGAAAACATAGACTTTTCTTGCTTAAAAACCATGAGTACCACAATTAAAAATAAAGCATAGTAAATGATGAACTCATTTAATAGGTGTAGAATTTATGAAACTTCTCCCTGTACATGAACAATGCAAATACTGATCCTCAGCTTCAATGTTTCCTAAATGCTAAATATTAAAATATATATTTAAACATGGTATATCCATCAGCTCAGTACAGAACAGGAACTACCAGGTCACATAATAGTTTTCATTCATTTTTGATATTTCACAATAACTACAACCAAGCAAAAACTCCAGTGGTAAATTAATGCCAGGGTGAAATAATTTTATCAGTGAAATGTGAACATGCTTTATAATGGCACTCATATTTTGCCAACATTTCATAGAAAGTTACTATGCATCCCTTTCTTTTGAAGATATAGAGTTTCATAATTTGGAAACAAAAGCACTATCACATCTCATGATCACAGACCAAGTTCAAAGTTAGCATCAATTAATAAATTTTATTAAATAGATAATTGATTCCAAATAAACTGCGGGAGATGCCGCAATAGTAACTTTTAACGGAGTCAACAGCTAATATGCATTTCAATGCAACAATTGATTGTAAAAATGAATCAACATTTTAAAATATATTTATCATTATAGCTATGTCTCTTTAATCACACATTTTTCTAAATTTCAAAAATAGATATGACCGTGTAAAATAATCACATGAAAAGTAATACAATAGCATGAAAATTTTCATCAGGATGCACACTTGTGTAGGAGGAACCTCTTCATTATTTTCAGTATTAAGGAAAACCCTCAAGAAATTACTGCTTGAATAGTTTATTTGAGCAAGAAAAATTCAAAATCTTCTATGAAATAACAATTACAAAAATAGGAGAAAAATGAAAAATAGTCTTCTCAATAGGCATGAAATCCAAGTCCTCTTATAAATGCCTTATGTCCAATTTCATACCTCACTAGATTGATCAAAACTCCACATATATAGTCTCCATACAAAATATACTTAGGTTACTCATCAGGGCCAGATAAGGTGCCAAACAGGGATAATGATGAGTGATAAGTGCATCATGACTACTAGTTTTGATCTAATGGTCATAACAAACAAATTTATATTTCAATTGACCATACTACATCACAGGTTCACTTAGGAAAAGGGCCTCAAGTATCTGTAGCAATTTTTACTGTGGTGCCTAATGAAAATACTTCTGGATTCATCTTCGTAAACTTTGGGATCTTAGATCTTTGTCACTATCCAAGAGCATTTCTGAGCCAACTGTCTCAAGAAATATACTTTTATTGTACTTTTGGAAAAAACTCTTTCCATATTCATAAGATGAAATCATAATAGCACAAGCTGGAGCTACTTTACAAATTCTTGGTACAACCCCAGTAAAGAGGCCTTTGATACCCTCAACCTTAACAATTCTCTTCATCACATCGAGCACAGATGATCTAGTGCGGCAAGGAGGATCTGTCAGGGTAAAAAATAGAAAAATAAATTCAAATTGCAGAAAATTACATAATCCATATCACCAAAAAAAACAAAAGTTCATAATTGAATTTGTTTAACATATTAGTAAAGAGAGGCCACACGAATCCTCCTTTCATAATTAGTGAGTTCTCCAAGTATTCAATGGATTTTTTCAAGTTGCTAATGTACATACTGCCTTCCCTCTTGCATTTGCCCATCATTTTTTCTTGCTTTAATTCACTACCTGATGTAATAAATCCAGGATTTGAGTTTCTATTATGGTATGGCAGATGCGGGGTGACTATGGCGGGATGGCTCCACCTACAGTTTGTCCCATACACCAGAGCCCCCTCCTTTTAGCTATGACAATGTACCCTTTGAACCTGCAACAATGTATAAACTGGGGATCTGAGAAGAAGATAAAGCCAGAGACCCCTGCTTTAGCCATAACAATATACCTTTTTGGCCCATCAACATTGTATAAAAACTGGAGGCCTGATAAGAAGGCAGCACCCCTTCCCTTAAGACATTACAATGTACTCCTTCGGAGCCTCAAAACTACATATAAACTGGGGTTCTGAGAAGAATAGAAGTCACAAATACCTTATCCCATGATAAAGCGACCTTGTCAGACTTGCCCTCTTTGACTCTGTGACTCTTTGACTCTTTGTAAACCGAACTAGTTTCATGTAAATTTGATTGTTAATAATAAGTTTCATATACATTGTATTGTAAATAGATTGTACTCCTCCATAAATAGATTTCAAAGTATTTCTGGTTACAATGTCACTGTGACATTGTTACACTTCAACTAACTGTGGCAATTGAATTTGCACACCTTTCATATAATCTTCTTCATTAGATGTAGGTCATTCAATTTGTCCTTTCATAGGATTGCACTCATAGTATTAGAAAAGGTTGGTAAGTCGCATCTCTAACCAGACTGCTGTTCAAGTTTCAATTATATCCATCAAATGGTTTTCATTTTCATAGGCAATTGAAGCGAATAACTTTAGTTTATTTCAAAAATTAGTTTTGTCCAGTGATTAAACATTTCTATTAAAATGACTTAACACCAAAAGATATCAAAGCCAAGTTAGATTAAGTTTGTGGCCTTTAAGTTCCTAAGTTTGTGACTGATTATAATTTGGGAAAGGAGTTTCAATGTAGCCATGCATTCACAAATAAAGAACATCATTTGAGACATCCAGTGGAAGTGACTTCTTCTGAAATGTTTGACAAATTCCACCATTTAGCTATAAGTAATCGACAAATCTAAGTTCACAAAAATGGGCGTAAAAAAAGCTTAGTAAAAAGGGTTTCACGTTTGCTCTCAATGGATAATCAATGCAACCATGTGGTTGATTCAAAGGCTGATTTGATGCATTTTATCACACTCCTGATGTGTTTCTACATCGATACATTCCAGAGACAAAGTAACAGCAGAGACAGTGAGTTTTTAAAGGCAATCTAACCGAAAATAATACAAAGATAGTGAAATTGGCTGACAAGGTGATGGCCATACTTTTTTGGGATGAATGTGGAATCATCTAATTCGATTGCTTGCCAAAAGTACAAGCAATAAACAGAGAGTATTGTGTACCGTTATTGCACCAGTTGATTGAAGAAATCAAGAAAAAGCATACTCATCAGGCAAAGAGAAATATTCTCTTCCATCAAGACAATATGTGGATGCCCACCTCTACAATTTAGATGGCATAAATTAAGGAATTAAAGTTTGAATTACTAAAACATTCATTGTATTCACCAGATTTACCCCTCAGTGACTTTTTTTCTTATTTCCGAACTTGATTAAATTCCTGTCAAACAAAAAGGTCATCGCCAAATCAGATGCCTGTTTTGAGGAACTTCTAAAATCCTAATTTTTGGGTGAGCTAAAAAAGTTGGAGATATGTTGGGAAAAGTGTATCGAGCTAAAAGAAGATTGTTGAAAAATAAAAAAAACACCAAAAATAATTTTTCTATTTTTTCCTAAGGACTTATTAAATGGCTCATGTAAATACAGTGAACAGAATGGCGAAAGTATTAACTTTGAAATACATAGTTCATAAAAATTATGCTACAACCAAACTGATATTTTTCAAACATTTAGTTTTCAATTCTCAGATAGGCTACCACAAACATGAATGAGGAAAGGTAAAATAGATAATAAGATTATTGGAGAGTACCATATGTAATAAAAAGACTCTCGGTCCTATAGAAAATTATATTTATTCTTCAACTAGTTCCACTACACTGTAGCATATTTAGGAATAATTTTTACGTGAATAACTAAATATAGCTTAATATAGATAGCTTACATCCCAATAAATTATTTCTTTGATTTCATTTAAACTCATTAGCTTAGATTTAAATCTACAATATTGAGATTAGCGATTTCCATTATTCCTCAACAATATAGGATGCAGGGAAATTCAAGGAAGCGTGCAATAACTATAGCTTTCCCACATTAGCTGTCATGCAGACATCCTGATTAACTGCATTTAGAATAATTAAGAAGAAATAACCTTTAAAAACTAACCTTCACATATTTGCTTTTCTCCCATTTCAATTTGTTGATGAGTTTTCACCACATCAAATGGAACTGTCACAAATGCTGATATCTGGAAGAGCATTAATGTCAAATTAACAACAACTGCAATTAAATGCTGCATGGAAGTCACACTTCTCACTATTTTACTTACAGATCCAGCAACAGAACCAGCGATGAAACTAAAACCAAAACTGGGATTCTTCTGTGAAAAGGTATTTTTGATTGCTTCATAATTCAGCCAATAAATTGCTGGATGGTGTAGGACATACCAAAATGTCAATCAACTTGTAAAAATACAAAATATACACAGCATTTAGGGTGGCCATAAATGCTGCATCTATCAAAAAACTCCATTTTATACTTTGTTCTAGTTTATTCATTATTTATTTTGTTTATTCACTTATTCATGAATCCAAAATTCCTTGGCCAAAAATAGAGATGTGTGCTTTTAAGTTAAGTTATTTTTAATATTAATACAACAAAAATAATATATATAATCTTTAACATTCAACACCCTGCTGTTTAGAAATTATGACATCTATGCACCAGACACCCGCAAGTAACATTAAATATTACAATTAGCTGTTTAATTTTCACATGAATTAGAATTCAAATTAAACTTCAAAACTGGACATAGAATTTTTTCATAATGAAATTGCAATGCAGGGTTATGCTGCATTACCATCATATGAATGATGCATCACATTCTGTAACTATTTAGAGACTGTAATATGGTCACCCCAATAATACTGAAGACAAAAACATCATTAATTATAATCATTTTATGTCAGGTGATACTAACCTGAAAATGGAACATCCCTCATCAGAGTAGGCCATAATCCTTTCCATAATCCAAGAATTCCTTCATACTGTACAAGACTTTTTACAGCTTGTCCTGCTTCTGTTAGATAAAATACTTTAAGAATTTTGATACAGACAATCAACACTATATCAACAAAAAATTACATATTTTCAAACTGGGATTTGTAGGGGTTGATATAGGCACCTCAATCAACTTCATCATTAATAATAATTCTTGGACAAAATTATATCAACAAAATCATGAATACATGCAGACAAGTACTTTAACCTCATTCCATTGTGTATGATAAATACAACTTTAATGAGGACTTATCTTCTAGGACATATTATATATAATAATGTCAGGTCAGAAATTAAATGCATCCAGAAGGATAATGAGATGGATTTTCTTGAAATTTTTTGTTTATATCCATGGTATTCCCAATTTATATTCCTATTCCCTCTGTATATGCTGGTAATAATAATAGGTAAAGGCTATTGCCTTTCCAGAAATTCCTTTCATGAGTAGGGTGCAGGCCAACAGCTGAGTGTTCCTAAATGCTTTTGGAAAGGGAAATTGAGCTTCTTATAGTCTTTTTAAGACTGACTATGCAAAATAATTTTTCCTTAAGCTGTAAGGGTTTTTTATACTACTGTAAAGTGAATCGAAAAGGAGCTTATGAAGGTTGGTGGGGTGATTTACAGGAAAGTTAATTCCCGATCAGTGATCAGACATTCAAAATAGCAAGACACATTTACTCAGGGGTTTCCCAAATTGGTTTACAAGGAAATAAATCCTATTTCCAGGGATCGTATTTGGGAACTTACAAATGCACACTCAGTCACACTAGCCAGCCCAAAGTGGTTTACGGGAAGATTTGCCCAGTGCCAGGGACCAGCTCTGGGCTACCTTAACCACTTACATGTTTGCTAGAAATAGACCGAATAGGGTTTCAAGGAAATTAATCCAGATGCCAGGAACCTAATGCAGAGGAATAAGACACACTCAGTCATTTGGGTGTTACAGAAAAGCAATACCAACACTGGGGACCATGAAGTGAACAAACGTTTCATGGCCCGATGGTGTTATCGAAAACGAAAATGGTAGGGAATTAAGCCATTTAGTCAAAAGAAAGAAACAAATGGAAAATATAGAAGGAAAGCAAAATAACACGAAAAAACTAAGGAAGCACAATAGTGTGATTAATTCTCTACCATTTTCGTTTTTGACAACACCATCAGGCCATCAAGTGTTTTGTCCACTTCATAGTCTACAGAGTTGGTATTGCTTTGCTGTAATACCCAAGTGAGTGAATGCATTATTCCTAAGAGTAGTAGCAGTTTTAGGGACAGTGACCGACAGCTGAGGTAATTTGCACCATTAGGGATGAGCAGGAAAGGATGAAAGGTGGAAAGAAACCCAGCATCAGCATTAGCCTACTCATAACAAAAGGCACCAAGGGGTCAGCAGCGTAGCTACCCATCCGATGGACAACGTGCTCACTCAAAGTGGTCTCCATAAGGCACCTCAAGTAGGGATCAGGATACAGATGAAAAATATCTGTCAGCTCCACGATTCAAACCTGGGCCCCCTGAGTCAGAAGCCACCACGTTAGCTACGGCACCATCCTTATCTCCTTATTCCTCTGAATTAGGTTCCCAGGGTTTGGATTAATTTTCCTGCAACCCTATTAGGTCTCTTTCTAGGAAACAAGTACGAGAATAAGGTAACCCAGAGCTGGTCCCTGGTGCTGGGAATATCTTCCCATAAACCACTTTGGACTAACCATTGTGGCTGAGTGTATACTTGTAAGTTTCAGAATACAATCCCTGGTATAGGATTAATTTACTCGTAAACTAATTTGTGGAAAACGAGCATCTTACAATTTTGAATGTCTGATCACCGGTGAAGGATTAGCTTCTCCATAAATCACCACAACAATCTTAAATCTTAATTCCCCTTCTCATTTCTTTTTACAGTGGTGTAAAAAACCCTTTATGGCTTAAGGAAAAATTATTTAATACAGTCAGTCTAAATGCTTCTCTAAAATTTCACAAAAAAGTGTCATAGGTTCACATTTTTTTTAATTTACCATGAAACTGAAAAACTCACAATATACAATTAAAATGTAAAACTTTTTCACAAAACTGAAACCAGATTATTTTTGCATTCATCTTCCCATCTGATTGCAAGCAAAAATTAAGGCAATAAAACATAATTATATTTATTAGTGAAGATCTTATGATGGAAGTTGCATGTAGTGTAATGATAAAGTAAAAGTCCAGTTAATGTCGTAAAATAAATTTAGAATATGTACTTTTTTACAATCAATATATGCCCCTAAATTACTGTTAAGAAGGTATTTGTACGATTAATCCCAAAAATCAGGTTCGATGAATGCCTTTACAGAAAGTATCTATCTATTTGAAGATAAATTAGAAAAAAAATTTTCATACTTCAGAATGCAATACCACTCCTACTTTCACAATTGTCTCCGAGTTTTCAACATTTGATAGGGCAAAAGAGATCCTGGAACACAATTACAATCATGAGGCAGTTGACAAGTTATAATTTTGGGATGCCTCCACCAAGCGTGATAAAATATCACCTCTGTGTGAGGCAGGAAAAACTAAACGGAAAAATAAAATTTAATTGAACTTATATACCTACATATACATAGGTGCTTTAATGAGGCATAGTGAGACAGCCAAGGGATTGGTGTTATTATTTAGTGAGAAGTATAGTCTGAAGATAAACCATGAGAAAATAAGACTCTCAAGGAGGAAAGGTAAGTTACAATTAAAATATGATGAAATAAACTAGAGGTGGATCAGCTCATCAGTTCATGCACTTACGTAGTACTTAATAGGATTGGGGCATAGTAGTGGGGCCATTCTAAGAAGAAGTTTGTCAGCAAAAGAGACATGCAAGAAGAAAAGACTTACTGATAGGTACACTAAGTAAATATGAGAAGAAAAGATAAGTAAAAACTTAAATATGGAATGTAGTGTTTTATGGATGTAAGACTTGATTGTTGAGGCAAGAGGATGAGCATAGATTCCATGTCTTTGAGAAGTGGGTGTGGCAGAGAATAAAGAAAATAAATTTAACAAGAAGGAAGAAAAACAATGAGGTTATTATTGAGGTAGATGAAGAGAGGAAGCCACTGGGGGAAATACAACAAAAGGCAGAGGAAATACTGAAAGGTAGTTTGTTGATGGCCTTCACATAAGGGATAACATTGGGTAATTACAGTAGCGGAAGATAGCGAGTAGACATTTTGGACAGCATGAAGGCAGACAGAAGTTACAAATTTATACATGGAGTATTAAATGATGTAGAATGGAGAAAGAGGAAGCTCTCATGATACTTAGGATTAAATAACCAATTATAATTGTCCGAAACTGACCTTTGTATAGATAAAATGCATTGAATGATTAGGTATATTAATCTGTGTCCTTTTACAACTATTGGTTAACACATTCTTTCCACACCAATGTACATGTCAACATACTACACAATTCATTGCATTATACTAAATCATGGTCTTTACTTTTTACGGTTTACTTATTACTGAGACTTGGTCATGGCATACCATCAGCATCCAGGAGTGGTGTTTTCCTCTTAATAAAGCTATCATTTTCATATCAGTTTTTAATCATGCAGCGGTATCCTTGTGTGTGCTATGCATAGTTCCATGGTATTAAGATTAGAAACATTCCGTTCCTAGCATATATTTTTTCATGAATTTCATTTTATAAAACCCAAATGCTATTCTGAGCCAAGCCTGGTGTTTTCTTCAATATTGTCACATTTAATGAGTCAATTTTACCCATACCTAGATAAAAACCATTGATAATCACAATGTCGACATGCTGTCATAAGGTTTGCAGCAGATATTTTAATGATCTATGAGGTCTATCCAATAAATACACGAACTGATGACATAAAAACCTTATTTTTCTAAATTAAGTCTATATCAATTTTGTTCCCTTCAAAGTACTCTCCATTTAGGGCTATGCACTTGTTCCATCTTCTTTTCCGCTGTTTAAAGCACCCTAGGAAGTCCTCGGCAGTTGGGCTTTTTAGTTTTCTCATCGTTTCTTGCATTACTGTGTCCGCATCTTCCCAGTGATGTCCCCTCATCACATTTTTGCATTTTGAAAATAGGAATAAGTCGCAAGATCTCGCAAATAAGGAGGATAATCAAGGATGATGATTGAATTTTTTGCGGGAACCTGGTGAACAATCAATGCTGAGCGGGTACATTGTCATGGTGAAGGATCCATCCATCATATTCGGTTAAAATAGTGTCCACTGTTGATATTCCTAAATTCAGTTCATCAGCTATCATTCGGACAATTTTCCGACGATTGGTAAGGACAAGGGATCACACACGATCAATGTTGTCGTCAACACAAGTGGTCAAAGGTAGTCCTGGCCTTGCATAATCTGTGGCGTCTTATTGGCCATCTTTAAAATGCTTAATCCACTTGAAAATGGATGTTTTCTTCAGAGCATTATCACCATAAACAGCTGTCAACATTTCAGTTATTTCTTGATAATATTTAATGCACTTCACCAAAACACTTGATGTTGATTCATTGCTCCATGATTTCATCAATGTCCATCTTCGACAAACAGTAAAAACAAGGACAGCAGAAACTAATATAATTGGCACCATACGCACAGCTCAACGATCCGCCAAGCACAGATGACTTATTGGGTCTCAGGCAACTAGCATTGCTATTGGACGGGGCTATAGTTCGTGGCATGGGCACCAGATTGCACCAGTTCGCACATTTATTGCACAGACCACGTACAATAATTTTACCCATCGCCTAAACCTGCTATCTCCAGTTCAGAGCAGTTTAATTTGATTAACTTCATCTGAGATTGAGGGCAGGCAATTTTAAAATTCAAAGGGCAATAATTTATTTCTAGAAAAACTATGCACAACTGAAATATTATCTATCTTACTACGCAGGTATGCATAAGTTTATGAATGGAAAGTCCATAAAATGGTTATGATCTTTCAATGTAAAAAAATGACAGGATTTAATTTAATGGCACATCATGACAAACCTGTCTTCATGATAAACTGTACAGATTAGTTTCCACAGAGGAAACAGTGATCAAGCAATGAAATAGTTTCATATCTTGTTCTGAATAGACATATGAACAATTGAATTTCATTGTAATTCCAAGTGTCACTTTTCACAGAATGTGTGAAGAAGCTGCATGATTCTATGCCCTGTAAACATTCTGTCAAATTACCTCTACAAATTTAAGAAATTGTAATTCCTAGCAAGGGGCTGCTAATACAGCACATCATTTTTTTGGCTTTTTCAAAAACTCTTTTCTTCTTGATAATAATTCATCATTCAGTATTTAGAATCTAGTATTACGTCACACCTACCCCATTGTCCCCTAAAATTGCTTATTGTAGCTAAACCTTATGAGCCAATGTACATAATCAATTGCAAGCTTTATAAGAATAATACGGGAATTGTATTCGTCCCAATTAGCGTGGACTTTCAGGAGTGATTCATACATGTTTGCCAATAAGATAATAATATTCACCTTACCCATGTTAGCTAAAATTAGGTTAGTATATTCATTAGGTAACAAAGATACAAGATACCTTAAGAATTGTACATGACTCAGAGTGACACACAAAAACCTTTCTACCAATTTCGAGTCCTAGTGACTAAAAACTGCCTCCATCATTGACTGAAAACTTGGGAACTTACATTAGTTGTTTGAATGACCATTGAAAAATTACACCATGAACTTAAAATACTAGATTTATGGACTCAAAAATACTTATATGCATTTATTTTTATTGCTTACCATAGTAATTTAGTCTTTTAGATTGCATCTTAGTTCTAACCAATTCCAGTGGACTCACTAAAGTAACAGCCCAAGTACGAGCAGAGGCCCCAGCCACCAGTGGAATCCATGTAGGTTGAACTTGGTTAAAAGCATCACTTTTAATCCTTATGTTGTAATAGTCTTTCAGTTTCACCCTTATTTGCTCATATGAGACAAAGTATATTACAGTTGTGGGAATTGCAAGAACTAAAGTAGGGCTAAGGCCACTCCATAAAGAGGTAATTCCTTCATTCCTGGAGATTTTGGCAAAGGCATCCTAGATAATTAATAAAATGGACAACAAAAAATATAAATTTACTGATAATTATTTTATGAATATGGCTCATAGTAATATTTAAAAGACAAAAATCGACTAAGCAACCCAAGGGTCAGAAAAAATATTCACTTTATTCATTACCAACTGACTGTAGCCGGAAACATTTGCATTATACTTGAAAAGTTAAAGTATTGTATTGATCTAGTCAAATGCCATCAAAGAAATTTACATGTATTCAAAGGCCTTTTCACACCACCTTCTACATTCTGCATTACAGGATTATGTCCAAAGTCCTTCTCATAATTTTACTGTAGAGCCATCTTCTATAAATAAATTATAATTAAAGCCCTCAATATAAGAAGGCAATCTAAATAACTTTTCATTAATAGAGATTTGATTATTTAGAATCAATTATCCTCAGTTACTTGAGTTTAGCTCTTTCATTTAAGGAATAAAACCCTCAAAAGAGTTCCAGTATTATAAACATGCATCTACATATATTGTGGGCACTCTCACATAACCTATAACATAATTTTAAATCGTTTAAACTCCACAAATTGGTGAGACCAAGGCCAAAATGAAGAGCCACTATTCACTTTGCATACTATGAATGAAAAAAATAACTCATGGAATGTACCTATTTGGAAGAAGACAAGGTAACACAAAGGCAGGGAAAATGATGAATGAATTATGTCATTATCAAAATGTTTACAGATTGGCCTTCAATTAACCCCTTCATGTGGCTCTGAGAAGCATTCCAAAAATGGTCCCTTGACTATCATCATTTAATTTATTCAAATTTTTATTTTAACTGCTGGTAAATAAATTCCAAAAGTCCAAAAAAAGTCATAAATGAAGCTTAATTACAACGTTACATGAAAACCATTTCAGGCTTGACAAAAGCTAATCGCAGAAAAATGCTCTAGAATTGACTTTTCTACTGATTAACCAGTGAAAACATTATGCACACACTAATGGAAATCCATCAAAATTATATTGATTAGAGAAAGTAATAAAAATTAATTTTAATGAGTTTTCTCCATAAGAATTACACTCATGCACATCTCTTAAAGCCTACATTTTAGCTTGGGCTGGGCCCACATGCTGAGAGACTAGCTACATCTAAGTAAAGGGCTGGAATAATTGGTGAGTTTCATGGATTGCTTTAGGATTTGATTCAATGAGAAATATTATGCTAAGATCCCAGCACTGGCTGATGTCTTCCAAACATCTTCCCGTTCACGCAATGCCGGAAAACTATTTGTGAGGTCCTAGGTGCTTGCTTCATGTATTATGCACAATTTAACTTCCATTTGGTCTTCAAGCCAGACTACTTAAAGTTGCCATATGATTTATAAATATGTAATTTGAACATTTTTGTGAATTATAAATTATGATTACATTCATTTTATTTTCTGCCAAAATTTTATAAATATGAAACTCTATCTTGAAATTAATTTTCCATTGTCCATAGGTCATGAACATACAATTATCCATATTATTTGTCCAATAAAATTGTTTTCTGTAGCTACCTATAGTGATGGCTTCTTGGTATCCCACAAAATTAAGATCCCTAAATATTTTATGACAAATACAGAGAAAATTGAGATGGAATACCTATTTTCTTTCCACCAACAAATATATTATATTTTCTATCAAGCGAATTTGGACCAAATCCTTGATTTTTTCAGTAGAACTCCATCAGTAATGTGATGGAACAACAAAAAAAATCGTCAGTCTAGTTTTCCCAAGAGGTATTAATGATTGTAAAATTTCTATATATTAACAAAGCTTAACATAGTTCCAAAAATATAATGTCTTCCCTATACAGGGGATCTGAAAGCTTATCTTACAAGTCCTTCATTTGTAATGAGATACAATTTTTATAAGGGAAAAGTTCACCAATTATAGGAGTTTTATTTTTGACAGGATAATGCTTTTCAGGGTAACTGAATAGCTATTCATTTCAATATTTTTTGTAATTTTGTCATGACATACTCAATCATTGTTAGGAACGCCAATGTATTTCTTAGTTTATCACTTTTAGCACATATGAAATATGTGAATATCAAACATGTTACAAAACATAGTTCAGTCAGAGTTTGAGTATAATTTTATTAAATTACTAGAGTAGGAGCTTTGTCTGTTTCATGCAACATTGAAAAAAATCATATTATTTTAGAATTAAAAAATCTGAAAATTAGATAAGCCATTTGCAGACACAATGATTCATTAGATTGAAGTTATATGGAGAAGTTAACTCATTAGGTCATTTTAAAATGGGTAAACACATTATTCTTAAAATTTTTAATGCATATTTATGGTAGCTGTTGAAGTTAAATCAGTCAAATCAAACGACAATTTCCTAACTGCGTAAAATACATCAAAACAATAAAATGATAAAAATCAAAAGAAATCAATAAAATACAAATCTGCAATAATTATTTTAATGATGAATATCATTAATTCCCAACCAAAATATTATTTGTTGCTACTACTGCTATGATTTCTATTCAATTTTAGAATGCACTGACACAACTGCCAATATTTTTTTAAAATGCTATTACCATATTTTCCCATCGATAATGCCTGCGTTATCTATACAAAAATGTTCAGATGATCAAAAAAATGACGATGCGGGTTATGTAATGAAAATTGAAAAAATCCAGACGTATTTTTACACACACTATACATATGTATATACAGATGTGCGGCTTCTATACACGTGCAAGATAACTATGAAGACCTGGCCGCGGTATCTATACAAATTCATGATAACTACGAAGTTCTGGGTGCGCGTTACTGATGGGAAAATACGGTACTCCTTTTTTTTCCAAAAGTATATGCATGACCCTAAAGGGGAACCTCACAACTTTCAGCCAGAACTTCAAACACATTTCCCATAGAATAACTGCCCTGAATAAGTTTTAAAGTACTCAAACGAATTGAGTTCATTCAAATTCAATATATAATTTCACATGGAGAAACATTCACAACATTCCCAGAAAGCTACAACTAGGGCAAGGGGTCTTGGGTAACACTCAAATGAATCATTAGCATTCCACATCATTTTATTTTCTGGAAGTTTGAATCACCATATATTTTGCAAGTTTGCTACTGTGGTTTTTATGAATTTTTGGAGCAAAACAGTTACATACGTCTGTAGAGTCAATTTCCTCAATTTTTCATTGCGATCTCACCTTAAATTATTGCGTGTCAGTGTTACACCCAAATGATTAGTATATATGCACTAATTGCCGTCATACAACCTATCTTTCTGCTTCCATTGGCTCGCGAACCAGGTTATTTGATAATCATTTGATGCTTTTTGTTAATAATTTATGATTTTTCACAAACCTGGCACCTTCCTTCAGTATCCTGTTTTATTTCAAAAAGAGATGTTCTGCACAGGGACTCAAACTATTCATGTACATTCATGAACCTGTTTCTTTGATGCACCCCTGCAGATATTCCTAATTAACTTTCCCCAAGTTAGGTCCAATTTTAATGTGACTACCAGGCATTTCACTGGAAATATTTTTATGTCTACCCCTCTATTGACATAAGAGTGGATGGATTATTTTCCCATAAATGAGAAAATACTCCATAAATGCTTTCAATACAGGAAATTTTTAAAAAAATTCAAGCAAAGGCAATCAAAAAATATTCCCAAATTTAAGCAACAAGTATACCCATTTTATTCCAAACGGTATGATATTGCTTTAAAACATGCATTTTTCAATTAGTAATTATGCAAAAATGGGTTTGAGTTTGTAAAATATAAGATGATGTATTTGAGGTATATCCTTTAAGAAGTAACTGCATACCAAATTCTGAATTTCATTTTTGAATAATTTTTAATTGATTTAATTACAAAAACAAATGGACTAGTTAACACTAGTCAGCAAATATGAACTGAAAACAAAAGCAAATACAACTATAAATACATCATTTATCTGTGGAACTATTAAATCCTCAAGGATGACATTTTTCTCAGTTAATCCTTCAAGGATTCCGAGTCAATAAATCAATCAAATCAATTAGTGAAAGTCACTTGTTTATTTCCAATAATATTTCCTTGTATAAAATGTGATTCAGATATTTGCACGCCCCATACAAAAGATTTCCATTTCTGTCATCTACTGGGTTAGATAAATAAGGAATTTGGCATGCCCAAAAACAAATTATCTAGTTCCAGTTAAACGCAAGAGTTAAGCAGGATAATATAATGATCGATCAACGCCTTAAAAATATATTGTTTATTAGAATTTTAAAGTTATTTTTGCACTTATATGAACTACCAACTGAGATTGCTAATTATAATGATAAAAACTACTACATTTGTAAGTTACAGTGAACTATGGGAACATAAGGCATCAAGTTGCATCATCTTAGTATTATATAGTCAATTTCTCTCATCCTACCGAGGAGATTACTACTTTTCAAAGCGACTCTGGCTCATGTGAAAATTCGATTTCAATGGCAAGATGATACTTTCCGGCGTGTGATATTTGCTCAGAGAACATCATGTCTTTCAAGGCTTATTGAGTGCCAATTCATATACATCGTTACCTACGCGTGAAAGGCTTAGCATCAGCAATTAAGACTGCAAAAACTTACGAGAGTTCCTTTGAATTGACTAGGTCGCCGATACCAGTCATTATGGCTGGAATTACTTCCATTGACCGGACATGTGCACAAATGATCCATCAATCCATTACAGTATAGGAAACATTTATTTGATAGATTTGCTTTCTGCTGTGCTTGTAAACGAATTTTAACGACATCAAAGGGTGTCACTGAAATATGAAGATTTTCAATCAACTATGACTTTTAGTCGTATTATGATAGGTGATATGGTACAACTTTCTATTATGAAAATGTCTTACTTATCATCGATGTTACTAGAGCTCCTACACAAGAAGCCCCCATTTGTTGGAAAGGAGTGATCCTAAACCGAGGGTCATCGGGGTTGATAATCTCGTCGGTTGACATGACTTTCACCGACTGCTTTGTCACTGTAACTTGAAACTAAATCAAGGATAAATTTTCTTATTTCGGATTTTGAATTAGCATTTCTCAAATTAAGTAAGGCAGTTCATTTTCGTCCAGCCTTCATTTTTGTGAGAAAATAAAAATTGGCCTATATCACACATTTTCTTACAAGACTAAAGAGATATTCTACTACCGAGACATATTCAAAATTTAAGTTACTCGCCGGGAATTGTACCTAAAAATTACTCATGGCCGCACATTAGCTACGATTCGTTGTTAATAATGTGCAGTTTCATCAACGGTAACTTGTCAATAGATGGCAGCACAAACATACTAAGGAGCGCGGGACCCGCGGGTCCCTACATTTGGTTTTGTGTTTGTTGAGAGATCATAACTGCATAAACTGTACCCAAAGTGTGATAAAGGTGCACCATTTCTTTGTAACTGGCAGAAATTTATATTTTTGGAGTATTACTGTCAAAGAGGAACCATCACATCGTTGGATGTTTTTCACAATTTTATTGTTCGTGTGTTATCTATTCAAAATATATGTACGAAATGGTTGGTTGACAATTTATTTTGTAAGAGTACAACATGGAAGGCCCTGGAATTAGCCTTTTCCAAGGATCCGATTCGTTAGACATTTCGAATAACCAGGAAGAAGAGGAAAATGAAGCTTTGGAGGACGAAAGAAGAAGAAATGATGAAGTTTGTGTAGCTTTGCTCTTGTGTTGTAATGAATACCCATCCTGAATTGTAAACTTAATGAAAGAATTTCATCTGCAGCTTAGGGATTTGATATCCAATGCCTTCGATGACTTGACTGATGATGACCAAAGTTTTGCTGATAGCAGCAGGCCCTTGAGTTCGAACGATACAGCATACCAAGGTAGTCTGGAAAATAAAGTTTTTTATCTCTCTATTAGGTGGCAGTTACTGTTAATTATAATAATAATACAATTAACCAACTGTAACTATTGCAGAAAATGAAAACAAGGCAGAACCTCTTGGCAGTGAGTCAGTGAAATCGGACAATGACGGCACATCAGACGGAGATAAAAGATTAATTAAACAGTCAGATATAGATATAAACCAGCAACAGCATGGTGCACTACTCCCTGGTTATAATGGGGCAAACGAGCCAAATTTTTATCCCAAAGAGAGTCCTTTTTTTGGTGCTGGTGATGCCAACGTGTCAACATTGCATTATAAACACTGTGCGAGAATCAGCCCAGGTTATAGTAAAGTCCCATCTGCAACTTATCAGTTTGCTCAAGATCATATTAATAAGAATATTCCAAATGATGAGCAATACCTGAAAACCGGTGAGGGTTCTTTTATTTTAATTTTTATTAACAATCATTTCCAAATCCAATCGACTGAAAGTATTCAAATCATTAAATGTTAACCTTGATGTTATCATGAGGGTATGATATTGTACTTGCTTTTCTTTTTGTAATGTAGGCATTAATGTAATAAATTTTTGCCACATTTTCTTGCACAAAAATGAATATGCATATATATTTCACACCCAGGCCTCTAATCAGCTAAGAGTTTTACCAAATGAAACGACATGCTAGCTTGCCTGTGGTCCGTTAACCTTCTTAGTTTCTCAATCCTTTATCGGCTGTCATTTTTAAGTTCTTTTGTATCCTTGATCTTTTTTGTCGTGGTTCTGTTTCCATCGCTCATTCATATACTTTTGGAAAAGCCCCTGGAAGGTCTCTAGAAGTGAGACCATTCATGAAGATAATTTAAAATTTACACGTTGTAAACAAGCAATCTACTCCACCTGCATAACAATCGATTCCATTTTTCTTAACCTGAGTTATGCTATTATTTATCGATAATACTAAACTAAAACCAATTTATTTTAATGAATGCACGACATTGCATGTAGAAAGTTTGATTTCATACAAGATATTAGGTTTTATTTTGTTTTTATAAATTAAAATGAGACATATGATTGCCATGAAATATTGGCTCTATTAACTTAAAACTCTTGCCACCATCAAAATTATGTCCACTTAAATAGAAGAGCCCTGTAAAAATTTCATTCTAAATCAGGAACAAAAGTTAAACAAGTCTATGGGTTAGGTAAAAGAAGGGGCTATCTAGTCTCAATCTCAACCCATCAGAGAGTATTATTATTGAAAATACATTCTTAATGTAGAAGAAGAAAACTCTTGAAAACTATAATTCTAAGAATGTGTGAACTCTCCTGAATTTGAAATTTTAGGCACTTAAGTGTTATATTATCCTATAACTCAGTGTTATTAGTTGTCTGGAAAATTATGAGAAACTTCCTAAAGCAAATAGTTGAATTATTTATTTTTCCTAATATGATCAAATTAAAAAGTAAATATTTATCAGAATTCTCTTATGACTATCATCACTCTGTAGATAATGGTTTATTATAAATTCAAAATATTATCCAGGTTCACTCAGATGTTTGGTCATTTATGCAAACAAATCATTAGCTCAAACCCTCAACCCAGTTGAGGGCTGTGGGCAAGGATTGTTACTACATCTATTTCACCACCCTAGGCAACTTTGGCCAACCAAAAGAGTCATTGAATTTCTAACCAAATGGTCTATGGTTCCCTGTTCCCACTCCCTCTCTTAACACCGCACACCTGAATGTAGTTGGTTTATAAATCCCTCGGATCAAAAATTAGTGTACTTACTTGCTCCTGCCAGCATATACCTTGTGATCATCAGTGTGCACATGACCTTCCACTGTTTCATGGTTTTAGTCAATTAAGAGGGGTATATGCTGTGCAAGAAAGAAACAAATGACATGGTCCAGGCAATTGCATTGGTCCAAATTGCATGGTTGATTTTTGAGAATGTAGTTCCTATGCTAATCAGATATGTGCATGTAATATTAAACGGTCATCAAGAATATTCAACCTTTCTGACAGATTGTATCTCACCTACGATTCCTTACAAATGGGAGGTCTGAAAAAAATTATGTAAGCACTTAAATTCACTAAAATAATCCCAAACTGTGCTTAGATTTAACAATGTCCAACAAATCCTATCAGAAAGAAATAGTATTGCCACATATCCATACCTTGTTTGCTTCCTTTTAGTACCTCTATAAATTAAATATCTCGACAGAATACAACAGTTTGGAACAGCTTCAAGTTCTCTATGAAGTACGAGTCAAAGAAATACAACGACTGCATGATGAAGTTGAGATGACAAAAAATGAAAGCAGGCAAATGGAAATTCAACTTAAGCGAAAACTAACTCTTATGGAGGCTGAGAAAGAGAGGGCAACATTGTCTTTGAAGCAGTCACAAAGTCTCTTGGGTATGTGGACACAATTAGTTAATGTTGAGAAAAATGGTGATGATATTAGCACTTAATTAAAGTGATAATTTATTAAATGTACGAGGGTCATCCGGAAAGTAGTACCCGTTCGTGAAATAAAGACACAAAAGTAAATATTAACAAACATAAAAAATTTTATTTGAAAGAGGATACTTTAAACTACTTCTCAACATAATCTCCAAGCAAATTAAGGCATTTGTCATAACGTGTGACAAGTTTCTGTATTCCTGCTGCATAGTCCTTCGCCGCCAGCTCATTGAGATACGCGAGGGACCCATCTTGCACAAATTTTTGCATAATGCAGATGGTGTTTAACAATTTCATGAACAATTGTTCGAGAAACATTGGGAAAATGCTCACAGATGTCATCAATTGTGACGCGCCGATCGTTCCTCACGAATTCGTCAACTGAGCTCACCAGTTGGTCTGTAATGACAGACGGTCTCCCCGAACGCTCATCGTCGTGTGTGTTCCCCCTCCCCATGTTGAAGTTGCGACACCACCGCCGAACAGACGACTCGTCCATTACATTGTCTCCATACACCTCCTTTAATTGGCGATGAATATCACATGGGCGAACGTTTCTTGCATTGAGGAATTTAATCACTGCCCTCACTTCACAACTGGCGGCGTTCTCAATTTTTTTAAACATTGTAAACAATCACAGAAACAACACAGGCAATGCTAGCGTCACGCAACTTGGCTCAGAGAAGGCAGACAAGCCACTGAAGCTATCTGACCTCGTCCAGCGGCTACTCGCGTCGTCAGCACTTCATGCGGCACGAACGGGTACTACTTTCCGGATGACCCTCGTATTACATCTGGATGTACATGAACATCACCTTTGTATTTTTTTTCTAGTCGCCAGCAAAGCTCAAATTGATGACTTACAAAAGCAAACTGAAGTTCAAAAGAAAAGTATTCAAGATCTGGAAGCTTCTAACTATAATGTGAGTTCTACTGTTAGTACTTACTGTCCTATAACATAATATTTTTTCAATTTATATTCTTCTGAAATATATCTTTTCTAGTTGACAACTCAACTGGATATTGCCAAATCATCTGTAAATGACCTACAAAATAGGATATCATTTTTGGAAAAGATAGATTCTTCAAAAAAGAAGGAATTAGAAAATGAATCATACTTAAAGTTAATTGAAGAGCGTCACAGAAAAGAAATTACTTGCTTACAAGAAGAGGTTGAGATGATAAGAGCAAAGTGCAATAAAAAGGTAAATTTTACATTTGATTTATTTTGCATTCAACTCCTTGAATATTTTTATTGAAGCTTTGTTAGCATAGGTCACCCCCTTGATGCTAACCTGCTAGTATGGGAGAGTGACCCAATGATATTTAAATCTATGTTGATCTCATTACTGTAGTTGGATCTTCAAAAAAATGATATTTCTATGAAGTCAATTTAAAAGGAATAAAACCCCTACTTGACTTGGTTTCAATTGTTCCTAAGTCTTTGACCTTGATTTTTAGTGCAGAATATCTCTCATGTGTACAGATTTTTAGATAATGAAGCTTTTAACACAATTGCTTGGGTCAGGCAATATTTCTCTGATTTTTACTGAATATTCTCTAAGAAAAAAATGTATACCAATAGCAGAGTCCTTAAGAGCCGATCGAAATGGGTTCACTTTTTATGTGTCTTAAAATTTGGGATCACATTGAAGAGGAGTCTATTCTGTGCATTCTCCTTTGAGAATATTTATTTTTTAATTTTTTATCCAGTATTTGATAATAATGCACTCATTTCAAATTTTAAAAACCATTCCCTTTGACTGGGATCATAGTTGAATGATTTTTACCCTTTGAAATTGGTACATTTCAATGCATATTAGTGGATGACTGTTAAAGGTACTGTTGTGCCCTCTCTTAATGATATTTGAAGTTGTTGATTATTTTGGATGAAAATGGACAATGTACAAAAGACAGTTAAAGAAGAATTGTGTTAGTAAAGAAGCTTTTACCAAGAGGGAGAAGTCATGGATGGGTCATTAAGTAAAGATTTAAAGAAAATGTCAGAATATTGATTTAGGTAGTGGTTTTGTACGACTCGGAAACTTGATTATCAATACAAGCTAGAGAAAGCACAGATTGGAGACTTCTTTGATGTGGTTGTGGAAAAGAATGGAAAAAGGAAAGTGGAAAGGAAAACAAATGGAAAAATATAAGTTATGGCTGAGGAATAGAGATGGTTTTTGGTAGGAATCTGATAAAGCCAGGAAAAGTAGACACGGGCATATTGAGTATATCCACTTTCAATGTACAGTGCAGATTAATGTGTACATTAGAAGTAATTTCATTCATGAAGAACTGGATGATTTAAAATCACTGTGCTGTTTCATAATTTGGTGATTTTATGTTGCTCACTATTGGTGTTTCAGGTAGTAGAATTCCTTCCCTCTGCCTTGAGGGTAGGCAATATAACAGTCATGGAAATCTGGAAGCCAATTGAAAATATTTCATATTTTAATCCCAAGGAATGGAAAAGTTTTCTTTTGTCTTATTGTTGTGGATAATGGGTCTTGTTTTAATTAGCAGATATCTCACAACAGTCTAAATTCATAATCCAGGATATGATTGTGGATTGTCGAGTATTGTGTTCTAGGAGAATGTTGGGCAAGCAGAGCAGGAGGAAAAGATTGTGCCTGTTGAATGAAATGACTGGAGGTATAAAGTATGCGGTTATAATAAATGGTTTTTTGGAATGTGTGGTTTTAGTGTATAATATGATGTCAGGCTAACTAAGAATGGAAGCGATGCTTAGTCTGTGTGTCCATCACAAACATACAATGATTGATAGACTACTGTTAATTGAAGTGTGTTAATTATTGTAGGTAAGTGTTTGTATTGGCCTTTCATATGAAATAATTGTTTCCACCCGTACGTGTGAATATATGAAAGGATAGGTAGATCATTCGAATCCAAGAAATGCGTCACCTGAATCACAATTGAATGAATTAAGTGCTTTTATATCTCTTCAGGCACATCAACGAGTTCACTCTCCAAAGTTAACTCTTCCTCAACTTCTAGCACTGGCTTTGAAATCTTGCCTAAAGCTTTTTCAAATCCATTTTTACACAAGTCACTCTGTCTGACACCCTGCCAACTTTCCATGATCCACCGGCTTATTCCTTCATAAGACACTCTTTTAATCCTACCAGTTTCTGTGTATTCTTTCATACCAGACATCATCCACTTTTCCCACTAGAAAGTTACTCTTATTTAAAAGATTAATGGATAAATCCTGGCAGCCGTGCAATTCCCTTTTTCTTTCACAAAATGGATGATTTCTAGCTTAAGCATCGTTGTGTACGATTTTCTTCTCCATGGGTACTTTTCGTGGGAAAATTCTAAATTACAAAAGCTTAACTCAATTTAGTTATGGAACAATCACCAGGTAGGCGGCACTTTCATAGAACTTGGGAGGGTGTTTAGAACAGCACTAATACTAAGCGAAGTAAAGCAAACAAAACAAGGAAATTCTATTTCATTCATTTTCTTATTTTTTTTATATTTGATTTCCTGAAAGTTACATTATATAGCAAATAAAAGGGCACACAAACCTGTCTGGTTTCAACTTACAAATTATAGCAAAAAGCAATAAGGCGGCATATTGTGTTGGCTTCTAAATATTGTTTATTTTTTGATCCTTCTGTTGTTTGGAATTAATTTCAATCACCTGGCTTTCATCTTCTGTATTCTTACTGTAGATATAGCCTCAAATAATCACGATTCCATGTATTCATTGGTTGTTACCATCTATTAGTATATGGATATAGACATTTTTATGCACACAATATATGCATATATATGTATATATATATACACACACACATACAGATGTGTAGCATCTATACACATTGAAGATAACTATGAAGCCCGCCGCGGTGTCTATACAAATTCATGATAACTGCAAAGTTCTGGTTGCGTGTTATCGATGGGAAAGTACGGTAATTTAAAAGGCCTAAAAAAAATTTGTACACAAAAGCCTGCAGTCATAAATTAGCTAATCACTCACCACTCCATCAGTCCCTTAATTACTAAATTCACTCCCCATGAATACTCTAAATTCCTAACACCGTCATGGTACATGATGCGTGTTTTTTACAGTCATTTTTTTTCTTTGTTAGAAAATGAAATATGTTTTAAATAGATTTAGTGCCATATTTTAAGGATCATAGATACTAATTTTTTCCCAAAATTAGGCTTTAAATATGTACCATGCATCATAAAGACGAGGTCGTTTTTCATGGACCTATGCTAATCCTGGAGTCTAATTACCTAAGTTATATAGTAAACTTATTTCCTTTATGCAAACTCTGAATTAAATGAACGAATTATTAGCATCTAATGAGTTGACGGAACTAAAATGGGGGTGTGCCTGTTGCACACTTTGCAAGCATCTGTAATGCGAGAAAATATAGTTCAATACTCTATACGTGAGTCGCGGTAGTCCAGGGGGTAGAGCGTTAGACTGCTGACCAAGGAGCCCGGGTTCGATTCCTGGGCAAGGCACTCTGGGAACCTGCAGCTCCACCCAAGCTAAGTGATTTACCGGCACAGGTGTAGGATCTGGCACCCCTACCCTGATGTGTGAATTTCACACACAATCAGGCTTAGTACTGGGTGAACTCTACCATCACCTACCAAACCGACCTTCGGGTTGATTTCTGTGTTTATGGTTTTTTTTTACTCTGTACAAAAATGAAACATTCATGCCAATCGACGGACAAGATGCTCACTCAAAGTGGTCTCCACAAGGCACCTCAAGTAGGGATCAGGATACCGATGAAAAATATATTCGGTCTCTTGGATTCGACCTTGGGCCTCCTCAGAGGGAAGCCAGTACATTAGCTACCACACCATTCCGTTCCCCTAGAATACTAATTGTTCACAGCAAATTAAGTTATGAGTGATGAAACAAATTAGTAATTATACAAATTTGTAAACAGCATTATTAAAATTGAAAGTTGCTTAGTATTTGCAACATAAGATATTATGCAAAGGCAGTTAAGGTATACAAATGTATGCATATGGGGCATCATGATTTGTCATAAATAAACTGAAATGCCGTGGTAATGTTTGTCAGTGAGAAACAACCTTACAGCAATTTTAATTAATGTACATTTCTTTACAAGCTTGTGGTAGTTAATTGTTTTGCTCTGTCTCCATGTACTTGGGTCCTAGATCTGTTTTTATCCTGGTGTATTGAATATGAATGTCCAATCCTTTTCTGGGGAGGTGATTGTGCTATTGTGAATTCCTTATTTATTCTGGTATGTGCTGTTTAATGTATGAAACTAGGAAGAGCATGGTAATGGCTGGAAACTAAGGTCCCATAATATTGGGTAGGATAGTGCTGTGTTAGGTTTAGCAGCAACGGTTCAAATGTTGGATAGTGTTCCTTTAATAGCTTGAATATTTTTTTAGTGAGAGGATGAGCCCCAAAAGATTATGCCATAAGTAATATGGTAGTACACAGTACTATAATGTAGCATTTGCAGCACATCCCTGTGAACAGTTTCCATCTGCATTCTAATAAGTAAGCACACTTGAGTTTAATTTTCTATATACGGTGTGCCTCAGTGCATGTATATGGCCAGAGTATGTTTTTTCAACACAGTGCATGGCTTGTTTATTTATTCATATTTAGGTAAGGGGTCCAGATAGAAATGAATGGCCTGGAATTTATTGCTATTTAGGTTCATACCATTTTTTCTGCATCAGATGCTACTAATTTCTTCAGTGCTGAAGTACTGTTTTGTGTCAGCTCACATATCAAGCTAGGAATAATTAGAATGTTATTGTCATCTGTTTATGGATTGGTTCCATTCCCTTTATTTTTGATAGTGCAGTAGGCAGGCCATTGAAATAAATCAAGAATAGCAGGTGCCCCTAAATTGACCCATGTGGCACTCTTCGTGGAAGGGGGACACTTTTGATTGTATATTCCCCCCACTCTAATACTGTGATGGAATCTACACAATTATCTGGGTACAATTCTATCCGGAGGGTGGGTAGTAATCTTATTCCATACCTTTTTAATTTGTTAAGGAGAACTTGAGTATCAATTGAGCCAAAAACTTAAATGACGTTTAGAAATAGGCCAATTGTTTCTTCTTTTATGTAAAAAAATTTCAGGATTGAATTGATAGCCTCACAAGAAGTTTAAATGGTTGACCAATATTTTTATGAAGAAGATAAGGTTGCAATATATTACTTTCACAAAGGTAGCGTATTTTGTTTGTATATGTGTAAAATTAATTGTTCCAATATTTTGGCAAAAACAGATTGTATTGGTATTCACTTCCTGCCTTTGGCTTTCCATGTTTTTGCATATTGGGATGTCTCCCAAGCACTTGAAGAGGGTCTGGATGAGTAAAACAGCAAAGTGGTTGGTTAATCAGATGAATCAGAGGTTCTTTAATTAGTGCTTATTAGAATTTAGCCTGAGAACTTAGAATACCATCTTCTCCGGGGCTACAATTAACTGGGAGCTCATGCATTACCATGGACAGTTCTTTCTCCGAACATGGGTAATTGGAAGAAAGATTTGTACTTACATCTATAAGCATTGCTGTCATGTTGAGTTTAGAGATCACTAAAATTTGGAATAGATGACTTACCATTTAAATTCTTGATTCTGGAATGATTGAAAAACATTGAAAACTGCAAATCCATAGAGTTCATGTTATTGCAAGGAAGGTTTAGTGAGGAATCATGTTTAGAGCTGTTTATAATTTTCAAGAATTCTTTGAAGTATTTTTCGGCATTGATGACTACATTGTTGTTGTATGCTCTATGTTTGCTAATAGATTATGGTACATTTTTGTGAGGTTTATGCTCCCTGATCTAGTTTGAATTATGGCTATATTTCATTTATGTAGCTATTTCTCTCAAATAAGTTGAGTGATTCTGAATTTTGTGTGTTACCCAATTGTTTTGTGCCTTTTTTTTTTACCCTGTACATCTAACATTTTCTAGGAAAGACTACATTGAAACAATGCAGAAATGTGTCATAGAATTCTGTGAAGCATGATGTCTATATAATTGGTCAAATTATTGTTTTCTTCCTCTCGTGGTGAAAATGTCTGTGGGAACATTTGTTGGATGACTATTTTCACGCAAAAATATGAGGTGTATTTTCAAAATAATTAACAAATTTAATGCATTTTTTTTTAAAGAATTAGGATGTATGAATTATGGAGTGCTCTTTTCAAACTTGTACATTATCTTTGCTGTTAAAAAGGTATTTGATAGAGAAAAAAATATTTATACCCACACAAGCATCTGTATAAACTCACATACAACTGATATTCTGAATTATGATGCCTAATTTTTCTCCATGATGGGATATTATGTTGTACAAAACATAAGTTGGAACTGAGTCATTTAGAACCATCCCAGTCCCAAGCCTAATTGCTGATGCAGGTGAGTCTTCGTTGGCAACCTGCAGCATTATTTTGATGGGGAATTATGCCTGTAAAGTTCTATCTGTGACAACCACCCACATTTTAACATTCTTTTTAACCCTAGGTTTTTAGACTTATTTAACAGCCAGAGAAGGGCAACTAGGCCCCTGGCCGTTCATTTTAATGATTTTATTCATGAACTTAATTTTACCTTCATCAATTGTGCCCTGTCTCCTATGCTAAATATTAACCTTGGCTAACACTAAAGCCGGATATGAAGTCCATGCCTCACGTGCACTGTAAAGCGTTAATGACTGAGTCGGAATACCAAGGACTCTTTAGTGCCTTCCTGGGATCGCATCCCAACTGCGTGCCTGCCTACTTTGATGGGTCGAAGTCGGCATCCGCATGTGCCTATGAGGTCGTCTCCCGCTACTATCCATGGAGTCATGAGGAAAAAACTTAATCCGCTTTGCAGTATATTCACAGCCAAACTGTCAGCCATAAGGACGGCCCTAAAAGAAATAAAAGAAAAGGCTCTTTCCTCATATGTTCTGACTCTTTGAGCTCGCTAAAATCCATATCGGTCTTCTCACCAATGAACCCGATAGTTCAGGAGATCCACTATACCCTCTTGTCCCTTCAGAGAAAGGGGAGCAGGGTATCCTTTATATGGACTCCTGGTCATGTGGGAATAAAAAAACTGACAAAGCAGTGAAGGAAGCCCTGGACAAACTGGAGACCGATTCCACATTAATACCAGTGGAGGATATAAAAGTCGCTTTGTGGAATTTGGTCCTAAACCAGTGGAAGGAAACCTGGCGGTCCTTGCCAAATAGCAAATTTAAGGCAATAAAATCGCGTGTTTCAGCATGGCCCTCTTCCATCTGGAAAATTCGGAGTGAAGAGGTCAAGGTCACAGAAAACTTTATTTATTTATCAGGTTTGAAGAACAATAATACTAACTCAATGGGCACTTGTATCGTATGTATGTCATTAGCTGTGCATCACACTTCATCAAGCCAGTTTCTTAGCAAATTTGAAAGAGAATTTGTAACTCTCTGCATTTAATCCTTTCTGGTACATAAAATTAAAATGTATTCTTTAAATATCCTTTTACTGTGATTAATACGTTTATAAAACTTGTTCTTACCAAGTTATAGAATTAGCATCTCTTAGTAAATCCTAGGTTCTAATACTTTTTCTTTATCTTAGGAAGCTGAATGTATAGCAATGGAAAAAAAATTGAAGGAGGTAACTAAATCTCTGGAGGCTACTTTGGCAGACAAGTCTGAGGTTATAAATAGACTAGCCCGTAACTTAGAGGAAAGTCAAATGAGGTGTGAACAGCTCATGTCATCCCAAGCAGGACAAGAGAATTGTGAGTTGCGTATGCAGCTTTCAGGGGAGAGATCAGAAAAAGAAGACCTGAAAGAAAAAATATCGTCTTTGCAGGTTAGAATTTAATAGTATCAGCCTAATAAAACTTAAAGTTATAGAATTATGCATACATTTTAACTAAAATATCATTTCACTAATTAGTGATCTTTTGATGGAAAAATGTGTGTTTGATGTCCATTGCCCAGTTTATGAAAATGTCGAATGAATAGTATTTTTATTGTTGTAATTTAATAAAAATTAAAATACAGATGTTCAATGGGGTTAACAGGATTTTCTTTCGTCTGCAGAGGAGTAATGTTAACCAAAGTTTGCAGTTGAGAATCAGAATGATGGCAAATGTCATGGAATGAGACATCGTTGTAACTTGTTTACTGACTTTGTGATATATTTTTCACTGCTAATTATTTATAGTACACTTTCATATCCAGGTTATGATGTGTTTTCTTGTAAAAGTTAGTAATAATATACACTATTGTCTAGTTTTATTGTGTATTTTTGTGCTGAAAATATGTAAACGGTTTTCATTCTTATCACAAACTTGTTTCCTGGTGAAAGCAAACTTTTGGGTGTTTTTTCTTGGAGACTTTTTGTCAATTCTATAAATTTTGATACGCTGTAGTCCCAAGCTTTTCTAGAAATCACCAAAACTAATATTTTTTTTAATTAGCTATGAAATTATTATTAATTCCATGGAAAAATGTACCTCATTTATATATGTACATCTACAAAAATTGCCTTTGTGACAAGTTAAGACTCCTTCTAATATGATTGAAATAGTTAATCCATCATTACTCTTAGTTTTGTATTTCAAGCATTATTTTCTATATTACTCTTTTTTCCTGAGCCAATGTATCTTCATCCCCTACAATATGCCATCTAACAAGCCAGTGTATCATCAATATAAGACACAAAGGACTGGAGTTACTCAACCTATGCCTCACCCTGAAAGAGCATACTGAAAAAACCTTAAACCAAATGACATTTTTGAAGAATGTGTTCAGAGTTATAGCCCATTGCCCCTCTATCTCACATGTTTATGTTGCGTGGCCAAAGGGGAGTCATTGAGAAATTTGTGGTTAAGCCTAAGACAGGACGAGACTGATTTGAAGGATTTTATTTCTGGAAATTCAGTGTACCATTCACCATCTAATGGAACTACATTTTAGATATCTGAATTGCTTCTCTGTGATATTTTCTAATAAAAACTTGGAAATTGACTATATTTAGTCAAACCAATGACTCACAATATAAACCCAAGATAATTCCAGAGGCTGTATTGTGCCATAGGATTCTCTTAGAGACCATTTTGAAAGCTTATTGAAAAGATTAAGTTGCAGTTTTCTCTGCTTCTTAGAAGTTCTCACAAATCCGGTATAGCAAGGGCCCAAATTTATGCATTAAAGTTTGAATTGCTACCTCATGCACCCTATTAGCCAGATTTAGCCCCCTCGGATTATTTTCTGTTCGCAAACTTGAAAAAATGGCTTGGTGGTTTTCCAACCGAGAAGAAGTGATGTCGGCAGTTAATGGCTATTTTGAGGAGCAAGACAGTTCTTATTATGAAAAGGGTATCGAACTTATTGAACATCTCCGGGAAAAGTGAATACAGTCAAATCTCGTTACTATGCCACCTGTAGGGACCGAGCAAGAGTGGCATAGTAACAAGGGTTTGTAAAAATGGCTTTTATTTTCTCAAGTTACCCATCAATCCAAAGCTCTTAAGAATCATCGGTCGGCACATCTTCTTTCGGTGGATCTTGTGCATCTCTTTGGCTAGCCAATCGCATGCTTGCATCACACCGGGGTTCCTGCTTCTCTGCTGCATGATCCATCATGTTAGGTTCAAAAAGTGTGCACTGTTAAAATTTTCCTAAATTCAGTTCATCAGCTATCATTCGGACAGTTTTTTGATGATAGGTAGGGACAAGGGACTGCACAAGATCAATGTTGTCATCAACACAGGTGGTTGAAGGTCGTCCCGGCCTTGCATCATCCTTGGCGTCTTGTTGGCCATCTTTAAAATGTTTAATCCACTTGAAAACGGATGTTTTCTTCAGAGAATTATCACCATAAACAGCTGACAACATTTCAGTAATTTCTTTACGTTTTTTTCATTTCAGTAATTTCAATAACGTTTAATGCACTTTACCAAAAACTTGATTTTGATTCGTTGCTCCGTGATTTTGTCAATTTCCATTTTCAACAAACAGAAAAAACAAGGATAACAGAAACTAACATAACTTGCACCATACGCACAGCTTGATGATCCGCCAAGTGAAGACGGCTCATTGGGTCTCAGGCAACTAGCGCCACTAGTGGACGGGGCTATAGTCCACGTCATGGCTGCCAGATTTCCCCAGTTCGTGATGTTTTTGGGCAGACCATGCATTTCATCCATTGTAATTCCAGCACCAATATCCCATTTCTCTAGTGTTTTTTGAAAAGTGCTCAAAAGTACTCATCTAGAGCTGCAATCACTTCTTGATTGAGCGAAAAACGTTGATATGTGGGGAAATTCTTGAGTTTTCAAAAGAGCTGGACGTTGGAGGAAGCCAAATCCAGGGAATATGGTGGATGGTCAAACACTTCATTGTGAAATTCTCTCAATTTTCCCATTGCCAAGACACTTATGTAGGAGGGTGCATTGTTCAGATGGAAAATGGTTTTCTCCTCTGCAATTTTGCATCCAGTTTCATTAGAAGTGTAGAGTGGTGTACTCTTCAGTTATTGCTTAACCTTTTTCAAGATAGTCAATCAACAGAATTTCTTTTGCACTCCAAAAACCCGATGCCATGAGCTTTCCTGCAAATGCCACCGTCTTCACCTTCTTTGGAGCTGAAGTACAGGCCACTATCCACTGCTTGAATATTTATTTCGATTCTGGTGTGTATTGGTGAATCCATGTTTCAACCATTGTCACATATCAATGAAGAAAAACACTTGTTTTTTTGTCAAGCATGCAAAGTTCTGTTTGAGACATGTCGTCCAAATGCATTTTTGATCCACAGTGAGCATGTGCAGCACCCATTGTGCTCAAAACTTTGTCATGATCAATTTCTCATGCAAAATGTAATTGGCATGTCCTTTTGATATCCCTGCAGTATTAGCAATTTCACGCACCTGCATATGCCTATCATCCAAAATCGTATCATGCACTCTTGATGATTTCCTGTGTGGTTGCACTATTCTCATATTCTTCATGTGGATCATCTTAGAAGCTTTTATGGTCACATTTGAAATTGGCTGCCCATTTCATTGCAGTGGAAATTGAATGACAGGAGTCCCCATACATATTTACAATCCTCAAATGTATTTCGGTGGGCATCAAAACTCAAATGTATTTCGGTGGGCATCAAAACTTCTTTTATGGAGTATTTTATCTGCAGGATACTCAATTTTTTCCATTTCTAACACACGCTCTGCAACTGATTCAAACAACTGTCTACAGTAAACTGCTAGATTCGTAGGCTTGCCTTTCACTTGCCTTAGGCTTGAAATTTCTTATGGTGTCTACTGACAGTTGTGCCAACATTAGAGGAATATATCATGCATGTAGTGATGCTATCCATGTCATCAATAAACTTCCCCATTAAATCAAATATGAAACAAAAGTATCTATTTTCAAGAAAAAGCTGTTCAACCTATTAGAAAATAATATGTTCTATTCTGTAAATGAATACCTGGAATTGTCGCTGTGCATCAATTCATAATACCAATTAATATGTAATTATTCTAGTGTATTGGTGTGTGTGTGTGTATATATATATATATTGCATCTCTTCTAAAATTGTGAAATTTATATCTGACGTGTCCTATATTTGTGTGTGTATGAATATGAAACAAATCTCCGGACAAATACTTATCAGACCATCCTCATTATTTGGAATGTGCTCTTCATTATGGTGAGCATGTATGTTATATTTCATCTTTGATCATTGATAGATAGATAGATAGTTTTATTCACCATAGAACAATACATAATTGTATGGGCTTCGTCAAAAATTCAATTACATCAATTGTATACAGGTTCTTAGGAATAATAATGTACATGACATATATGAGTATTAAGGATTTAAAAAAGTTGAATTTCCTACATTGGCTCTTTCTGTGTACTCTTGGACGCTATAAAAAACATTATTTAAAAAGAAATGTTTTAACATTTTTTTGAATTTATTTTCTTGGGGGAGTATTCGTTTTAACTCTTCAGGAAGCCGATTAAACAGTAGTCTTCCTGAAACTTCTGGGGTTTTTTTTAGTACTGCTACTCTGCAATGGCCATTATGAAGATTTTCCTTGCCCCTGGTGTCGTGCTTGTGAACGTCCCTATTTCTGATCAGTGAAGGTGTTTTCGTGCAGGCATACAATATCACATTATACATATATATATACTGGGAATGGTCATGATTTTGTGACATTTGAAATACTCCCTGCAGGATTTTCTTGCATTTAGTTTAAATATAACCCTTAACGCACGTTTTTGAAGTGTGAGTATTCTGTTGATGTTTCCATGTGCTGAACTCCCCCAGCAGACTATGCCATATCGAGCTATGGACTCAAATATACCATGATATACTGGGATTAATACTTCCATGTTAACCCCTATAACATGCTTTTTATCACTTAAAGCTTGGGCAATTTTAGTGACATAATCACTGCTTGCAGTTTCTACACTTTTATTTTTTGTGAAGCCATGCTGTGACTGAGAAAGAACTTTATTTTTTATGAGGAATTTTAATAGTCTTTCTTCCATCAATTTTTCAAGTATTTTTGAAATACATGAAATTAGTGAGATTGGCCTGTAATTATTCAGTTGGTCTTTGGCTCCCTTTTTGTGTGGTGGAATAACTTTGGTTATTTTTAATTCTTCAGGAAATTGCCCAGTTAGAAACGATTCATTGGCTATATTGGTAATAGGTAAAGTGAAGGATTCTTGACAAAGTTTTATTAGATAATTTGATATGCCATCATGCCCACTGGATTTTTTGTTTTTTAGTTTCTTGATTACATTTCTGACTTCATTTTCTGTGGTGGGATTTAAGTAAATTGATTCACTAATGTACATTAATTTTTCTATGCTATCATTTAGAATGTTTTTCTGCGCTGTTGTTTCGCCAATGATATCTACAAAGAAATTATTGAATTCATTTGCCACATTTTGAGGATCTCTAATTTCTTTTCCATCAATTGTTATTGAGAAGCATTTATTTTTCGCGGGCTCTGATATTTTCCTGGAATTTTCATTATTTACTACAGACCACAACGCTTTTGTTTGATTGGTAGAATTCGAAATAATTTGTTGGACATGGTCATTTTTTGCTTTCCTAAGCAGCATCCTGTACTCGGACTTCATTTTATTTCTTAAGGGTACCAGACTGGCATCCACTTTACTAGCCTTAGTTAAGTAGTTAAGCCTATTTCTAGCAGTCAGAACCTCATTTGTTATCCAGTTATATCCTTTATTTGCAGATTTATTTTTTATGGCTAGCTTTTTCAATGGGAAACAAATATCCCAGTAGTACTCAATAATTGATCGAAATTCTTTGAACTTGTTTGTAACTAGAGTTGCATTTAGTACTGCTGCCCAGTCAACACTCTTCAACTCCCATTTAAATAGATTCATATTTTCCTGTGAGTATATACGTGTGTACACTGTATCTGTGTCTCTGTCACTTCTATCTGTTAGAGTGTGTGCGTTAAATTCAATAATTTGTGCATGATGGTCTGAGATAGTAGTTTCCAAAACTAGAGATTTGAAGTTATGCTCTGGTAGATTTGTAGCTATGTTGTCAATAACAGTTTCTGAGTGAGATGACTCTCTGGTTGGGGTAAAAATAGTTAGCTGAACACTGTAGCAGAGAAGTATTTCTTTTAGCTTTTGAGTAGAGCTGTTATCTTTTGAGACATCTATATTCAGGTCCCCAGCAATGATAATTTTATTGTTTTTCTTGACAACTTTCTCAAGTATTTTATCCATTTTTTTGAGGAATTCATCGACTGGTGAACTTGGAGATCTGTACAGACCAATAAAAAAATAAGTCTCATTTGTCTTGGGCCATTTGCACAAGGTTATTTCAAATCCCTTTTCTTCGCCGATTCTATTTTTTAAGTTTTTATAGGCTCTGGTTACTGATTCAAGACAAGTTTTGGCGAAAAATGCAACACCGCCACCTTTGTTTCTTTCCCTACAGAAATGATCGACAAGAAAATAATCCCTAAGCTTTAGACTTTTCATTTCATTATCTTTTAGGCCGTGCTCCGTTATACAAAGAAAATCCGGCCTCTCTTCCTGCAATAGGATCTCAATTTCCAGCTTTTTATTTGCTATGTATTGAATGTTTTGATGTATAAGCTTTACCGAGCAATTTTTTGTGCAATCAACTATATTTTTTGTATTTTGATTGGGGGTACTGATTATATTGACACGGGCTACCTCCGTTTTCCGTTTCCCTTGTATGCACAAATATTTGCTACATTTTCAATTGCCTTACCTAACAGATATGCCCCTTTGCGATTTAAATGCAAGCCATCGTGAGCTAAGCAGTGATCATTTATACGTTTGTTTACGTCACAGAATACAACCTTAAGAGCACCACAAGCCCATCTAAGATTATCATTTACGTTTTGGATATAACTAAGGTCGAAATCTCGTCGACGTAAAATACTATTTACCACAATAACTGATTTGGAGAAATGTTTCTTTGTGCACCTAATGAGCTCGTACATTTCTCCCATTACTTCATCAGGCGATCTTGAGTTTCGAAGATTGTTTGTTCCCACATGAAGAAAAATCGTATCTATCTCGTTGGTTTTCACATTTTGAGCGATTTCTTCCACCTTTCGACTCATTTGCTCAGCTTTGATTCCACAGAACACTTTTTTTTCCACCCCTGTGATATGGACATGTTTCACAATGGAATCACCTATTATAGTGCCTCAGCCAGTTGCACCAATTCCTAGAAAAGTTTATTTGTGGTGGAATATGGACCTGTAATGAAGATGTTTTTAAAAGTTGATATGTATAGTGTGAAGTTAGATTTATATCATTTCATCATAACCATAATAAGGCTCATTAATAAAATTCCTTACTTTTACTTTGATTTTAGCATAGTGAAAAAACATGAATATTGGAAAACATATAAAAGTGGGTATTATAAAAAAGTAAAAAGAAGAAAATTGGTTCATTCTTGCTGTATGAAATGTATTGGCTCTGTTCTCAATAGGGAGAATTACCTTTTTACATTTCTTCTGTATTATTAAAAGCACAGTTTCAGTGGAGATTTCAATTAATGTGTGTTCCTTACATTAAAAGTAATTACAAGGGAGGATAAAACCAGTTTTTGTAAAAATATGCATAGATTTCACTTATATAGGGTGTGATTTACCCAAGGAAATGTTATTATTTTCTCATTTTTCTCTTTCAGAAAACAGTTGAAATGCTTCAGACAGATATTTGCAGCTATGAGGCAGCTACACAACTTGGTTTTCTGAGTTCAGAAAACATAAAAGAAAGTGACTCCATCGTACAACTTGGCATAGCTGGAGGAATTCATTCAGTTGCTGGAGGACTTGATTCAAAAAGTGATGTGAATGTAAAACTGAGAGAAGAGTTGAAAAGGAGTCTAATCGGGCAGCGCATGAAGAGGGATGAAATACGAAGGTTGCAAATGGAACTTGAGTCTCGAGATTTACAAATACAGGAAATGCAGCTACAGGAGTCAAAATACTTAGCTGAGGCTGAGTCATTCAAGGTGAATACTTTTCATGATTCATGTTTTCCCTGTACTTAAATATGTATGTGGATTTTTTTGTCTCCAATCTATATTTTAATACAGATGTTCAATACTTCAATACAGGTATTTAAATGTGAAATGACCATTATATTTCATTTCATCATCTAGGTACAAACTCAAAAACTCCTCCATCATTTGAGAAAAGATGCAGAAAATAATATTGCTGATCCTAAATCAAGATGCATTGCCTTGGAAAAAGAACTCATGTCCCTTAAAGAGTGGAATATAAAGCTTAAAGAAAATATTGAAGCATTAGAGTATGAAAATAAGAGGCTGGAAAAAGAGAATGAATCTTTATCAACAGAAAATACCAATTTTTACAGTAAAATTAAGGAAATTTCCAAGGTTAAAGAGAAAGAAAAGCAGGATGCAATTGATCAGTTCCAGAATGAATATTTGAAATTCCATGATCAGTCCTTGGCTAGGGTGAAAGCAGAGAAGAATGAACCTTTGGAGAAAGAAATAAATGAGTTGAGGTAATGTGGTCACACTATTATAATCTGATCTTCCCCTTGAATTAATACTTTTCTGAAATTTAATCATTGTGCTAATTTTGTTAACTCTATTGCATCAGATCATAGTATATACATATAATTAATTTTTTAGGGAACAATGTTCAGAGGCATTGTATAGCCCTTTGAATTAACTTTACCTATCAAAATAATATCAAATTTAAGCTATGTAAGAAATTCATTGAATATTTCAAAAAAATTTAACATTTATCCTATTCTTTACTTGGATGCATAATGATAATCAATATGTGTGTGGAATTGTAAAAATTAAGTAAAAATAATGAAGTGAATGAAAGACCCAGTTTGTTACCAAATGAGTAAACATTTAAAATAGGATATGATTTCATGCTACAGATAATATCATGTAATAAATCGGAGGAACTATGTATTCCCTTAGCCAAATTTATTAGGTATGGCCCAGGTTTTGTTGCATCTCAACAGCATGACATACTGATGTTCACCATGCATGGGTTTAAATATAATGAAGAAAAGGGAGGGTAAATGGATTGTGTGGGGACAGAAGCCTGGTGAGGGAGATTGGAAGCATGCTTACTGTTAACTCATTCAGGATTTCTGCGGGAAGATGTGTTGGAGTTATGGTGACTTTTATTTAGGAGAGAGTGCTGAAGAAACACATCGTCATTGACAAAGAAGGAGTTTCATGCAGCATTGCTCATAATTTCAAATTGTTCCTGCAGATCTAATCAGGGTTCCTTGTTCTGAAAGAGTAAAATTGTAACCTATAAATTTCCCAACTGGTCTTCTTCCATTGGATGTTTTGCAAACAGGGATGTTAATTTCTTCTCTCCGGAGCAATTTTTTCCTCTCACTCTTTCTTCAAATCTCTCCCTCTCCCCTGTTTGACTTATTATACTGCAGGGCAGCCACTTTTCCTACCCTCCTCCCACCTTCCTTACCCACTAATGACCTTTTGAGCCAAGAGGGGGCTTTTTGGCCATTTAAACCCATGCATGCATTGTGAATATCTCCACCTAATGATGTTATGGCATGATGAAACTTTAGTTGTGTTTTATAAATGTTGTTTGTAGAATACATAGTTCCTTTGATTTATTTAATGATGAAAATATTCTGCCTAGTGATGTCTGAAACAATTCAGTTTACAAAACATAAAATATATTGTGCTAATTTGGGGTATGGAATTTGTAATGGAAATATGATGTTTATTATGAAAAGTTACGTCTTCTTGTGGTATTTCTTGCAACCTATATCCATTCTTTTTCATTATTTTAACTCTTGAATTGTTGGATTTTTCTCCATAGGAGAAAGCAGATAACCTGTAAAGTGTGATTGGTATATGTGTATATGATTTTTATCTGGCAACTTGTATACATTTCAGAAAACAACTAGAAGCAGCTCATAAAGAAGCAGATGAAGCTAAAAGAGTATGTGTTGAACTATGCAGCAACAAAAATACTTCGTCTGGGATGGAAGGTGGTGACAGTGACTTGATCAACAGCTTAAAAAAACAGTTGCAGCAAGAGAAAGAAGAATTTTCTAAATTCAGAGAAAATTACAACACTCTTGTCAAACAAAAATGTGAAGCACTTCAGAAAGAGAATTCTCAAGTCATTCAGAAAATGGAAGAGAGATCCAGAGGTCTTTATGAGAAGAAAGTGGCAGAGGAAATAGACAAGGGTGAGTCATTGGTCAAAGTTTTTCCTTACAATATTGTAGTGAAAATTTTATCAATATAATTAGACATTCCTCAATGTTACAATTTATTACAATGCAGCAATTTCTGAGTGTAAAAATCATTTGCCTTGACCGGGATTCGGACCTGAATCCCTCAATGTCAGGCCGAGTGCTTCAGCCAGTGACAATATCGAGGACAAAAAAACAAGATGTTTGACAAAATACCATACATACATGTCACAGGCATTTCAAAACAGTCAAAATTTCGAGTATAAGAGGATGCCTTGGTAACTTAACTGGTTAAACAACTCAGCCAGACATCGAGGGATCTGAGTTCAAATCCTGGTCAAGGCAAATTATTTTTATACCCTGTAATTGTTGCATTGTAATGCATATTATCAGATGACTCCATCAAAAAGCTACTGTCGCGGCATCTCCTGCAGTTTCTTTGAATTTGTTACAGTTAATATTTTACTGTAGAAAGCTCCCAAGTATTAATTTGTTTAAAAGACGCCAAGGAGTCTGCAGCTTAACGTCCAATCCGACGGGTGGCATACTCACTCAAAGTGCTATCCTCAAAGCAACTCAAGTAGGGATCAGGACAGCACTGAAAAATATCTTCCATCTCAGGGATTCAAACCTGGGCCCTCTGGGTGGTAAGCTAGGAAGTTAGCCACCGCACCATCTCGATCCCCCAATTCCAGTCTGCAGGGGTAGAATTGTTTTCTTTATGCAGGAGGATGGAAATTTTGAAATGGGTTGGGGTCTCATTTAGCAATAATCTTAAGATGTAGATATTTTCCCTGTGTAATCATGGTGTCATATCTCATTTTTGGTAATAGTAGTGTACTTGCTCCTTCCTTGGCATTTTGGGCAAGATTTTCCAAGGTGTTGACCATTCTCTGATACTTCAATCCAACCTCTTCCAGTTAGTGTAATGAAATGTACATTATTACTGGATTGCTCTCCAAATGTTCACCTTTGTTGCCAGGTACAATGGATATTATTTACCAAAAGCAAACTAAGAACTTCTGAAATAAGTATCCTAAAAAGTGTTTAACTATGAAGGTGTTTTGTTGTAAATATATAAGAATATCTTGGGAATATGCACATCTGAATGTAGCTTATCCATCCATACTCTCATGATCAGTTTATGGTCAACATTTGCTGGCGAGTTTGTTTAATGTTAGATTAATGACAAAGCTATCTGTTCTTGAGATAAGTTATGTAAATGAGTGGTGGTTACGTAAATGGTTTCGGAATGATTGGTTTCAGAAAAATATTGTAGGTTCTATATTTCTTTTTTTTATAGCTAAAAAGGAGTGTATGAAAGAACTTGAACTTCACTACAAAGCTCAAATGGAAAAACTCAGGAAAGAAGTAGAGAAAGAAATGCTGGCAAAACAGAAATCACTGGTGGATGCTGATGTTGCAAAGACAAGAAGCCAAGCAATGGAAAATAGCACAAGCAAAAAAGATACAGATGAAAAAGTTTCCGAGGTAAAGTTATAGATGAAAATGAACTTGTCATTGTTTGACACTGTCCAACTGTAATGACAAATCAGCCAAACCCAACTTTGATGCAGCTTTATTTTTTCTCCATTATTTGATATCTACAGAGTATGCTATCAAAAGTAGTTTTAATTTTGCAAAGAAACTCATTTCATATATCTTACTCACATTTAAAATGTCTCATAAGTATTTCTCTGTAAATCTTCTTTAGTTAGTTATTTATTAAACTAAACTGTTATATTTTCAAATTTTAAAAAACTTTGAAAATTTCTCTCAATAAGAAGAACCTGCAGTCCACCTATGGTATATGGTGACTTATTTTAGTGGTAAATAGAGCCTTTATACAGAGTTTTCAGTCACTTAGTTTTCTTACTATTTTAAAAATAGAAGTGCCCAAGTCGTCATTTTAACTTGTTTTAAATTCATGTCATCCCATACGAGTCCTTATGAAATGTTCATACTTATTGAAATTTCATGTTATGTCCACATTTTAAATTTCAGTAGCCATCTTAACCACTATTGATTGAATTGAGCTCTTACGGATGGCAGTATTGAATAAATGAAAAGACTCCAATAGCCGTAGGCTATTGGAGTCTTTTCATTTATTCAATCATGACCACTGTACTAAAATTTCACCAAATAATTATTTAGAAAAAATGTTGAAAACTTTATCAGTTTCACATACAAATATGCAAAGTAAAGAATAGGAAGTATACTCAAGATGCCAAAAATATGTACAACTTTGGATGGTTTTAAAATTTTGGTTTAAATTTGGATAAGTAGCAATACATAATAAAACTAATGATTTGCATTTTGTTAACCTATGCTGCCCCCATAAAAGATAGATTTTATAGTAATTTGCTTGCTTTATTTATGTAGTTTAAGGTATTATAATTTCTGATTATTTAATATATATAGTCAACACTTATTTGTTTTACAGATTATCCTTGCTATTCTTTTCCAATCGCCTCAAAATTTAAATAAAATTACACCTGTAAAGATAATTAAATGCTTCGAAACTTTAATATACGTTCTAAAATTACAAGTTTGAACTACTTGGGCTTTCTCATAAGTTTTAAGTTCTCAAAATCAAAAGTTGTCATTAAAATTTTATGTTTTAATGTTCAATTTTTGTACTATCTTTTATTTCTGATTATTGTTTCCCTCACATTCATTATCCCTGAGAATTCCATTTTCTCCTTCAAGGCCAGCAAACACATAACTTTATTGTGCAACAAATATGACATTAACTTAGTACACTGTATTATTTTAATCGATCCTTGGTCGATTTTTCCTTTCCCAGTCATTTGTTTTTCCTAACTATGCGATTGGTATAGTTTTATGAGGAAAAAATGCTCTGCTATTCACATGATAATAGTTATTTATTCTTGTAAAACTAAAGTGCTACCCTCATAAAAATGGTTGAATAATGAAATATATCTATTTTCCATCGCCTAAAAACTCTAATTAGTCACACAGAATGGAAAAGGAGAGCATTCATATATATCTATTTATATCACGACCATATTTTCCACATATTTCAGTTATCCATATTTTTTAATTATCCATGCTTCATCATGCATCCATTAACATCAGTAATTGTCCTTTGAAATAGCCATTTTCTAATTATATGCAGTGTGATTGGTTTCACATTTGTTTATCTTATGTTATCTTAATTAATCATTAGAAGAATGTATCTATGGTGATTAAAACTAGTTAAAGAAGTAGTCGTAAGGGTTGTACTATTTGGAGGGGCACAGTGTTAAATAAGATAAAATTTTATCGAAGAATTTTTAAAATTTACCTTTGACTGGAAAAAAGATAATACCCATAATTTTTTTTTGTATGTACGTGTGTGCATACTTGATGTTTATGGGGATTCTACTCCTACAGCATCATGAAATAGCCTGTTAACTAAAAGGTTAAAAATAAGTACAAGTAGAGATCCACACATTCCCACCAGTGTTGTTAAATACAGTGTTCTTTGTCAGTCACATGCACACACTTGTGCAATTCATTTAATCAAATACAAGTCAGGCAGTAGGGAATTAATTGGCTGAAAATCCTGGCACCAACTGGTTCACTTGTCAAATAGGCCTCTTTAAATAAGGCAATCCTTTCCTGCTGTTTTTTTCTTTTCCTTTAATATTATATTTTAATGCAATTTATGGGTTCCTGCTGCCAGGCCTTAATCCCTGGTGACCAGAAGTGAATATATGTGTAAGCAACTCACTGGCATGATTATGTATCTCAAACCGAAGTGGTAGAATGTTTGCCTTTAGTTTATTTTTCATTTCATTGAATTAAATTATTTTGTAATAAACAGGTCCCTGCTATGGTAGTGAAACCTCATAAACTCTTGAGTCTGAGTATGTTTTGGTACGATTGTGTCTCAAACCTAATGAAATCATGTGCATCTTTAAGCTAATCTTTCTACCTTTTACATTTAATTTTGTTAAATTCCACTTTATATACTTAGGTGACATATATTATCCCCAAAGAGTATGACCCTAGAGTTATTGCTTCAACTTTAATAATCATATTTATTTATAACAATTATGTAATGCTTTGTCAAGTTGAAATATTTATTGAAAATAAAGTAATTTTTACAGAAGATTTATTATATAAATTTATCAATGATAAAATGAAATTATGAGAAAGCCTTGGTGATTAAAATGACAACTACCGGTGGTTGTAGGTATGTAGAAAATCCATCATTTCTATGAATAGTATTATCTCTTCCTCCATTTGCTGCTCTAATATAATTTTAGCACTTTTATTGGAAATATATGACCCTTGCTTTTATTTGGCCAAGGTATCTACTTCATTTCACAGTCAGGATAGTAATTTAGCCATACTTCCATGTAATGCCATTGTAACTAAAAGATAAAGTGAAGATTGATTTTTAATTTTATTTTTTAACGTGAAGCATTTTCATGATGATATATATGATCATTATTCCTATGTTTCAATGAAAAAATTGTAAAATAACTTTGCCATTCTCTATGTAATATTTTATACTTGATATCATTTTTGTAGCTGTTTAAGGAGTGCTGCAGACTTCGAGAAGAGCTTGATGCCAAGCAGCGCTTTTGTGATGAAGAAATAGAAAGAATAAAAGGAGAAGCTGAAAAGAATAACCTTGAAAAGCTAAGGGAAAATCAAAGAGAAATAGAAGAGAGGTTGGGTAATGAATTCCGTGAGCAGTTGAAAAAGGCTGAAGCGACGCGTGATCATGCTGCTAAAATGCTCAAGGAACAGCTAGAAGCTGAACAGGTCAGTGTGAGTATCTGTTTACCTTCATGGTGTGTAAACAGTAGTTCTTTACTATAAACTCTACAGTAAAATAATTTTTCCAATCATTGCCTCTCAAATGATCACCACTGACTTGATAAAGGGGATCAGGATGGTGCGGTAGCTAGCATACGGGCTTCCCACCAAGAGGGCCTGGGTTCAAATCCTGGAGACAAATATTTTTCAGTGGTATCCCCATCCCTACTTGAGGTGCTTTGTGGAGAGCGCTTTGAGTGAGTGCAACGTCCATCAGATGGGACGTTAAACTGCGGACCCCTGAGCACCACAAGAGCAGGCTAATGCCGATGCCGGGTTTCTCTCTACCCTTTCCCATCCATCCCTAATGGCAATCTGCAAATGACCTTAGCTGTCAGTTGTCTCCCATAAAAACTACTGCTACTATTTGATAGAGATCCTGCTTTCTTTGTGTTATTTTTTCATCATTATATGCCTGATAAACTTTTCCTCTTCTTCATTTTTGAAAGGAATTCACTTTTTATGCTGATGTGGCAAAGAAAAACATGTTTTGCCCATTGCATCGAGCAGGTTTCGGAAGTAGCCCACTACAAATAGCATGTAACTGGTAATGAGAGGATTCAAAATTTAACAGCTTTAATATTGGTGGAATGTACTAATAAAAATATCAATAGTATTGTGTTACTGTATTGCTTTCCTAATTATCTCCACTTCAAACCAGTGGTGTCAAGGAAGAATTCTCATAATTGTCTTTCCTAGTAGTAGTTTTGAGGGGAGGCGACCGACAGCTAAGGTCATTTGCGCCATAGGGGATGGATAGGAAAGGATGAAGGGTGGAGAGAAACCCGGCGTCGGCATTAGCCTACTCTTTACGAAAGGCGCCAAGGGGTCCACAGTTTAACGTCCCATCCGACGGACGGCGTACTCACTCAAAGTGCCCTCCACAAAGCACCTCAAGTAGGGATCGAGATACCTCTGAAAAATATTCAACACCGCCGGGATTTGAACCCGCGCCCTCAGGGTGGGAAGCCAGTACGTTAGCCCCCGCACCATCTCGATCCCCTTGTCTTTCCTATTCCAATTTAATTCAAAGAAATGAGTCCTCTCCTGCTACCTTCCTACCTCTATCAAATGCTTCATTATCTTTGTATAAAATCATACGCTGTAATGTATGTTAGTTCACTTGCAAATATTCAGCCAAAATGAAAATATTGAGATAATGTGTAGAAGAGTTCATAAGATTTAAATATTTATTTTGAAATGGGAGTATTGAACATGACATTTATTTGATGAAATGACAACCGTTCATTTGTTTCACTTCTAGAGGATTGCATTTGGTGATTCTCCACCAACATCATGAAATCCTTTGGATCCCAGAAGGAAGGCTTTAGGAAGAGAAATTTTTGGCATAATTTTAGTATGGAGGCCTGTGTGGTCCTTAAACTCCCCAATTCATTTGTTCCAATAACCACAAATTTGTTATCAGTAGCCTTATTCAGTTCATATCAGCCGTCTGAATGTTGATTGGTAGAGTGAAAGGGAGGGATCAATGTTTTTAATGGTTCAAAAAAATTTCCTCGCCTTCTCTAGGGACATTTTACAAGAATTGGAAAATAAGTTTCATGTATTGGGCATGCTCATAGGTTCACAAACTCTTACAGGGAAGAACATTTGGAGAGATTTACAAAAAATTAAGAAGGTATACTTTGCTTTATGGCTTGTTTTAGCCCTGAAGACATACCGGTACAAAAAAGATATCTTGCTAAAAGAAAGATAGCTGAAGGTTTAATGTAAAATAAATAATGGTCATTGTATGGCATCATGTCAATCTCTGAAATGATCTTTTGTATGGCTTTGGATTAACCGATTATTTGGTAAATATTGCTAAGGTTTGGTCAAGAAGAGGTAGTCTACATCCAAATCGTCCATAGCAATTCAGAGTGGAAGTTTGTTTCCCATGTTGGTTCATTCTAAAAAAGGATATATTTATGTAATTGTCAAATCAATAAATGCTCATAAAACTCTAGGAATAAAGACAAAATAACAATGACATTCCAAGCGTAGCAAACCTTGACATCATGTAAGGCTGCCGTTAGATATACTGTAAATTAAATGCTAAATAGGTAATACAGTTTCTTGTGTTGATTTAATGTTGCTGTTAAAGTAAGTGATGATTGAACAAAAATTAAAAAGTGACTATCATTGGTGTATCAACTAAATGCTTTTCTCCTGCAAGTAATTAATTCTATAAAAGCTTCTTATATGTGTAAGTTACAATATTGCACATATCTTATGTTTTCAAGAGAAGTGTTCGGTGATGAATAAAGAAATGTTTAAGTAGAAATACTTAATATGATAGCTTTCATATTATCTTGGGCAATAGGAATATGCTCAAGTTCAATTATGTTGCATAATCTTGTTTTGATTTATTCACCGTGTATTTCTTTTTGGTGTGTTTTTAGAATGCATTTCTGGAAAAATATGAAGAGAAGTTACATGAATACAGTTTAAAAGTCAAGTCCCACTCCACGAGAACCATAGGAACTTCACCTCCTGATGATCTGCTTCTCAAAATGGAAAATACTATAGCCAAAGATGATTTGGAAAAGATTCTAAAAGAAAAAGAGATTGCAATGGAAGAAAGATTATTAAAGGAGGTAGAAGAAGCTGAGAGAAAAGGAAGACTAGAAGCAGAATCGTTATATTCAGGTAATCTAGATGTATTTAGGAAACTAATGGAAGCAAAAACTTTGCAAGTGGAAGAAGTCAGAGCGGCAATGGCATTGGAGAAGAGTCGCCTAAAAGCTGCCCTTATTGATGCAAGAGCTGATGCTGCAGAAGTAAAGGCTAAAGAAGAAGCAGGAAGAGAGTTGATTAAGTTAAGGGAAGGAGAAATGACTACTCTGAAGCTGCAAGTCTCACAATTGACAAAGGAACTGAAGGAATTGACTGATCAAGCTACAAATGAAAAAGATGCAATGGCTGAGACAATGGCCAGGTAATGTATGAACGTTTTCCCTGGAATATTTTCCTTAAACTTAATGACAAATCCTTTGAAAAACTTTAATTTGCCAGCTTCAATTATTCCATCATGGCTCATTATCCTATAAACAGAATATGTTATAACTATCACTTTTTCATTCATTTAAATTTTTTAGTATGGATGGATGAAGAATCTTAGTTGGAATTCTCAGGTTTTCACACAGGGCTGCCATACAAGGTCATCCATTAAAGTAATGCGTATTCTCAGAGAAAAATAGATTTGTGGATCATACTTGTAGAAATGCTTAAATAATCTTCCCCTGCATCAATACACTTGCAGAGACGTGTCTGCCATGTCTGGAAGGCACCCTAAAACTCCTCAATGGGAATGTCACTCAGGAATGTTGTAACATGCTTTTGGATGTTTTCCACAGTCCCCCAATGCTTTCCTTTCAGCTCCTTCTTCAGTCAGGGAAACAAAAAAAGTTGCCCTAAGCCAAGTCGGGACTGTAAGAGGGTTGGGGGACCATTGGGATAGTGCTCTAGGTCAGGAAGTTGGTAATGATGAAGGATGTGTGGCTGGGCGATTCATTGTGCCGGGTTACAAAGTTGAAAAACACACTTCACACGGAGGCATGTCTTTCCACTCAGACTGGTTGGAGCAAACTGTCGACCGGCTGCATTGGAAGGGCAGACCCCCCACCACATTTCGCGACCGGTTTTGCCGCACTGCCATGGATAGCCGTGTCACAATATAATATGTGCATTACTTTCATGATGGACCATGTATGTTAAATTATGAGCACTGGGACTTTTCCATATTCTGAAAATGCAGGTGCTAACCATTACTCTTATACCTGGTGTAAAATTAAAATCATGTGACCCCTCTCCACAAGCTATTATCTCTATTTAAATAAGGTAAAAATATTTAATTAAAAATATGCAATAGAAGACTTTTTAAGTTGAAGTATCTTCAGTTTTTCTTGTCTACCAAGTCATATTTCTGTGGTTACTGGACAGAGGTTGCATTTATCCTTTATATTATGAAATATGAGCAGCCGATTAGTCTCATGATGTATTTTCAGGATAACCTTAGATGATTATATTCAAAGTCAATATCTTCCTTCTGTGAATTCATGAGACGAAAGCTCTCACAATGTTTGTGTTATGGCCAGTGTTAGAAATATAATGTTTGACCTTCATTGATTCAGAGTATTGTTCCTCAAAAATAATTTGGCAGGAACTCTGACCATTTTTTATTTAATGAGAAATGAGCCCATAGTTTAAATTCTTCTTTAATCTAAAGAAAAATTTCATAACTTTTAAGCACTTATTAAGAGAAATGAAGTATGACCTCAATGGTGGCCATTGAGTTGTACAAAAATATTCCCTCGCTTTTCCAGGACTTTCCAGTCCTCTGCAATAAATCCCTAGGTCCTTCGTGCATCATCACTGCTGCTTTCTTCCATGCTCTTCTCTATGCGTGCACAACATGCCGTGAAAGTTTTCCTTTATTATTGATACCTTTTATAATAATTTAAGGAATACTATATACTAAATTCACTCCATGAAATTGATTATTTAATAGGAATATACTTGTGGTCCACTAAATCATTACCCCCATACATTGGCATGAGTTTAATTTTCCAAGGGTGGATAATTCAGTCTGGTTTCATCTGCAACTAGTATTGCTATTGTGTAAGGAGTGGCAGCTGGTTAGTCTGGCTGGCTATCCTGATGCTTACGATACAATTAGCCTCTCAGATGCATTATACAAAGGAAGTGGCCAAAATTAGGTAAAGAGGCTTTTGGTATCATTTTTGTAGATAAAAATTCTTTATATATATTTATTTGGTCATTTATTCTATGTTTTGACCATTGGCCAATTACTCATTTAATCAACCATAGATCAGATGAATTAGTCAACTACGATCTCTGAATTGAATGTGTAGGCAATAATTGATTGGTAATAGGCATTGTGATTAATTTGATTGCCAGTAATTGATTTTAAGTTGGCATCCCTAATTTCCATCCAAATCAAGATCTGCTTTGGCTTAGAACTTGAGTCACCTGTTTTTCTCCTTTGGCTTGCATGCCAGCTATGATGGCCACTGGCTGTCTGTGCTGCATGAATGGCTGGTAGCACACTGTAGGGTTTGTATGTCAACATAATGAGGGATCAGAACAAGGTTGACTCTTCGTCCTTACTTGGTGAAGTACAGGTACTACTAAGTAAAGTCTTCGAAATCAATCAATCTCTAGATGATTTACTAATCAGACAATTAAAAGATACTTTTGCCATTATAGCAAAATCTAAAATGTGCCCTTTTCTGTATTTAATATTACTTTTTGGGAATTCTAGAACTTTCCAAAAATGTTCCCTGATTCTACCATGGTGTCTGGGACAGCAGTCATCCTGTCAACAGGTCATGCATCCCAATGAATCTTTCAAACGCTTGAATAAACTGACCCACCTTGTCTTTTTATTTACAAGTCCCAACATTCATAAAAAGGGTCAACGCAGACAGTAGAGATCATGAAATAGGTGTAACAGTAGAACTTAGACTATGGCACACATGAGACTATCAGCTGTACTTCTTAATGTACTGCGGAGAAAGCAATGAACAATGAACTCCTATTATTGGTTAAATAAGATTCCTCTTTTCTGAATGTTATTTTTTCCCTTCTTTATTAACTCCCTAAAATTTTCTAAATATAATAAATTTTGCCCAAGTAAAGACCTCTATCTATCTAAAACTCATCATCAGTTTTACTCTGAGTAATTGCATAGTAAAGTTGATATGCTACATATTCAAATAATATAACCTGTATGCTTAGCGGTTTTTCAAAGTGCTGATATACTTGCGTTGAAGCATGGAAAATAACCAAGAATTTTAATAACTTTCTCATAAACCTGTTGGGACAACTATTATATTTCTTAAAACTGGGACATACCCAGTTTTCTGGTGTGCATTGCAAACCTGCACACGGTTGAAGAGAATAAGTATCCATGCCCGATGGGGCATGGGGGTCATGTTGTTTTTGGCTAAAAACTTGTGCACTGAAATGGCTCCATGAGCCAGAGCATTGTCATGGCAGAAAACCTAGTCCTTCATATCCCTCAAATCGGGCCTTTTTTGTTACACACTGTTACGTAACGCAATCTTCTCAAAACCGTCAAATAGAAAGCATGATCAAAATTCTGACCTAGTGAGACAAATTCATGCACTATCCCTCTCAAATCAAAAAACAAAGAGCATCATCTTGAGGTTTGGTTTCACTTGAAGATTTTTTTCGGGCAAGGCAATAATGAAGTTTTCCACTGGCTTGACCGCTCTTTGGATTTTGGGTTGTAACCACAGCACCATGAATTGCCACCGGTAGTGACCTTGGATAAAAAATCTGTGTTGGTTCAGAGATGGTCTTTCAATGCATGGCAAGTTTCAATTCGATTCTCATTTTGCAGTTCAGTCAGGATCTAAGGCACGAAATTTGGAGTGACACTTCTCATCTTCAAATCTTACAACAAAATTTGCTGAACTCAGCTCCACGTTGTTCCAGATAACGTACTAATCTCTTCAATAGTCTGTCATCAGTCTTCAAGCCTGATTGCACAAACTTTTTCAACATTTTTGTCAATTCTAAAAGTTGACGGATGTCCTGAATGAAGTTTGTCATCAAGTGACTTTTCACCTTCTTTTGAATGAGAAAACCATTGATACACTTGAGTTTTTCCCATAGCACAATCCTTGTAAGCTGTTTTTAACATTACAACAGTTTCTGCTGCGTTTTTCCCTATCACTAAGCAAAATTTGACAGCGGCATGCTGTTCATTTAAATCTACAATGATGAAAAGCAAGGAGCAAGTGAAATTGCTTTTACAAAACTAATTGTTGTGACAGAACACAACCTTCCCAGACAGCAACAATGCATGTGCAGAAGTCAAGAGCTATTTGCTCTGACCTAGCAGAAGAAATGTGTACTATGTGAGGCAACTGCAGCACTATTCCAGTTATTTTTGGTTACCCCCTCATATTACGTTTTTGTTCTCTTGCCTCAGCTCTGAGCAGGGCTCAGTATTATATTACCCATCACTCTTTTACATGCTACATGATATATTTTTTTCAGGGTTAAGAATTTATGTTTGTAAAGACCAATGAAATTCATTAGGTTCTTCTAATACTTGGAAGCCAAGCTATCCGGTGCATCAATATTCCTGAACTCGAATTACTGAATGCTATACATGGTACACAGATTGTGGTTTACATATGTTCTTTTAACTAATTGCAAATTTGATTAGGGGTTAAGGAGTGTTCTATGAATATAGGGTATGAGTGCACTTGGTGGCTTCCCTTGAAAAAGATGTTTTATGCTAAATATACCAATTGTTAAACATCATCAAAAATAAAAGGCAAAGAGTTATATAATGAAAGTAAGTTACTTAGTAATGATAAAAATATTATTTATTCATATGAGAAGAATGAATGGAAAGCTAGCATCATCTAATGGAAGAAAAATAATTGTCACATTCATTGGGTGATCACCGATGAATTCTAATGAAAATTGTTTTTGGAGAAATAAATCTCTTAGATGCATAACTAAAAGTAGGTATTACAAAATCCTTGTGTATGCACTGCTTAAAAAATGAGGTATTAGAGCATCAAAAACGATAATGAAATGAGAAAAATGAGGAGGAAAATAGATGATAGTAATATTATTAAGAATGGAAGCCATGTAGCATAAGATGAGAGTTGTGGAAGTAAGGTCTTGAAATGAAGATTATGTTGTACTGGAGTAGTCAAGTTAGTTGAAGTGACTAAGTAGCAGCTAATAGAGTGAAAAAAATTAGTAGGTTGCAGTATACCAAATTTCTGTTGATGTTGAAGAAGGTAAGCAATTGGAAACTTAATCAAGCTTTTAGATGAAACTTATACCAAGGAAAATCTTAGCTCTTCAAAGTATCTCCTGGCTGTCCTACATATGCATTTGCCAAAACTGAAATATGTTAGCCTTTTTCTCTCGGTAGTTATATTTCAAGCATACCTTTGTGTCATATTCACATCCTATTAATCTATGCTGTCTACAGTGATGATATGATTTGACTGCCAGACCCATTAATCAGCATAGAGTGGTCTTGCAAATAAGAATCAACCCCTGCTTATAAAACTATGGTTAAAATTCAAAAATTATTGTTCATTATTAACAAATTTATTAAAAAACTGGCATGAAATACCAGAAAGATTTTGCAGTACCAAAATTTATTTGCAGTTCAGATTCATTCTTTTTAAACTGGGAATTTGAAATTACTTAGGAAGACTGGTTTGGAATAGTAGCCTCAGTATACTCGCAGTTGATTTTTAGCCACACGTTTTCCCGCCTGGTTTTTTTATTAAGGTAGATTTTAGAAAATCCCGCTACATACACATAGCTACATTTTTATGCCCTACTTAAGAACACTAAATGAATATTTAACACCTTGCATTACAGAAACAATTCTTCAACACCACATGCTTCCAAACCTCCATTTAGTCCAACATGCCTATTCTTCTCCTATCTCTACCGGAGTAACCTAATAGTCTCCCATCTTCAACATTCCATTGCCTCTCAATGTGCTCAGTATCTTTTTTTCTGACTTTTAAATGTGTCATGTCACCTTCTATCCACAACACCCACATCTCAAAGGCCTCCAATTTCCACTTCTCCTTTTACTTCAATGGCCCATTTTGGCAGCCATACAATACTATGCACCATATTTAAATCTTATGTACAAGTATAGTACTTGATTTGAATATTAATTGTTTCCTTCAGCATAGATAACTTTCATCAAATTCCCATTCTTCTGACCTTTAATAATTTTCTCTGCCTTTATTATAACACAAAAAGCACTCCACAATCAAATTAAAATGTTGGATGAAAAAACATTGAAACATATGTAACAGTACTTTCCCACATAATAATAATAATAATAATCTTTATTTGCCCAGAAGACACTGACACAATGTAATAGATACATCAGATAAGTGTATAGGACACGTCATATGTACATATAGATGTTAAACAATGATGAAATTCAGAAAAGCATGACACAATAATAAATTTTTTGCATAAAATATATTCCATATTCAGTATAGTTATTTTTTCTCCATGAATTCCATTACAGAATAAAACTGTTCTTTCCTTAAAAATGATATTAATTTCTTTTTTAACAGGACTGGATCCTTTACGTACTTAAAATCGTAAGGGAGCCTGTTCAGTGCAAGGAGGCCCATTGATTTAGGCCCCAGGGATGTATTTAAAGTCCTGCAATAAGTTTGATGCAGGTCTCTGCAGGCTCTGGTTTGGTGGCAATGAACGTTGTCATTTGTCATATAATTGGATATATTACTTTTAGCAAAAATGCATACGACATAAATGTAAATACATGGAACAGTCAGAATATTTAACCTTTTGAAGAAGGAAAGACAAGGTGCATTGTAGGGAGCATTGCATATTAATCGTATTAAACATTTTTGAGCTTTAAAAATTGAATCAGAATGAGGGGAAGAACCCCAGAACAGAATACTATAGATAATAAAAGAATAAAATTCTCCGTAATAAATTGAAAGTAAGATATCGAGGCTTACAGATTTCCTAATACTTCTAATAAGAAAGCAAATGGAATTTAACCTGCTACGAAGATTGCATATGTGTTCATCCCTGGGGGGATCGAGATGGTGCGGGGGCTAACGTACTGGCTTCCCACCCTGAGGGCGCGGGTTCAAATCCCGGTGGTGTTGAATATTTTTCAGAGGTATCTCGATCCCTACTTGAGGTGCTTTGTGGAGGGCACTTTGAGGGAGTACGCCGTCCGTCGGATGGGACGTTAAACTGCGGACCCCTTGGCGCCTTTCGTAAAGAGTAGGCTAATGCCGACGCCGGGTTTCTCTCCACCCTTCATCCTTTCCTGTCCATCCCCTATGGCGCAAATGACCTTAGCTGTCGGTCGCCTCCCCTCAAAACTACTACTAGTGTTCATCCCATGATAAATTTTTATTTATAACAACTCCCAAAAACTTGGATCTAGAAATTTGAGGTACACACGTTCCCCCTAGGTCAATGGCCAATGAAGCAGGGGCTTTATTTTTATTAGAGAAGTATATGAGTCCAGACTTGTCAGGGTTGAGTTTCAGAGAATTTTGTGAACACCATTCACAAAGAAGTTCGGAAACTCTAGCTGCTGTCAAGGTCAAGTTGTTTAGCGATGGTGCTGATACAATTACGTTAGTGTCATCAGCATATAAAATTGGCTCGGCTCCTGGAACTGACTGCAGAACTTTTGGTAAGTCATTAATGTAAAGTAAAAATAGGATAGGGCCCAAGACTGAGCCTTGGGGTACACCTAATGTAACTTCTTTACTAGGAGAAGTAAAATTAGTACCGTTCTTTGACAAAATAACCTGTTGGTGCCTTGCGCTGAGGTAAGATTTGATCCAGTTATAAGGGATACCTCTGATGCCATAGTGTCCTAATTTGGACAAGAGTAACTGATGATTAACTAGGTCAAAAGCCTTGGAAAAATCGAAGAATAGTCCCAAGGTTTCAATTCTATTATCAAGATTTGAAAGTATTAGGTTTACGAGGTGATAGGTAGCTGTAGATGTAGATCTGCATTTCCTAAAACCATTCTGTGAGCCAGACAAGAGATTAAAAGATTCAAGAAATGATGTAAGTCGATTATGGAAGACCTTTTCAAATAGTTTCCCTATCTGGTTTAATAAAGGTATTGGACGGTAAGAATTCATATCCTGCTCACTACCTTTCCCTTTATAAAGTGGTACAACTTTGGCAATTTTAATGGCATCAGGAAAAACACCAAGTTGTAGGGATTTATTAATTAGGAAGAGTATCTGTTCCTTGATAGAATTAATTGATTTTTTTATCACAATCCCTGGGATACCATCTGTACCAGGACTACTTTTGTTAGGGAATTTTTTAATGATGTTCATCAGTTCCAGTTCAGTACAAGGAAGCAGGTACAATGAATTAGACAGGCTTGGGATTAGAGGATAATTAACAGGAATTGGAGTATTTGTAGTAGTCTGGTGGGACAAGTAGAAGTCATTTAAGTTGGATGCCATTTGAGAGTAATCAGAAATAACATTACCGGTGGAGTCCTGTAATTTGAAATCATGATGATTATTGATAGAACACTTAGCTTCCTTTATAATCTTCCAAATTTCTTTAGATTTGTTATCGGCATTGAGAATTCTACAGTTGTTAAATGTTTTTTTAGCCAGTTGTAACTTTTGACGGTACGTTTTTTTCAGTGTTCTATACTCCAAGCAGTCTATCGAGTTACATTTATTTTTATAAGAGATAGCTAACTCCTTCATTTTTTTCGAGAGGCATCGTATTTCATCGGTGACCCAATGGTTTCTAGTATTTAAGGACAAGTTTCTAGTTTTGTGGGAGACCAATGGAAAACAAATGTCAAAGTAATATCGATATGAAGAATAAAAATACTCAAATGAGTCATTGTAGGATCTGAGTTGGTATAAATCAGACCAATCATGGGACTTCAACATATAATTGAAGATAATAAAGTTTTGCTCTGTAAACTGCCTTTTATAAATTTTTTTGCAGTGACTAGGAGAAGAAATTAAAATCTTGCATAGAAGAGGATAGTGATCTGATATGTGGGATTTGATTACTTCAGTATTTACTTTTCCCAAATCAATGTTTGTTAAGATATTGTCTATAATAGTAGAGGAAAGGCCGTTTACCCTAGTGGGTTCGGTATTAGTAACACAAATGTTGAAAGAGGTAAGGATATCTAAGAATTCCTGTTTGGCTTTGGAATTACTTGCGAAATCACAATTAAAGTCCCCAGTTATAATTAAATTAGGTTTTGGTATAGCATCATGAATTAGCTCTAATAGTTTGGCAAGTTTGTTAAGAAAAACACTAAAATCACTCGAGGGAGAACGATAGATAGATAATAAATGATATGCGACATTATTTACACTGAGACCCACGACACAGGACTCGAAGGACAACTCTTCATTGAGAAAATCCTGTGAGAAACAGGTTGGGAAAAGGCGCACACACTGTGAAACTAGAACCAATACACCTCCATTTCTATGCTTTGAGCGGCAAAATACATCGGCGATGACTAACATAACATTCACATGAGACTAACAAATTTATAAATCCTAATGGCCTTTCGAAGAGTTAGCTCCTCCTAACTATTCACAAATAAAGAAACTTAATACCCCTAGTGTTCTTGATTTGGTGTATCAGGACACATTACTTTCCAAATGTAAGCTGAGTCACTAATATCATCTAACTTGAAGCAATATATTTATAATACCCAAGTGGAAATTTTGGACATTCACTTTGTTCATAGCCAAATCTTCCAGTGAATAATATTCAAAACATTTTTTTTTAAAAGCATGAAAGAGAAATAATGGGAACCACATCTTGAATTTGGACAATATAGTGACAGTTCAAATTTTCACTGAACTGTGTGGTTGAATTTACTCATAGCTCACAAGATAATCATCCTGATTTATAACATGTGCAAGCAAAAAAGACTAATGAACAAATGATGGTGGGCATAGGTATCCTCTGTGTACTTCCTTGATCTGATTAATAGTCTTTAATTTCTTACATCTCGTAAAGTGAGAGACAATGAAGGGTAGGATTGTGGCATGTTCAATTTACTTTTACAATATTAACATGACAAAAATTTGCACATTTCCTAGTACTAATAAAAGTGTATTATAAGACTTTTTAACCTCTCAGTTCCCTGGCCTCAATGGTAATCACAGTGATTAACCCAAAGATTGGTTAAGAGGTAAGGGTAGGTATTACCTAACACTATTCACAACAGCATTTATTTATTTCAAATAGAATTTAAGAAGGCATTTACAGTGTTAAATGTAATACTTCTTATCTAATGTGTGTATTCCTGCAAGCTCCCTCTGCACCAGCTGTATTTTCTTTGTTCATACTGTAGACTTGGTTTATAGTAAAAAGCTTTATTTCTGCAATGTGTATCAGTTCAGTGACAATTGCCCAAATTTGAATAAATGCTACTTTACCTATGCTCTGTTTTCCTATTTCAGATGGGCCTCTGATGTGCAAGTGATGAAAGCTGCCCGAAGGAATGAGAATAGGAAGCTTGTTCAGATTTACAAAAATTATCAGGAAATGAAGAAAACAGTGGGCAAATACAAAGTGTACTTGGGAAATAAGGACAAACAGCTGAAAAATGACCATAAACAATTAGTGGAAAATTTCACCAGTGCCCTTAACATGATTGACAAGAGAATGAAGGAAGTGTGCATTAATCAAGATTCTCACACAGCAGAGAGATTAGCAGCAATTGAGGCTTCTTTTGATAAGAAATCTGAGAAATTGGTACATAAGTTGAAACTCCTTAAAAGTGAGCTATCTGTATGACCTAAGATTGCTGGGAGCAATGCTCTCTTTTAAATGTACATAGAGACGACGTAACCGAAGCATTGCCTTAACTGTTTTTTCAAACGTTGTTAATGTTCAACTGTAAAAAGGAACGAAATATTTTTCATAAATAATTTATTTTTATAAATTTTATGCACTGCTGTGCAACGTAAAAATATTTATTGTGAACAATGAATGATCAGATCTGATGTTGCAAACACTTCCATTCACGAAAAATGCAATACAAGTTTGTGATAATTATATAACAAAGAGCATTCTTACTTCTAACGTTCACCATACGATGCATAACTGAAAATGATTCACTTCACATGGAGTTCAACTGAGTCGGTCTCTTTTCAGAGAAGAAGTTCTTTAAGATTAATACTTGTCCAATTCCTACCAAGAGTATCGCTACGGTCTCAATTAGGGAATACTTCATCACTCGCTCGTTTAAATCTTCGGCTCTTTTACGACCTTGTGCTTCTCTCAGCCTGTGATGAGTTTGATAGTCAACCATACTATTCAAACTCTTGTGTATTTCCTGCGCAGAAGACTCCATCTGTAAAATAATGCACACCGATAGTTACAATTGCAATAATTGGTAACACTTGCAGCGTTCAGTCACTTTAATCATATTACCTGAGTCATTACGGTTACATGATCACCAATTCCTGGCAGAGGCGCTTCTTCTCCTACTTGGAAGTCCATATATACTAGCTTATGGACGAAAGTAGAGAACTCATTACTGAAGCATACCACGTATACTCCTGACATTTTGGCAGTAAATGTATGGCTGTCATACTGCGACTTCATCTGCTTGTACAATATCTCCCTATTCGGGGCTTCTAACGTCACATCAACATCATACTGGCCACCCGTCACCACCTAAGTTATTAATATAAAATTAGACAAGCAGGAGTAAAATTCACCATATCTATGAATACGTAGAGCTCATAAATACCTGAAATTCTAATGTAGCAGTAACATTTTTATCGATCTCCTGAAAAAAGCATTCTTTGGCGTTGTCCGGCAATTCGAACGTTAGTTCGACACCGTCAGCAAAGTAACAACACGCTAAAATTCCCGTCAGTACTGCCAATATCAATGATGAATCCATCACCAATGTTAGCTTACTTTCACATTTAGCTTAATATCACAGTCAATTTCTGTGTATGTACAGCCTAACAACTAATTTTTCATAAACGCAAATTCGACTGCATACCCGACGTGGCCGGAAGCGGAACATTACCACAAATTGCCATCTGGCGTCGTTTGATAACAACAATCGTGGTACCTCGTTCAAATGTGTCCAATCGATGTTTTCCGTTTAGACACAGTAAAACTTTTTATAACTTCAATAAATATTGATAGAATTTTCTTCAAAATTGCTATTTTTGAATTGAAAATGATAATGGTTCTCCGGGCAAAGTCCTGCCAATATCATTGCGTCACTCATATTGAATATCGGAAATATGGCTGGTGTGTGATAACTTCTTCCCCTAACGCATGATAAGTGCGAAGCATGTATAAAAAAATATGTTATCGATCATATGTATAGAATCCAACAAACTCAACGGTATGTACATTATTTGGATGTCAAAGTTGTTATCATGCCGAGATAGTTTTCTTGCCTTATAATAAAATGGTAATGAGCAATTTCAATAGTTTTCTAAGACTGTAACGTGCTTACTTCGGAAAACACGTGCACTATGGCACTCAATGCGTTGTCCCAATCAAAATCATTCGTGATATTTGGCATTATGGTGGTCACCGTGATAATGGTGGTTTATTCAAAATTTAAGTACAATTTCATTAGGTATGTCGGCAAGCGATGTGTATACTCGAAATAAACACATATTGTCGTACTATGTTTACTGCTATTTTCTATTTTGAATGGATTTATTTTATTTGAATGAGTGAGTATGAGACAAGCAGGACACACTTCAAAGGAAATCACACAAAAACATTCAATGAACAATGCTTAGGTGATTGAATAGCTCATGTTTCTAGCCACCAGTATAGTGACTATTGTCGAAGTCGTCAGATAGTTGGCCGTTAATTGATGTGAAAGCAAGGAAGGGTACAGCAATACCTAATTCGCTCGTAATACTCATAAAATTATTTATAACTATGGATAAAAGATAATTAAAGGTGCATTTCACATTTCCTACTTTAAAAATGAAGAATTCATTCTTACGATAATCAGCCTTCATCAATCCTCTTTACATCAAGGAAATAAACAATAAAAGTTCTAAAAATCGGCCAAAATGTTTTTGGGCTAATTAATTGTTGAAGACTCCTTTCTTCTTGAATAAATATTTGATGTCACTCCAAACATCCATGTTCCTTCCATATAGTTATCCACGGTTTAATCCAACCATCACTGATCTTTTTAAAAATGCGTTGTCTCTGGCATAACTTTGTGGAATTTGCATAACATATTGAAATGAAATCATTGACTTTGTGATTCCTTACGATTTATTTAAAAACACTAACCAGGTTTCGACGTGAACGTCAGACTTGGAAGAGTGGTAGGTCTAGGAGTGGGCGGGATACAAAATTTCGTTGGCGAGTTCATCCTTGCAACGGACGCATTTTTAAATTTCCAACTGCTCCAAAGCATAGAGCCTTAGGCTTTTATTTTCAAAATGAAGAATTTTAGTCAAAAAGTCACTTTAGTGGTCATTCTCGATGAGGTGCTTCGCAAAGAGGGATGTTATGTTCTTATTCTGTACGCCTGTTTGTTGTTCTTTTATCCTTTCTGTAAATATTCGTCCTGTTTGCCCTATATACTTCATGTTACATTCAAAGCACTTAAATTCATACGCTCCACTCCTCTTCTTTTTGGAAAATTTGTCTTAAGTGTGAGAGATCAGGTGCTTAAGGCATGAACCACTATAAAAGACAAATTTAATTTTTTCTTAATGTAAAATTCTGATTGCTTTTTCAGACATCACAATGCTTCAATTGAAACACTTAGCCAAGCTTAATTTGAAAATTTCCGCATTTTAGCCTTTCTTTCATCCTTCGGAAAGTTCCCCTTCCATTTGATATCTTGCTTTTTAATTCCACCGAATAGCCTCCATGCAAAATCACAATAGCAAACGTGTGAATGGTCTTGGTTTTTTACTTCATCAGCTTTTTATCTTCCTTCGGTATATTATTGGCTCATTCCTCCAAACCAATCGCTTTATCCTGCCGATGTTTAACTCCTCTCTCTTCCATCATTTCCCACTATTATTTCCCTGGTTCAACCAACTGCCTTGCGTACTAAACTTTTTCTATCATTCTCCAATATTTAAAACCTACTTTACTCATGCATGCCTAAGAAATTTTGAAGCTGAAATGAAAAAAAAAATTAGCGTAATACACGTACAAAATGAAAATGTCCCTGACAGCTATCCTTGCCCAAACACAATATTGATGGCACTGAGGAGAATCAACGTTAGGAATAAGATATGAAAGACTAGCACCAGTCCTAGTCTAACGTAACATGTGTAACCTGCCGTTTTTGTTACTACGTGTCGAATTTGGGTTTGATACATTCTAATTCGACCCAGCACCGCCGACTCTATTGGTAAACTAGTGGCCGTTTCGAGATTCTGAATCCTGATAAAGCTGTCTCCCATCATTCTTTCCAAGCCCGAAGTCACCAGAGCGTATACAAACTGTGCATGTCTTCTCTGTACTCCAACCATAACAATAGGGTTAACGGACAGGTTAGCACTAGACCGGCAGGTAAGAAAATTGTGTGGCCGACACACATAAAAAGTACACTCACATGGGCCATACCAAGCCATTCTTCCTACCATCAATCATGAACTTTAATAAAATCACGCCTGAAAACATTTAACCAGAATTAGTGACAAAATGCTTGCATGTTGCTATCAAGGGCGAACCCAGAATCGATTGTCGGGATAAGAAAAGCAGAATACCATTAGTAAGAGTGTCACGAGGGAAAGGTTGGGGGAAGGTATTCCCTTGGTCTGTCACTAAGTATGAACTATTATGGAGTGTCACGTTGCTCGTCGAAGTGGTTCATCTGAGCAGTGCTTCTTGAAAATGATACTTGGCCGTGATGCCGGCTGGAATGCTTTTCAAAGAGTGATCCTCTGCAAATCGTCGGACGTAGGGCCTCAGTGGGCTAACTGGAAAGAAATCTTTATTGCAACCCGAGTAGGCAAACGTGTACCGGACCCTGAAACCTTCGAAAAATAAATTATAGTCGGCTCAATGAGAAAATTTCCGACCCATTGCGTTGTCGCCATCACTGAACCACCTAAGGTTTATATTGACGGTTTCCGCTCTGCATTCATCCCCTTTGTGGAGAGCAAACCCCTTGTCCGTGTCTACGGTTACGATGTAATAAGATGTTTGTAATTATTGATTTAAAATATTTTTCTCCTATTTATCGCGTCGTAGATAAATAAATTCTCTCATACTCGTGATTTTTTCCGTTCTTATACGTGCTGGTAATTCCGTAAATCATATAGCCACTTATCTCAAATCTGAATACACCACGGCATTCTCCCTTTTCTATCTTTTTTCATTAAAGGAGATTTTATAACTAAAAAATATTTGGTTTGCGTAATGTGTTTCCGTGTGAGTTTATGTCAAACGTATAGTAGTGTGGCATTTTTGCGCCATCCTTGAGCAATGAGGCCTTGGTCAAGTATTTTTCTCTACTTTTACTCTATTTATACTTAACACATTATTTAACTATTCTTTTCCTCTCCTACTCCCCACATCCCTATTATTCGTCTCAGAGAGAGAAGTCTCAGGTTGGGTGAGGGATATCATACAGTCGGGAAGTATCGACTATGCAACAAGATGAGGATTACACAATGTTATGAATCAGCTCGCTAGGAGTCATGAGGTATTCGTGAATAGTATAATGAGAGGGAAGGTTGAAAGAAGTATGCCCAACACTTAGTTCCAATTTAGAAAGATGTGAGAAAAGGGCACCACGGCATAGGGATATAAAGAAATCAGCACAGAGCAGGGAATAGTGGCGGCGTGAAATCACCTACTAATGGTGTTTATGAATTGTCAAAATAGGAATTCCCCGCGTTATGCGCAATCCAAAATAGCGCTGAGCAAACTAGCGGGACTCGAGTGGTAAGTATCTCAACACATACAATATCGCTTCACGCCGGTGCGCTCGTGGGCGAGTTCATTCTTGGTCAAAATTGCACTTCTACGAAAAAGGCACTCCTTAATTGCTTTCTTTGAACATATTTAATCAAATTCATTGCCGCATCGAAGTTTAGCTGGGTAATGGGGAAAGACGGAAGACTGGTTTTTATACGAATATCACATTAATCAATACTGCAGGGCCTCTAGTGCTCTACCGTGTTCGTATCCTTAAATTCATTACGAAATACCGCGGAAGCCTCGGCCAGAACATCATTTGTGTTAATATGGAGTTATTGTGTAAATGTATACCACCCAAGAACATTCATCATTTTACTATGCTTGCGCGTTCTTAATTCTCATGTTCATTCTATTTTTTCTTAAGAATTCGAAACAATTGGATTGACCATGTTTCATTTTTTCTTGCTCATATTACCGATTCATCAAGTTAATGGAAATAAAATATGGGGTTGTACCCGAAGGATATCACCTTGTGAGAGAATTGGAGATCGTACTGCATTAGGGCATAAAATTGCATTTCGTTTTCCTTATTATTTGGGTGCAATCTCGGTAGTAATTTTCCTCTGAGGAATCTGGAATCATACCTTAGACCAGGGTAGGCGAACCTTCTGGCGATTGAGTGCTCACGTATATGAACGTAATTAGCATATACTCTTGACTCGTGTGCCAACCCAACGAGTGATCACCGTGGAATTGCCCGTAGCTCCCTCTTAACTCTGCGTGCCAAAATAATTACTCTGCGTGCCACTTTGGGCACGGCGCCTTAGGTTCGCCACCTATGGCACTTCCCCCTTGACACTAAGATGAGTTTTTCCGTTAGTCTGGCAGTTTCCTTGCGGCATAAGAATAAAAATTGGTAGGTAGATATGCAAAATTAAATGTTATAAGAATTACGCAAAACTTCATGGTATCGTATTCTTATCGAGGCGTAAGATGAAAATATCGTCATATTGTTTAAAATGATATCCTTAATCTCATTTAGCATCTCGTATAATTTACCTCTGATTGACGTGAAAATTCAACGAAGTCTTCTTATCGTATCTCATGTGGGAAAATTATTATATATGGAATATAACCAAGGAACATCTTCTAAAAACGAATGAACAGTGCTTTACGATACTTAATGACTGCCAAAATGTGATCATCTTACTTTGAACGAAAGTTTTATTGTGAAATTTCTAAAACGCCAATATAAAAGTCTTATCTGTAAGCAAATTCAAATGTTTGGAATTGTATTTTCTCAGGCTTATGTCTTATACCTCACTTGCGAAGATACTGTGGTCCACGGGATACATTCATCCCTCGAGTGGATTACTTTGATTTGCAAAAGTATCACGGTATGGTCCACTATAATGGATTCTTAGTAGTTGTAGTCATTAGTGGAGGCGTCCGACAGCTGAGGGAATTTTCAACTCTAGGGATGGGTGGATCATTTGGTAGTGGTAGCATTGCCAGGAAATGGAGGAATGGTGGAGTGAAACCCAGCATGAGCCTACTTAAAACGAAAGGAGCTAAGGAGTTCACAATGTTGTGTCACATCCGACGGTCAGCGAAAACCATTTGAAGTGTTCTCAAGGAGGGATCGAAATACCACTGAACAATCGCGCCACTGCCAGAATTCGAGCCCGGTCCATTTGATTGGGAAGTCTATTCCCTAGTCATTGCACCAACCCGTTCACCCTTTTCTCCAATATGTCAGTGATTCCAGAAAATTTCAGATTTTCATCAGCTTTTTTTATTTTTTTCTGTGTCGAAAGCCATTTATAACGAGTTCGAATCAGGAGCAAATACAGGCTGCCAATCTCACCATACGAGATATATCCTATGTCACAATAAGACCAGTACCTGAAAATCCCAGTAATTTAGATTGTGAAATAAAATTGAAAAATGTCTCTCGGAAGTTGAATCTAAGACTCAACAAAATTTGTATTTTTGTCTATGTTCCCTTATAATCCAATATTCGATGACTTTTTCAAGGGGCGGTTCAAGCACAGTTCACGGAGTTTGAGATTTTTTATTATTTTCAGCTGTCACTATTACCTCACAATAGTTACAATTGAGCTTACACTTCCTAATGCTCCCATTGTTCCAATTAGCGTTCTTCTTAATAAGTGCAGAAAATCAACACATTAGGGAGATGGTCGACATTCGTTTAAACTTCCACCTACTACCCCTTTCAGCAGACCGGGAAAATAAGTACTCCTCCGAAAGTTTAATGTACTAGAAATAATAATACGGAATGACATATTACAGCTTCATTGCAGTAATGTCTAGGATATATATTTTGTATGTTAGAAGGTAGTGCCCTAAATGCCAGGGTCAGTAGCACTGACGAGTGCCTATGATCTTACAGGATGTAGTTGTATCTACGTGACGTGTCATCCAAACATCTCCTTACGAGTCATGATAGGCCAAACAAACGCCTTTGAAACTGTAACATCATTTATGGATCCCGACATGGGTACCAGTCCTGTGTGCCCAAGCATTACGTAAGGGGACACATATAGTCTGCCATCTTTTTGCAATGCCACTCAAACAGCATCAACATTGATGCAAAGATAAACGTTATTTTTCTTCAAAAATCAATGCACTTATTTCACAATTTTCTTCATTTCTTTCTTTTTCATTTCTTATTAAATAGTAATTATTTTTTAACAATTTCAAATAACTTTAGGAGATGCCAAGAAAGTTACTCTAACGAAGTCATCCACTAATGTGCATTAAAATGCAACAATTTCAAATCGATAAAATGATTCATCTCGACCGCGATTCGAACCTGGATTTCCAACCGAGCACCTGTATCCGGATATCGAGGGATCCAGATTCGAATTCCGGTCAAGGCGAATGATTTTTATCCTTTGAAATCGCTGCAATTATTTCTTCATTCATATTAATTCGTATCCTATGCATGTCGTACATTTTGCTTACCTTGCCGATGGATGAACGCGAACAGTCCATCTGAAATTTTATCCATTTTGCGAAAAGATCTAAATTTACATGCGGAACAAAAGCCAACGAGTGCTGCTTCCGCAAGGGACAGGGGAAATTAAATTTTGGGTGAATTAATGTTTAAACATAATACAATCGAAGTGCCCTTGAGAAATGATTGTTTATACTTATCTTTATGATTATCAATTATTCCCAATCAATTGATTCTACCGTTATGTCTGTTTAGCTCAAGCCAGTCAGTGAAATAGAACCAGTTAAAGAAAATGTTTTTAGTTGGATAGTTAAAAATTGCGTGACATTAATTAAAAATTTGCAATTAAAAAAATGTTTTTTTGGAAATACGTCCAAAATTTGAAATAAGATTTGAAGAGAGACGATGACGGCTAAAGTTTTAATTTGACATCCATTATTTAAAATGAAATAACTGCCGTTTCGTTTAAAGTTAGCGCTACTATTTTTGAGTTGCGCAGCGTCGTACACACTGCAACCTACAGGAAACGCACATAAACCAATACATATAAACATGGGCAAGATAAATTTCGGCTTTGCGTAGTGTAAACATGGTGAGTAGTTGGATATTTCGTCCATTTTTTTCTTTTGTGATGTAATTCGAGGTATGAGGTTCTGCCAATGTTATTGCATATTTTCGCTGCTGCGGTTTGGCCATTTGAAGAAAGCCATCCTGTTGTTATTCGAGAAGCCTGAAGTACACCCCAGTGGTTGTTGTGTTTTTTATTTTCCTGCCAATAAAGTATTAGGCAATGAAGTCAACTTAATCGGAACATTTCGACGATTTTTAATGCGGATTGGTTTGCAATAAAACTGCTAACTGTTCTGAATCAAAAGTATATATTTGAAACTTAGCGGGATGACGGCTGTGTCAATATATGTAGCAAGACTGACGAGAAATTTCTTTGACAATCTTTGAATGTATTGCTTTGAGATTTTACATTAATGAAATCGGTCAGCGGGAGTTATGCGTAGAGTGGAGTAATTGAAATTTAACTAGTGGCCGGATTAGTTAATCCATGGGGTTAAACCTTCAACATGGAATATCATATAATTTTTACTGTACGGTTGCCGAATTCCCTGAAAATTGCCATAAATGTATCCATATTGTGTGTATGACGAAATGTAGTTTTACTATCGGGGAATCCTAATAGAGGTGAAGATAGTTTTTGACAGTATATCCAAAACATCCTTTAATGAACGGATACATCACCAATCATTATGCAAATTCAACGTATTAGATTTGTTCAAGTAATTTTTTTAAACATTTGGCATCTTTGGAGGCTTAGTCCGATGTACGTGAAAAATATATTCACTGTTAAAAATTCACTTTTCTCGTTCAAATGGTGCAATCTTTTTTTTTAAATAATTTTTACTTTGTCACTTGACACAAAGTAGAAATACATTTCAGCTATTCGTATTGGGTGGAATTTTATGTGGGATATGTTCGTTAGAATCTTCACAATACTCATCCCAAAGTTCCCATTTAAGTACCCTAGTGTCGTGCTTCCGCTTTTATTACTGATGTTTCATTATTGTTATTTGTATCTGAGTATACGGTATAAGATTTATGTATTAAAAAGTTCCTCAATTTACCTGAGTATATGGGTACTTTATGTCTATATGACTGCTTAAAGTGCATGTACATACTCAATATAAAATGCATCACATGTGTACTTTATTTATTTAATTCCATGATTGTCAGAAGAATGTTCACCTTTAAAGTAATTTTGATATTTACTGTTTATGTAATTTTTGTATAGGTTTATAATTACAGTTGTCTTACTAAAAGGAGGCACACAGTGAAGGGGAATGAAGCGTGTAAACATTATTTGCATTAGAAGGGTGTGAAGAATGATTATATCTAATAGAATCACATAACAGTTGAGGCTGAGTTCAATCATCTTAAGGAAATGAATTTAAAATGGAAATTAATTTATTGCTGTCATTTTATTAGTTTTTGTACCGTAGGACATGCATTTAAGTCTTACTACTGTATATTGATGGTGGTTCAAACAAAACTCCTGGGGTACTTAAAGTTGTGGGAGCTGGGATCTGAGATAATTAGTAAGAGTGGCTGGTGCATTAGAAATAAAATCATGTTTGACCTAAATGCAGACCTAAGCATTTTATTTTCCTGTTTATTATAATTTACGTACCATTTTTGTTGTCTAAAGTTGATATTAAGACGTCAAATGATAATGATTGTAGAATCTTAAAAGCAAGACAACAGCAAAATATTTTTGCCTAAATGACAGTAAAGACTGTCTTCATCTATAAGCCACTAGCTATCACTGAAGAAAATAAGCATGAAAAAGATAATGCCTTGCCTGTATCTTACTGGTAGGGGTTCTTATGTTTTCTATAGTATTGTAGGAATTTATTTTCTTTTTTGCTAACCAACTGAAGTAATCACCTAAAGGTTGGTTTTGTGTGAGAGTAGAGATAACAGTTCAAAGTCCTATGATACGTGATTCATATCTACCTAAAGGGATAGTTTCTTTCCCTGTACCAACTGTGGTTACCCAGCAGTCACTCACAAAAAACACCTAGCTTCAATAAGGCTACAGGTACCCAATGTCATTAGGAATTGAACCATGGGTCTCTAGTTATTTGTTAAATATTATACCCTTGAGGCCCCTATAATTGTGTATCGATTTAAAATAATTATTTATTGGAGGAGACTCTGAAAGGTTATTTTTACCTTGCTCCTTTTATCTCTCTGGCTCTAGGACTTGATTGGGTCATGGGATTTATTATTTATAAGTTATAACATTCATGTTTAAAAAGTTGAATTTGTACATTTTAAACCATTCACTCAATACTTTCACTGGGTGTCAGTGGCATTTTTGGATAGTTTTTGACCTGTTTTTAATTCCATTAGCATAAATGTGCGGGTTACTTCTGAGGATTACATGGATAGTAGTACTGTCTGAAATCCAAAGAATTCAGGTTTCTGGCTGTTAGAACGTATAGAACCATTTCAAACTTTACAGAGAGATACACGTTTAGCAATTCTAAGGCACTTTGTTAGCTATTAGCATTATAGTGTATTAATAATTCTTGTTTTGCAATTAAGAGTTCACTTTAGTATGTCAAATTAATCAATCACTGGTAAAATTCCGCTTTCCACTCTCAGTGTCAGAACTAGACAGCTGTCTGCCACCTCTTTATGTACAAATATCTCACTACTTTTGGCATAGTTCATAGGAAGATCTATCAAAGACCTATCAAATTACCTTTTGGGGTATTACTCTGATGTTAATGTATTCCCTTGGGAATATATCAATATCACAATATAACACTCAAGATGTAATGGTGTTCACAATGTTAGACATTAAAAGGCCCTGGTGGAAATGGGAGATATGTACTAGTGGCAGCTTTGAATTATGGAAGTTCAGAAGTAAACGTACACCTCTTTTTATTTGAAACAGTTTCAAGTAGTTCACAGCAATAAATACCAAATTGCCTACCACCATTTCTGAACCACCATGCCACTGGGAGCTTCCTGATAAATCTTCATGTTCTGTAAATGCATTGAGTGAAACAACTTTAGTAGTCTTAGATTGGGAGGGCTGAATTAACTTGAAACAGATATTTGCTGGTTGAATACTGTGTACTTTTTCGCTTGAGTACTATGCATTATTTACCTATTCAGTTTTCTTACGCTGTTAAAGAACCTTCAGAAAATTTATTATAAGGAGTAATGGCATTATTTTTTAGGCAATACAGCAATGATCGTAAGTAATTCTATTTGTGACACCCAAAGTGAGGAATATCTTCCATAACTGTCCTCATTGGCCATTCAATCCTAAGATTGGTTGACTACAGCCCTCTGTTCTACCCTATCTGATGCTAATTGGCTTACTTCATGATATTTTTTGCAATGTACTTTCTTCTTTTATTGTCCCATGTAATTATTCCTTGGCCTTCCTCTTAGGACGTTTTCCTCTATTTTTCCTTCTATTATAACCTTCACAAATCCATTGTGCCTCAGGGTGTGGCCAATCCATTTGGTTCTTCTTTTCTCTATGGTGTTCCATTAGGTCTGGTCTTCTATTCTTCTGGATACTTCGTCGTTTCTTATTCTATCCATCCATTTGATCTTAAGAATCCTCCTCCTGCACCAGGTTATGAAGGCTTATACTCTTTTCTGGTCTACTTTTCCGATGGTCCATGATTCTGATCCATTGAGTGCCACGCTCCATACGAATGTTTTCACGTATTGTTTACTCATCTGTAGTTCTATCTTCTTTGAACACAGCAGTTGCCTTTTCATTGTAAATGCTCTGTTAACTTGAGCTAGTCTTCGCTTGATGTCTGTAGTACTTCTGCCATCCCAGGTGACGGTACTTCTGAGATAGGTGAAGGAATCCACTTGCTCTAATTTTTGGCCTTTCAGTGTGAACACTATATTCCGCTTCTCTATTCCACATACTGGAATTTTAGTCTGCGCATTGTTTATGTTCATGTTGTATCTTTGTAGAACTTGATCCAATACGTTTAGTGACCTTTAAAGATCCTCCTAGTTTTCTGCTATCATTGCAATATCATCAGCGAAGCATAGCATGTTTATCCATGGCTGTAGAATAAGCAAAGATTCTTCCTCATTAAACTGCTACTATTGCAATATCTGTGGAAAAATTCTTGGACAGTCAACAAATCCATACTCTTGGCTTTAGTTGAATCTACGACATTGACATGATTCTTTCTGAGTCGTCAGCACCTGTGTGCTTATTTAAATGTTTCTGTAGTGAAAAGTTGTTTTCACATTTGTCAGAAGTAGAATTTATTCTTATCCTTGTATACTCATAAATAATGAAATGTATTTGGGTAGAAAATTCCAATGGGATTTACGCATTCATATTGAATTGAAGTTTATTTAGGAACAAAATTATTTGTTATTTTCTTAAAAATTCTACCTTTTGGTGATTATCTCAAATAAAAACTGATAATTTTATTTACTGCACTGTTTCCAAGATTAATTAATTTGTTTAGAATGTTTTATCTCAAAATCGATGCTCTTTTGATTTTCTGTTCACATGATACTGATGACCAGCGGATTAGCAAAGGGATTGCAATATAATTTTAATTCATTGCTAATACCATGATGCTGTTGTGACGTATACGTCTAGTAAATCTTGGCTCTGGAGGAATTTGGGACCATAAGGTTAACATGTTAAAATCCATGTGTCTTAATTTTTTGAGTTTTGATGAGGTTTTCTTAGTACATTCGTTGTTTTATTTTAGTTGTATTGATAAAGTACATATCTTTAAACAGAACTTTTCCTAAAAAGAATAGTTATATAGCATTCTCAAATTAGTGGACTGCTTGATATGAAAGAAACTGACTTTTGAAAGAGACTAGGTTTTGCAGTATTTTCACAATGTTTTGCTTTTATTAGCAATGATTGTAATTCAGCATTGAAAAGGGGAATGTTACCACCTCTCATCCTAAGCCTGGTGTAGTAACAACTTTTATTAGCTTAAAAAATTAAGTGATCTAGTTCCTAAGCTCTTAAGATTCTATTAATTGGCTTTTTTATCATAAACCTTGTTAATGCCACATGACCCAGGTTTTGTTGCTGTGCAACATCTTCATCTCTCTTTTTTATCATTCAGTCTCTGAAAATTATTAGGCAATTAGAAACTGAGGCATAGGATGTAACATATTTATTGTAAGTTATCATTTATATAATAAGCATAAATAATTGAATATTAATGTCTTTTTAGTTGGCTATTTTTGTAATCTTCTTGAGACTTAAGATTCCATCAACTCAACAAATCAATGAATAAGTAAACATAGTATTTTTTCACACAAAAAACTTTATTATACCACTAATGATTTTGATTACTACTGGTTATTTATTCAGTGATCATGAATTTTTGCAAATTAGAGCCTCTAACCATCGAAAACACAACAAATTTTCAACTGAGAGTAGTTTTAATATTCAAATTATTGACATTTTTCAGTCAGTACTATCGTGTTAACACAGCTAGGTGCTTTTGTTTAGAACTATTATCTGATCTTTACAGAAAACATACCCATACAAGCATCATTTTTATATTTACTTTGTTGTTACCGCACTAGGTAAGCTGATGAAAAGTGCTGAACTCCGAGGATTTAAGATTAGAATAAAATAAGATGATATAGTTTTTAGTACTCGTTGGCTTATTTATATCCATTTCCATTATTTTGTGGGGAAAGTAGAAAGGCTCATTGGCCCAAAATTTTTGATGTTATCATGAACTGAAACATACTCATTTGATGTATTTGATTGTGATGAATTCAAAGTACTTGCAGATTTCATATTTTAACATTAGTTGGGGTTTATCCATCACTAAAAGGCGCTAAAGATTTGAAAGGAATAAGATTGACTGAAAATCAAGTTAGATTGGAAGAAAGGTTTGCAGATATTTTCTTTTTAATATCTGTGATGGGTGATGCACAGGAAATATCAGAAGTAGGGTTTTACAAGGATAGGTGGTATTTGGAAAGTTAAGAGAACTATTAACAACTAGGAATCTTGGTAAAAGATTTTAGGAGAAGATTTGTGCATTGCTATGTATGGATATTGTTTATTATGGCTGTGAACTCTGAACTACTGTAAAGAATGATACTTCAACATTTTGAGCTTTAGCTAATGGAAAATGGAGATCATATATGAGATCACATAGCAGATAGGGTTAGGGATAAGAAGGTAATGAGAGGATGTGGATAGTTAATAGATCTATTGATGAGTATTAGGGTGGGAAAGGCCAACTGGATAGGCTAGCTGGCACTCGTATACATTTATACTAAGTTACTTACATTTTGACAATTCATTGAGATAGCACTGATAATATTTTCTTGCTCCTGTGTTTGCTTTTATTCCATGATTTTTCATCAAAGATGTGTTGAAATTGGAACTTGTAATTCTAAATTAATTTTAATATAAACTGACTTCTAGCATTTTGACTGAAGATATTGCAGTTTATTTTGAACCCTGTGAAGTCTGTTGAGGAAGTTTTCTCTCAATAAGTATGGAATAAATGAAGTACATTGTTGTAAAAATACTATCTAAATACTGAACTACTTCTCATCTTAATGGTCCTCTTTTTTGGTCTATAATATGTTAAATTATTTGTGGCTCGTATTTTTCCATCTGTTTCCATTTTCAGCAAGTCTCGTCATCTCAACACTTGAGCTACTTCCCAAATGTTCTATGATCTGTTTTACGTGTTCCTTTCTCGAATTCATCAACAATTCTTCCCATTTATTTCTCCAATAATGGTTCATAAGATGCTCTCATGTTGCTGCCGTATGTCCCCTATTCACTCATCACTTCTTCACTAAATGATTTTCCATAGTGTTAGTTGTTATTCTCTCTTTTATTGGATCTTAATTTTTCTTACTTTAACTATCCATTTCATTTCCCATTGATTTTCTTTTCCTATATGCACATTATTTGAAGGCTTCCAGTCTTTTAAATTCTGTTGTTTACACGTTCTAAGCTTCACCAAGCGGTAGCAAATGCTTTACACAAACATATTTAAAAGCTTTTTTTCGTGCGTATAAGTTCATCCTGCTAGGTGTTGAATGTTCATTTCAACTAACCCTCTGTTTTCACCTGATTTAATCTATTGTGAATTTTCCTTTTGCTTCTTCTGCCAGGTATATATTTTACTATGTTGATAAGTAAATACCAATACATTAGCTAGATGTTCTACCGGTACCTATCATTATCTATGTAGCATTTGATTTCCTTACTAAGAGGATCTTTGTGTTTTTTCTATAAATTTGGAGCTGCAGGTTCCCAGAGAGGCTTGCCCGGGAATTGAACCTGGGCTCTCTGGTCAGTAGTCCAACGCTCTGCCCCTGGACTACCGCGACCCATGCGACACCATGTGATTTCTAATTTCAATAGAATTTTCTTAATGTCTCTTTCATTCTTCACCAAAACCGCAATGTAATTTTTAATGGAATCATGTCCGTCTGTACGTCCTGTGTTTTCACAACCCCCCCCCCCCCAAAGCAAAGATGTTCTTTCTCTCTCCTCATCGAGATCATTTTGAGCTTATATGTTGAGAGGTGGGGTGACATATTCCAGCCCTGCCTCACTGCATTCTTTATTGACGCCTCTTCTTCAAATTCTTTACATCTGACAACTTATTGCTGTTCCATCCTTAAACAGGCACCGGAATCAAGTTAAACGTCACGAGGTGTGAAAGTCGAAACCAGCGGACGCATTTTCGCTCAACTTGTAGCTATAAAAATTTCGTGATACATACCCGGTAGATTAGCGTATCCAGGCCGGCCATCCTTGAAAACTGTGAAAAAAAGTGTACCGTCAAGTACAAATGACTTATTTGACTTTAATATGAATGACTAATGTAGCCTTTTTTAAATTTCTGAATATCTTTCTATATATATTGTGCAAGAAGGGAAATAATTTGGTACTTAATATGTTTGGATTGAAGGAACTTTCGTAATAGAGCTAGCCAAGCGTTGAGCTAAGAAACAGCTCCCTGCCTACCGTCGCTGCTCATTAAAACTGAGTCGTATTTAATCGTCAGGTAATGACGTCTAAATGCCAGGGTGGATAGTTGCATCTCATTTTGAATGATTTTTTCACTAGCGGTAGGTGACTACTTATATTCTCCTATGTTATCGCTTGTTTATGACTTAGTGCGTATTTCCTGAATGCTAGCAATAAAAAACACTCAAAATGATGTAATATTACGGTTGAATTTTTCAGCATGTTTTAAAAAGCAAAAAACTCAGATTTAAGACTTCAAAACTACAAGCGAGGTATTTTCTCAGCCGTAAGTGGCATTATTATTTAGATCATCCATCTAATCTTTAAAAATTTTAATTATGTCATTAAACATGCATGAATGTTAATACTACAGGGAAAAATCCTGAGTTTCAAACGTGAAAATTTAGCATCGTCCGTTGGATTACATCGGGGATACGAGTGAGTATAAAATGGTAGCACACATTCTTGGGAAATAGAATTTTTATCAATGAAAACCGGAAATCAGAAACTAACTCATTGCTGGCCAGCCTGTGGACGCCATGGTCTGGATGTGAGAGATAACGCGTTAAAATCATTGAGCATTCGCCTCATCACAATTAGAATCAATGTAAAAGGAATTGACTTCACAGTTAAAGGGACTTCAGTAGACATTGATATGGTTATTAAAGTTTTAGTTGCACGTATCAAATTGGCCTTTTCATCATGCGCAATATGGTAGTAGTATTTAGGGGAGGCGACCGAAAGCTAAGGCCATTTGCGCCATAAGGGATGGACAGGTAAGGATGGAGGGTGGAGAGAAACCCGGCGTCGGCATTAGCCTACTCTTAACGAAAGGCTCCATGAGGTCCGCAGCTTAATGCCCCATCCGACGGACGGCCTACTCACTCAAAGTGCCCTCCACAAAGCACCTCAAGTAGGGCTCGAGATACCACTGAAAAATATTCGACGCCGCCGGGATTCAAACCCGGGCCCTCTGGGTGGACATTGTTCTGTCATTGATGACTGTTTGTGATAACTGAAGTGTAGTGTCATTAATAATTCGCCATATAGAGTTCGTGTAAACGGATGTGAAATCATGCCTTTCATTTATTCTACTCAGCCGAAAATTGCATCTATTGTCTTGTAGTGGGTGGCGACACGCTTCCTGGGTCATTTAGTTTAGATTAGTGCATATCCAGTTAATCGTTTGGACTAAGCGTGCACTTATAAGGCGGTTGGAACTCGTTATTAACCTCTAGCGGGTAATAATGGATGCCGGTCTATGGATTTGTGTTGGAATTGTCACTTGATTCTTAATGTGATTGAGCAAAATGCTCGTAAAATCGTTTTTTATAGGAGTTTTCAGCCGTAGGAGTCTAACATATGGAAATGAACACAGCACCTGGGTGAGTTTAATCTGGTAACCATTATTGCCAAGGTAAAATAGAATTGATGTCCTGTTATCCATTCCTATTCTTTTATCCTTGTAATTGATAAAGACTTGGACCTCTGGCGGAGCCCGATGTTTTGTTTTTATCCCGGGTTTCAGGAGGCGTCGTGAGAGCTTTCATTCGTTCCAACCCGTGTGTATATGTCGAGTACCGTATGGATTGGCAACCTTCGTGAGAGTAGGGGGGATAGGGAGAGGTGTTGGTGAGTCATCGCTCACTGCCACAATCATTGGACGGGGGGGAGACAGGCGGGTTGGAAGACAGGACGTTGGGTGAGGGGGAGACGAGGTAGGTAAAGGGCGGCGGGAGGGGGCTGGGGCGAGGGGAGGGTCGAGGGAGCAGACTTGGCGCCACTTGGGCATTCGACGCCGGTGGAAAAGGGGCGCAGGGGGCGAGAACTCTGGCATTCTCGTCACGACAACCACCGCCTAGGAAACTGCACACCAATTCTCCTCTTTCTGGCCCTCTTTCCCGTCCAACCACCCTGGCCTCCTCAGCCGTGCTCATCACGTGGCTATCGAAGCCTCATAATTACCGATCACCTGTTGTGGGAGGGATGGAGGGAGGTCCCGGGATCGGACCGTGCGGTAGCGGACGGCCGGCACTCCGCTGCCGTCGTCAATGAGAGAGGATCTCCGGCGGATGTGGGAGGGAAGGTCCAGAGAGGAGAGCGATATCGCGGCGGGGAGGAAGAGAGCTCCGAGGATCGGGAGGCTGAGGGAACGGCGAGAAGAGGGAGGGCGGTGGAGCCAGGCTGTCTGCCGGCTGGTCGCGATCGATCCTTGGGAGGGAGAGAGACTGCGAAAGAGAGAGAGAGGTAGCTTCCTCCTCCTTCCGCCCTTAACTTCCGCCTCCTCCTCGGGGAAGGGGCGGCGGAGGGGTGTGCACGCCCCGCCCCTTTTCGCGGCCACATGCGCCACCGACGTGTGCGTTTGTGTTTACCCGCTCGCGGTGCGGCGGGAAAAAGGGTTTCGTCGCTGGAGTAAAGGCGCGGCGTGATCAGCACGCCTCGCGCCTTCGTTGGTGTATTTGTGCCTTCTCGCAGCACTCGTTGTCTACCCCGGTGTCGCTGCTCCCCTCGGGCACTTTTCCACCCTCTCGTCCCGCGAGGGCTCGAGACGGGAAGGACGGAGGAGACGTTACCCTCTTCTCCCCACAAGGTGGTATCTCAGTGCCGTGGGGGCTATATGTCCCCACCGTTGGGAGATCAGAGTGGTGTGGGGTGCCAACGCCGTCCTCTGGATCTGGCAGGTGGGTGGGAGGGCCCATCGTAGGGCGGAGCTTGTCGGAAGGTTAAGCTGTTTGATTGACAGCAGAAGGCACGTGCAGCTGAACGAGTGGGTGGTCCTTCACCCTTTTCCGAATCGGATGGAATATACCATAGAAAAGTCTCCTTAATCTTTGGTTTCCCGTCTTCACGCACGACACTCTTGCTTCGGTGGCCCGGAGGAAGAATAATAAGGTCGACGCGGATGTGTCTGGGATAAATTGTGCCTATGTGGGGATTTCCTTCCACAGCTGTGAAACCCGACCCAGTGTGCTGGCTCCGTTTGGGGAGATAATGTTTGTGTTTTCGGCGTTGTAGTGCATCGGCTTGCATCGATCGATTCCTTTCTCCAAACGGGAGAAGTAAGGATACAAATTTTTTAAGCAAAGGACATCCCGTTGTTGGACTGATGGTGGGTGGCCTTGAATGGGCAAGTTTTCTGTTCGCCACCGCCGTCGGCTCAGGTGTGCGTTTTTGGATTCCCGGAAACGGGTCGATTTCCCGATGAACAGAATCAATTCGGTCACCTTTTTTCGTTCAGTAGTTCTTTAAAGGTATGTCCGGCTATGTTTATTTCTCTTTTATTTTTTTTATTATTTGATTCCCCTTTTCTTAGACATTTAAACTGAAATCATATGGATTATACTTATGAAATATTTTGGGTTTATGATGTATACCTGTCAATTTCTTTCACCGCTTGTATTGCACTTGTATTTAGTCTCTTCGTTGAGTTAAAATTTCTTTTGGTTATGCTAACGAATCTTGGTAGTGAATGGCATATGCGACGTCGCTTGCGGGTTTATTCATCAGCATGACAACCTCGTATTGTAGTTCATTACTGTCCCAAAATTTTTAGAAGTCGAGAGTCTGTCGCGCTCTTCCCTAAGCGTGCGACACAATGGACCCTGAGTTCGATTAATCTGCGTCATTAAATGTTCGCCAACCGAGCATTACAGTAATGAAACCAGAGAGTAGAAAAAAAGCTTGAAACGAGTGTGGTCTTAAAATATCTTAGTTTTTTTCCACAGGAGATCGATCGATACTTACTTCTCCGACCTACTCCCCCTTTCTCACCCTCGTCGTCTCCCTTCCTTCACACTTGGAAGTGTACTTATTCTTATGGGGCACGGGTAGAGGAGTTTGCGAATTTTGGGTCTACTGTGAGAGATTCCGGTTGGTTTTGTGGCCCAGAACCTGCCGCCCTCTTTCCAACATCCCTCCTTGCGCACTCGAACTTCCACATCTGAGGCACGCAAGCCAACCTCACGTGCTTAACTGCTGTTTTCCTCTATTGATCGTGCCGCGGGCGTTGCTCCTATACCTTCCACTCTCGCTCTGACCCCCCACCCCGAGCTCCCCTTCTCGCTCCTTCACGACCCCTCTCCCCACAAGTCTCCGCTGGCATTCACCCACTCCCCCGCATCCATCCATCCTCCCTCCCCCACTACACCCCCCTCCAACCCTCTCCCCCCACTTTCGCCAATCCTTCACCCCTCCCTCTGGCAACCACTACATCCACCCCTCGTGTTCGCCAGCGCTCGTTTCGCTCCCCCTCGTACAAATCCACGCGATCTTTTGTGACCTTACCCTTCACTCTGCCACGGCGAGAAGCCCTTTCCCTCTTCCCCTCCCTTGCCCTCCCTTTGCACACCCTCTCTCTTAAGCAAGCAACCAACCCTGTTTAATGTTTCCTTCTCGCTGTTACTCATGAGTGCCTTGCCTCATTCCCATGGCGGGACAGTTCCCCCTCCTGAGTAATTTGTTTTTCAACTCTCCTCATCCGCCCAACAGTGCTCCTCTTACGTGGAAAACGGTCTCTTCCGAGAAAATCTCCCGCCTACGCCGGATATCGCGAACCCCTCCCACGGCGGTGGCGTACATTTCATTCAAAACCTTCCCTGATCCCCGTGGGCGTAAGTTTAAGCAACTTTGCAGAGCATTATTTTTCCTTAAGCTTCCGCCCTACGCATTACTGTCGTTTTTTCTCACCCTGGCTCGTCCACTATCATCGGCGTTCGTCTTTCATTCTTTCCGCCTTCTTGCACCGCGATGCCAGCCGCAATGGAAGGCCTTGTGTCTTATCTCGTGGCTGCCGTTCCCTCCATGCGCATGTGCACCGGCCTCGTCTCTCCCTTTGCTCTCAGGAAGTGCCCCCTCACCTAGCGCGAAGGCCCCCCAAATACCTACCAACACATTCGTCCCCCTCGCTCCCTGGTCCCTCTTTCATCCCTCCCCCCCCGTACTCCGCTTCCCCTTGTTCAAGTTTTCCTCCGCTCTCGCATATCGGTTCCTCCCTCTCTCACAGAAGTCGCACTGTCGGGAAACTCACCGCCAACTCGAAGCACTCCGCTCCTAAACGTGCGCGTAGCCCATGAAATAAATATGCGATGCAATCGGCAATTTCTTCGCCGATTGGGGCGTGGAGTGGCGACCCCTCTCCCCAACCCTCGTTCAGTCCACTTTTCTTGCCGTCTCTCTCTCCCCTCCCTCTTTCAAGCTAGTGCTCTGCACAAGTCATCACCGGCATCGTCCAGCGTGTTTGCCCGTATGATGGACGTTCTTTGTTTAAGCTTGTTTTCCTTCCTCTTAGCACACAAGCACTTACTGGCGACTATTTTCCGGTACAATGATTGTTTGAAAAGGGAACACCTCCGAGGCTTTTGAATATTTGGCATCTTCCTGCCTCAATTTTGTAAATATTTTAACATTTCACGGCAGCTCTCGAATACTTGAAGAACTCTGTGTAGTCACGATTTCCTTACCTTAGTGTGTAGATGCAATTAAAAAATGCTCATTTATGCGTTAGAATTTCGTTTACGGTTCGCCTTTTAATCTTTAATCAAATCGTTGAAATAAACCGGTTGTTTTTTCGATAGTTCATTTAATTTATTTATCTTCATGATGTTGCGTAAAGTGGTGGAAATTGAGACCTTAATCTTATGACTAAACGGGTACATGAGCGGCATCCGATGAAATTTCTCCAAATTAGAGTTCCTAGTTTTTCTCAAGTATAAGGTGAACATGTACTTTCCTAAAACCAGAGATATTTTTGCTGCGTCAGTGGAAGCACCTGACGTGAAAAGACAAACATTATGCCACCCTAATCCCACGAAATTTCGCACATTGTGCATATTAGTCGTGATACTACCAATGCGTAGCATCGCTGAAAAGTTCATGCCCTAGGTGATCGAACTTGTAGCCACATTTCTAAGTTCGTTCGCACTAAGGCCAGAATCGCCGTGGGAGCATTTTTCCTTCGTGCTCGTTCTTGGATGTAGCAATTATTACGGTTCGTGAGCAAAAAGCGTAATGGTTCCGTCGAGCTTGACCGCCGGCCTAACAATGCCGATACGTCGTAAAATAAGGGCGTTGCGGCAACGAGCTATCCGATTTTATTCCCGCGCTTGCCTCTTCTATCCATCATTCCGGCGCCAGCCATGTCCCTTGTGTAAACCTTTCCCCAAAAATCGTCTCTCCCCTTTGCACATTTCCAGATCTGTCCTCCTCGTTATCCCATTCACTCTCTCTGTGAGGGATTAAGGTCGCTTAGTGTACACACGCCGCGATTTTGTTTACTCTAGCGCTACGATCTCATTCAAGGCTTAAAAGGCTTATTGAAGTTGTGATCACTTAGAGCAATGATTACATGCAATGCTTATCATAGTTTTTTTTTATTTTTGTGTTTTCCCTGTGGTGGCGTGTTTCTCCTCTTCATTTTGTCAATGTCAATTACATTTTGGATTGCCTGTCTAAAATTGCTGAACTGTGAGGAAAAACACTGGCCTTGAGGGAAGGCTGTTGGCATATGACTAGTATATGATGTATAGTAATTCATACATACTAATAAAAGCATCCATATTCTTCTGAATCCAAATTCGTAGAATGTTAATTTTCTTCCCTTCTGTTTCATAGAGGAATTTATAAATTATATTTAAATAGTAAACTTGATTCAGTCAGTATGTAAAACCACTGGTGATAACAATGTATTCCAGGGATGGCAAACTCTTTTGCGATTGAGAATGAGAGGGATTTAAGTAAGGTATTATAAGTTGTAGTATAAAAATCGGTTGATATGTGAATATGTAGCAGGGTACAGCTATGAATGCAAAAAGTTTCAGATTTGGGGTTTTGTACCTTATGTTTAAAAGGATAAAAAAGTCACCAACAAGATTATAACTACTTCGTCTGTGTTAAGTTTAGATATTCAAATTTAAATCAATAATTTTCCTTTTCCAAATCTATATTTACCAGAGCATAAGAGGCACTGTGATTTTTCTGGTTAGAATTTATGCTGAATCACTTGGATCAGACAAAAGAATCGAACTATTTTAATGGTAACACTTAATATCAAGAAATTGGAATTGTTCTATGAAACAAATTTCAAAGATGTCAACATTAAATATCATAGAACCCTATAAATTGGTCATAACTGCTGCTGAATCATTTCCACTGTTATTTTCACTGGGGTTGCCACTTTCCTTATAGTTTCCTTAATGTCGTCTAAACCTCCCTCTAGGGCATTGCTGATTTCACATTTTGAAAACGATATTATGATTGTTCCTCTTTCTAATGAACAGCTGTTTCATTCTTCTTGTTGTTGACGTCTTGAGTTAATACATTATAGCCCTTCTTGACAATCAAGTGACAGTTTTTATGCTGTTGTAAATCTGGTACACATGCACAGACAATTTCTCTTTATCAATATCTCGCACCATGACATCCCAGAAAACTTGGCAGTAGATATGGTTAGCCAAAATGCTGTTCAGCTACCTTGTCTCCATGTTCTGAAGCATTAGTTCTGACTTCAAGTTTAAATGCAATACTGTGTGACAGTCTTCTCTCTTAAGATCCCATTAAGTTATTATTATTATATTAATTTTTAGTTTCTGTTATTATTTTGATATTATAGAAATTTCAATTAAAAGGAACCATTTCTGTCTTTACGGCACTCGCCTACCACTTACGGTTGAGTGCCTGACGACTATGAGCTTATCGGGAGAGATACAATGAATGTATTGAAAAGATATACTATGTATACCAGAGAAGCAACTATCCCATCAGCCTAATGCGTTTAAATTTTGCAGCAGACCACCTGTGTGCTGTAACTAAACATAGTACATTGTATGCATGTACAATTTATTTGGGAATTTTTAGGAAATACTTTCAAGGAAATATTAAAATTCTATTGGTTAACTTACAAAAGGCTCTTTGCAGTGATATTACTGTAATATGTGGTAAAGACTACCATTTTCTATGCCTAATGCTGAGAAAATTTACTTAATAGTCAGTATTTTTCCGGTGAATCGGTTTTAATTTTAAAGGTCAAAGTTATTCCCGTATACCCTTGGCCCATAAGACCCAGGCTGATTTGAGAGCACAGTTTGGAAAAAAAGTGCATCTAATGGGCCAGGAAATACGGTACATTTCTTCCATTTTATAGCACTTTCTCCAATTCTTCTTGACTACTTGTCTCACTCTGGCTCTTGCATTGGGGGCAGTATTGAGTTATCAAAGTCTTTTGATTTTACCATTACCATTCAAGTGTTCTTGTTATTTTTAAAGATAAAGTTAAGTCCATTTTAGACAGATCTTTCCTTTATTTTATATCCTGATAGCTTAGTTTTGAACACATATTCAAAATAATAGAAATAAGTACTGGTGTTTAGTATATCTAGTTAATGTTATAATAGAATTCTTCTGTTAAATAAAATTACTTACAAACAATTGGAGGGATGGCATGGGTGGCCACAGACCTCTTTCCATAGGTTTTTAGTGCTCTCATAGATTTCAGATGTATTTTGATTTTTTTGTTAACTCTGCCATTAAATCTATCAATAATGTGTACTAGAGGAAAATTATATCGCTGGATAAAGAGTGAGAAGAAAGAGAAGATAATTATTAAAGAATTGCATTGATCTACCCTGGGTTCCAACTTGTTGGTGCCCTTGCCTGCATATCTTGTTCCGCTACTGTCAACCGTAAATTGCATCTTATGTTGGTGGTAGTCATGGTTGCATCTATGGTATGGGAGGAGTGCATGGGGCTGAGAAGGGAATGTTCTTAGCTCTTATGGTAGTTAAATAACTGAGGAAACCTACCCAAATTTCTACTGAATTTAAATGATATTAGGCAAATCACAGCAATATCACTGTAGGGAAAATATTTCAGCTTCAATGGCGAGACAAGTGTGTGTGTCATTTTTCCGAATGATTTGATCATGTGGAAAACAAAAGAGAATGTGAAAATAACTCTTAACAAAACAAAATATGAGAACCCTGCCATATTTGGAATTCATAGTATACAAGTTCTTTAAATTAATCTCCCTTATTTTAAAATTGTTCTCTACTATATATGTATTTTGCTTTTCATTGCTATTAATGAGCAGAGCTTTTTGGTTTTACTTAGATTGTTTTAGGAAGATAAAGTATCATACTATATCTTTCCCCCTTTTTAGTTCTACAGGTCCCATGACTGTAGCCAAATTAAATATCCTGGTCATGTGTGCTAAAAAGTGAGCAGTGTTCTGATTTACTTGAAACTAATTAATATCCAAGTAAAAATAGTCCTTGCATAGTTGTATATTGAATCAACGTTCAATTGCAAAAATACAGAAGTTATATAAATCTGTGGGGATACTCCCCTATATGTATCATTCCTCTGTCCATTTTTGTGCTTTCAGCATGATTATCTTATGAAATTAATTCCTATCATTATCCATGCAGTACAATCGTAATTTTGTCCCATAGTTTGTACATGCATAATGAGATAACTTCTCATGAGTTAAAATGCATGGAGATACATAGAGTGTGTGGTGTTTACTAAAATTTGTTATTACTTTAAATCAAATTCTCTCCCCTGGAAACAGAATGGCAGCTAATTATATAATCATGAAAATGAAAGTTGATGATCTTTCGCATATGTATTATGTGACCAATCTAAAAGAAGTGATTTCAGGGGTTGCTTGACTTCAAGGATGTACTAAGTAGATCTATGAAGTACTTCTAACTTTGGATGACTAAAAGTAGAACTAAAAGCATTGATCAAATAGAGGCATTCGTATTATATTAAAAGGCTTGAGGGGTAAATCAGGTTATAGAGGGATAAAAGAGTGAAAATGATTTATTGGAAACTCATTCCAAGAGCTCATGAAAAACTTTGAATAGTGTGGTGCTGTAAATAAAATGAATACATATGAGATTCACTCATTAACACTAATGAATTCTCATACTGTTATTAATTCCTGGGTGCTGAGCATTAACCTATAATGCTGGACTCATTGTTTGCTGGAATATCGCAGAGACTATGTTTTCTTGATTGCTATGCAACCAAACTATTATGACTTATACGTTATTTAAAAGAATTTGACAAGTCTTTGGAAAAAATATTTTTATGGAATATCTGGGGATAAGTCTTGAGTGTAGGCATTAATTTGTGTTAAAGCAAATGAAAATGCTTTTAGATCAACTAAATGATAGCATATATGTGGAAATATAATCATATTTGTAGCAACACCGTAGAATTTGTCTTCTTATGTCCCTACTACTTAGACATCTTGGTTTGAAACTCTTCCAAGATTGGTAAACTGTTTCATCTTCTCTAATTTATGCTCTCCAAGTTTAAAATTTAACTTAACCTTCTTCTTTCTGGAAAACCTCATAGACTTTGTTTTTTTACGTTGATTCTCATCTCATACCTATTACCCTGATTTTCTTATGAACTGAGCAATTATTATATGCCCTTGGCTGACTGATCATCCATAAACCTAAATTTATTTATGTTTTTTTTTACTGACTTTCATTCCTATCTCCAGTTCTTCCCATGGAAATTTTACCATTTTCTCCACATGCATGCTGAAAATTATGAGTGTTAATGGACTCCTCTGTCTTACCCTTCTTAACACTGCCCATCTGGCCTCTCTATCATTCACATGCAACTGAGCAATTCGAGACAAGTAAAGGTCATGGCGAAGTTGCTTTTCCTTCCAATTTGCTCCTAATTTTTGCAGTACATTTTTTAATACTACCCAATTCATTCTATCAATCGTCTTCTCAAAATCTATGAAATAATTGAGTACATCCTGGTTGAATTCTATTTTTGTATCAGTGGCCTCTTTACTGCGATGACATCAAATGTACCTCTCCACTTTCTGGACTAGAGTTAATCATCCCATAAGTAATCACTTTTGTCCTCTCCATCCTTTTTATTTATGATACTGGGTACCACCTATAATGGGCACGAAATCAAACTTGATGTTCTATAGTCCTCACATATATTTGCCTTTCCTTTTTTTGGGTTGGGAATTACCATTGACTGGCCAAACTTTTTTGGGCTAAATTCATCTCTCATAAATATTATGAATTAGCCCATAGCTCTTCCTTCCACTTTTCCTTAGTCCTAAAGTAGTTCAGTGGTGCTGTTGTCCATCCCCACCACCTCATTGGATTTCAATTCCCTTAATGCCCTTCCTATCTTTCAATTAAATATGCTTAACTGTCATAAGAATTTAATAATATATTTTTTATACTTCTCGCACACTTTTTTGGAGCACATTCCATATATATTTTGATTTTAGGCCATGCTGATTTTGTAAGGAATCATTAGCACAAATTGATACACTTATATACACACGATATACATATATAGTCTATGATTCACTCATCTGTCATTATAAAACACTTCTTTGTCTTTCATAACTAGGAACATTTTTTGTTGACATTATGAAGTTATGCCAGATATATAAATGAAAAGAATATCTGTTTATCATTCAAAGGATCAAAAAGGGCTTCTCTGATGCCTCTATTACTCATACATGTATATATCTTGACTGATCTTCATCTAGCTTCCATCCTCTGTAGTTGTAGTTGATTCTTGCATGTGTCATAAGGTTTGTGGTTCAAAAGTATCCTCTTTTTTGAGTACTGATACAGTCAAGTGATTATGTATGTTATCTTATTTCCAGTTGGGTATGTGCTACAGATAATTTTCTACATTTTCAACAATCCTCCATTAAAAATCAGCGGAATTAACTTGAAAGTGACATTGTTAGTCATTAAATTCTTTTTATGCTCAAGTCCTTATCCACAAAATTTAATGCTGGCCTTAGCATAGGAACCACTTTATTATCTAATGTCTTTTCCATGTCACATATTTTTTACTGAGATATCTTCATTGTAGAATAGTTTAAGTATTATTTCCATTTCTTCCATATGAAGCTGTTTTCCTTAAGGTGTTTTCTTGCTTTCATAATGATGGCTTGTGTCTTTTGATTTATGTACTCTCTATTTTCACTTCTTTAGATATTTCTATACCCACATTTCTCTTGCTTTTCTTGCTTTCTGAATAATTTTATTTTTAAACATTTTATAGCACAGTTCTGTTTTTTCAGTGCTTGTGTTCTTGTATATTGTCCACATGTCATTCATTTTGCATCACATGTACTTCTTCAGACTTCTTTTGGAATGTTCTACTTTTGTCCACACTTAATCTCACAGCTTCTGTCAGTCAGAATGCAAAATTTTTCATTGTTCTTCTTCGTTGCCCAAGTGAGCATGGTTTTCCATATCCCTGATAGGGATATCTGGAGATTCAATATCCATTACTATTCTTCCGATTTTCCGCTCACCATTAATTTTTTTGTTTCCTTCAGTTTATTAAAATTAATATAGCATATACTATTCATTAAGTTGTGCATAACTTCCAAAGAAACTGTGGGAGATGCCACAATAATAACTTTTAATGGAATCATCTGCTAATAAAATTGTTGCATTGAAGTTATGCATAAGTTATTAGTTAGTTATTCGTGTATTGAAGGATGTCATTTAATCAATATCGCTATGAGACTCAACCATTTCTTGTTATTTGTGACATTTGCGATCAATTATTGTTCACAAATTACCAATATTTCCGATAACATTAACTTGTTTGGGGATGTAGGACTATCTGGAAAACTGATCAATTGCGATCTGCGATTGCAAACCGATGGATTGCGATCAATTATTGTTCACAAATTACCAATATTTCCGATAACATTAACTTGTTTGGGGATGTAGGACTATCTGGAAAACTGAAAATATTCCCGGGAAATCGTGGAAAACTCCAGAATTGCATGATAGTTGGATAGCAAATACTGTGTGACAGTATTTGCTATATTTACCTTGGTTCCTGGATTTCTGCTTCTCCAAAATGATATCTCTGAGTTTTTGAATTCTCAGAGCACTTTAGGTGAATCAATTTGAACTCTTCTTCTGCCTTGGCAGCTTCCACTCATATTTTTAGTGGTGCTTTTCAAACAGGGTGCATAGGGAAACCCATAAGCTATAATAGAGAGTTGAGCATTTGGTGCAATCTTATAATATGTTCACTGTGCACTTAACACTCATATCTAGTATTTTTTGTTATGCTATTTTCTTGTGTGCAAATATTTAAAACATGTATTTTGGTGTATTGAGAGGAGAAATTTATTTAGGTTTTCTCAAGGTTTAGTGGTAATCAATGAATCAATGTAGAGTGCCATCATACAATTATGAAATAGATGTGAAGGAGAACCTTCAGTTGTCCTGGATAGTAGGAACAAGAGGTTTCTTTATCTTTCAATTGACAGATTTTTTTGAATTGAGAATTTTCATATATGTAAGCTAGTTGAACAACTCTGGGAAACTTTTTGGTCATAGAGGGTGTATCATATATCACTGCTTTTTTATCACTTCTAGAAAAAACCCCTGAGGGGTTTACCCTTTGAATGCCAAAGTCATTGTGAGTGACACCAAAGAATTTTCCCAAAAATACCAGCGTTGCTGTAGGCAGTTCATTTCTGGATGCTCTGAATGTGATTACATAACAATTGAATAATTCTTATTTTAATGCATTAATATATTTTTTCCCCTCACCATATAAGTTTTATCAACTTTCAGCAATTTAAATTTTTTTACAGACGTTTTTCATAAATTTTGAAATTCCCTTTAAAATAACCTGGCAATATTCTCATAAAATTAGGCCATTACGTATGGAACTCAAAGGATTACTATTACTTGGTAGCATTTTTTATGTTATATTTGTATTCAAACCACTACCTGAAGAAGTTTTTCACATGTTCCAACTACCAGTAATCTGTATTGTAATATTATCTTGAAAACTACTGGGTAGGGGAAAGATTTCCAGTGTGATTACAGTCATTTGGAGAAATATCAACAAAGTAGGGAGGGTGCTCAATAACCTCCTCATCACAGGATTGCGATATTGGTTTTGTGTTGCAAAAAGCACAAAATTTCACAATTGTTATTGTCGAGAATACGTAGGATCAGATTACTGTCATGTCTAGCATATTTAAACAAAACCCATTATAGTTGTGTGTCTTTATTGCTGTTATTTAAAAATGAATGCATAGTTCTTTAATGCCCTCAACACCCATGTCTACATATTCTACAGCAAAAAAAGGCAGTTGCAACATCCGTTTTTGTACTTATCACAAATATTTTTTGTAATTTAGTGGTTCAAGAAAGTGATGATTTGTGAGCCTGGGAAAAAAGTTATCTTTCCATTTTAAGCCAAAATTTTCATTGCCCTTCCATTGGTAATCATATATTCCTCTACTCTTTACATCATCTCCTGTATGGGAAAAATTTATGTAGTAATCAACATGATGAAGCAATTCAATAACAATTCAATATGCCATTGGATTTTTCGGAATAATCTGGATTTTAATATATTTTTAAAGATATTGCAAGGAGTGCTACAACCGTAGCTTTAGCATCACCTGCTGTGATGCACACAAATGAGTAAATTTCTTGTCGCACAAATTGTTTAGGAAAATTGTAGACTGAGATTTGAACTCATTAATGAACGGGGTAGCATTAAGCTTTTTTCCAGAAATTGAAGGATGTTTGAATCCCATTCTAGGGAGTTTTCGCGCTAAACTTTTTGAGAAACAGATTTTCCCTAAATATGCATAAAATGCATGACAATACCCTAAACAGCTTTAAAGCATTCTGTTTTCGTTGTCAAATGACAGGTGTACCTTTTATGAATATTTTGGTCAAATTATGCCCAAAATGTGTAATCAGTAATTCATATATTGACAAATTGTTCTAGAAGAAACCCATTGGCAAGAAATATTGATAAGCATTTCATATATAGTTCTATTTTAAACATTTGAGATTTAGAAATACCTATTTTAACATGATTAGCGATGTGTATAAAAATTCACTGTGTTGTGTTCTCATGCATAAGAATAACTCCCAAGTCTATCAAGGGACCAATTTGTTCATTCTTATAGTAATTAATTGTACTGTGTAAGCTTAAGTACAGCAATAGTAATGGAGGACTTTTCATTTTCAGTTTTCGCACGGGGGGTGGTGCGATGACGTTGCCAGTCTCCAGCTATGAGGACCTCTTGCAGCGAGTGCGGAGCCTCACATATGAGACTCGTCAACTTCAGAGGGAGTTAACTCGCGATTCCCCAGAGCTCTTTCCAGATGTAGAGCGATTCTCCCCATCTAGCAATGTTAAAGTCATAAAAGAGAACAACGACGAGACTTCTACACCTGCATTTCGTCGCCGTCAAGTGCTGAACCAGTACCATCGTCTGCAGCTTCGAAACAACCAGCGGCACAGCTACATACACCAACAAACGAGTCAAAACCAAACTTATAACGCAGCGCATCATCTATCACTACCAGCTTTCTTAAGGCTGTTGGATTTCAACGATAACGGTAAATAATTTCTCATTCTTTGACCTTTCTTGTAAATCTTTTTTCTCAATTAGTGTGCAATTTAACAAGTTTTTGTCCTTAGTTTATTGATAATTTAGCAGTAATCAACCCAATTCATTGTATACACTATTTTCAGTATTCTTAACATTTGTACATTGGTTTCATGTAAATGTGATTTTTGGTTCCTAGCAGTCAGTAGGCACTATCATCTATTATTGAGCAAAGCTTATTAATTTCCATTGAAGCCTTGCTTTCATTGTAATGGATTTGAGACACTGTAGTGTAGAACTTGTCTTTTTTGGATATTTTTAATAACCAATAGGTATGAAATATTCCAGTATGTATGCAATACGATAAATTGAAATAATTTAACTTCATTGTTATTATTTTTGTAATGATGATTTATTTGCTGCTCTCATTAATTATCATCAAAATGTTCATACTTGTTGCATTTCAGCCTCTTCAATTTGTGCCTAATATTTTCATTAGGTTCTTGAATTGAGAATTGCCAACTGCACAGCTATCATCATTGTTGCCATTTTATTACAATTCCTACTGAATTTATGGAATGAAGGTTTGCATGATAAAAACTGTGCACAGAAGTTAATTTTTAATATGTTTAAATATTTTGATCAGTCCATTAATTCAGTAGCACAATGCATATGCAATATTAATGAAAGTAAATCCAAAATATAATTTTTTGCCCTTATATCCCATTATAGGTGGTTGTAAATACACTTGATCGTGTGGCAATGTCACAGGTGTATGCATGTTTTCAAATTTTTTTATTGTGCTAATTTTGAAAAATATTGTGTTGTATTCAAAATGATAGATTTAAATTTAGAATTTAAATTATAAATAGATGTATGTAAAAATTATTTTGTTAGTGCATATATAATTTTTTAATATGAATAAAAATCTTTTTTTTTTGAGGATAAGAAAAAATATGATGCATGATGTGACATCTGTTTTTTAATTAATTGCATTATTCTTAGAGTAAGGGAATATCAAAACAAATGTAGCACTATTTACCCTGGATATAATCCTCTCTGCTCCAGCATTCTGACTGACTGTAAAAAGATTCTATTATATTATGATTTTCAATGTTCCAGAACCAGAGTTAACATCCAATAATGTTTACATTCATTCATTCTATAAAATCTTGTGAACTGATGATAAACTTATGGGAAAGTGAAGATATCATTTGTATGTTGCACTTCTATGATCATCAAATGCTAATTCAAAATCTTCCCCTTTTGCTAACAAAATACATTAGAAAAATGTTTCAGCTTTTTTGCGTGTAAGTATTACATACCAGTTTATTTAGCCTATAAAAATGACTTAGGAATATGGAGGATAAAGCATTCCTTCACAAAATCACTAAAAAATTCATTGACCATGGACTTGAAAACATTCCTACATTTGTTGAATAAGATGAACTAGATGACTTTACATCACAATTTGCAACCAAAGTAGTTTCAAACAAATTTTCCTTGGACCTATATGTAAAAATCTAGACGCCAGGCCAAGATGATACACTTTAAAAGGTGTAAGACCTACATCCAATATTAATTTTCAAGAACTCCATGCTGCTATTTCGGTCAACTAGGTGACCATCAAGGGGGTGAAAAATTTGATGATGGGCAATACAGCAATAACAAAGTACTGCCTGTGGTCAATTGGAAGGAGGTGGGGGAGGTAAAGTGGGACCATTTTGTTGGGAAGGGGGAGAAAAATAGGAGAGGGGAGGGGAAGTGGAGAAAATGTGTTTTCTCTTGTAATACTCTGCCTGTGTACTTTTAAACTCGGATACCAAATTAAATATGGGACTGTTGACAATTCGTCGTTTGTGTTCATAATTTGGTCTCTGTACATGTCTATGCGAAGGCTCTCAGTGGCATAGAGTTTGGGTGTGCCTAATTAGGGATAAATCGTTCAGTATAATAAGGTGGAAAGTTTTGTAAATGTGCTTTGCGATGGCTAATTTTTCAATACGGCTATTTTTATAGAGTTCTAAGTGTTCCTTGAACCTGGTATTGGCGTTGCATTAGGCCTGTCGGCACCCTCAGCTCCACCCAAGCTATGAAATTTTTTGGATACCAGATCTTTCTGGGAAACCATAACCGGCACTGGGAAAGGAACGGGCCCCCCACCCTGATGTGTAAATTTCACACGTCGTCGGGCCTTGCACTTGGTGAACTCTACCAGCACCTACCAAACTGACCTTCGGGTTGATTACTGTGTTTATGATTTTTTAATGTTTGTTGTGAGACAAGTGCTCTGTTTCACCTCTTAAATTCAAAATTTTTCTGTTGAAGGCATTTTGTCTTTTGGATCATAGTAAGTTTTGTAGGGTGTTTGGGTGTCTGAAACTGATATTTGTGTCCACTTTTTGAAAGATGTTGTGGAGCTCTTTAGTGAATTGGGGTTCAAATGGAATGGAAAATAATTTTTTCTTCGGGGTATTGCTCAATTGTGTGAGTACATTGAATTTATTTATGAGTTTTTTCTTTCAGTCGGTGATCAATATATCTATCATTTTAGGTTTGTATACTTTTACTACTAATTCTTTGTTGTATTATGGTTTAGTGATAGGGACAGCATACAGTTTATGCAACAATTATAGGATGCCATATTTTGTTTATAAGTGTGGCGTGAGTTAGCTTTTATGTGGTTTTAGGCTTGAGTTTGTTTCCCATAAATGTCAATTCAAATGTCCTACAATTTATTATAACTAGTATGTCTAGAAATGCTGGTGTGTGATCATGTTTAACTTGATGGATGACTTTAATTGATGTGTGTTTGTTATTCAATTATTCAATGAAATTTTGGGTGTTGCACTTGCTTGTGTGGTAAATGGCAAAAATGTCATCTATATGCTTGACTTACATTTTGGGGAAGTAATTGAAAGTGTTCCCACATTGATTTTCGAGATAGTGAAGAAAAATGTTGGCTATGAAGCAAGATAAAGGATTGCCCATCACTGTGAATTGTGTTTGTTTGTAGTATTTGTGGTTAAATACTATTACTTGTGTCCATGGAAAGTTTAATGAGAGTGAAATATTTCTGTTGTTGCTCCTTAGCTAGTTGGCTATGTTATCATAGGCAATGGAAATAGTGGGATGCTGGGAAATAGTTTCTCTACGTCAAAGGATACCATAATGTCATCAGGTAGGAGGTGCACATGTTGAATGTTATCTATAAAGTTTTTGGAGTTTTTGATACCATGTACCTCTGTAGATCTCAGTGCTTTATACTTGCTGTTGAGCCACTCTGCCAGTTTGTCGGTGGGAAAGTTTAACGCTGCGATAATTGGTCTCATTTTGTTGCCGGGTTTGTGCATCTATGCCAGTTCTGGACTGGACAAATCAGACTCATCCATCCATAAAACCATTGAGGAAGGCCCTTATGTTGAAGCACATAGGAATCTGATTGACAGAATTACCACTAACGTTCAAAACATACTAAAAAAGTGCTCCGCAATTTTAGACAAATTCTGCTTTAGTTGAAAAATAATCAGCCCAAATATTTCCCTGATGTATGCACTGCCAAAGATACACAAACACTACAACTAAATGATACCCGTTCTCCACCACCAACAAACTTGTCAATTTGGGGAATATTTGGGTTTGCAATTTTTGAACTAAAGTGTAATTTTTTGTCTATAATTGTGGCGCACCAGTCAAGTGTGTTTTTAATGTCACTTAAACTTTGTTTATTGGATTCCGATGTACTTTGACATTAGGGTCTTCATCAATGGTTTTTATGTGCGTTGGATGTAGTGTGATGATATAGAATACAGTAGAGAACACATCTCCCCCACTTCCCCTCTCCACTCCTATTCTTGCCTCCCCTGACTCAAAGAAACTGGTTTCCTGCCACCTCCCCCACCTCCTCCCACTTGAAAACATTCACTTCATCACGGGTAGCATTTTGTTACTGTTGTCTTCCCTGTAGTAAAATACTCAGTCTCATTGATGGTTGAGGGAAATATCATTATAAAGTTCTTATAAATCAAGGTTGGCTACAGGATTGACACCTATCAAACTAACGGCCAATAGTTCACACCCTATTCATTTCATGACACTCTTTGAATTGATGATTTACAAAACTCCTTATATGTGAGCAGGGTAGGCATACTCTTGGCTTTCGAAGAAGAACTAAATAAAATTTGATCAGTTTTGGAGGATTGAGGCATGCTAGTTTGTATTCTGTATTCATTGATCAGGTTTGGGATTTTAACTCTGTGCCCAGGGTACTCTTCTTCCTTATCTGATCAACTGTATAAATAGAAGGGTTGTCTTTAGAACATGTTTAATAGAAGTGTAGGTAGCATAAAAGTATGATGTAAAGAATTTAATGGTGCCTGGAATTTAATTCCAAAATTCAAGAAATTTGTATGCTCTCTCTTTTAAACAGTTTAGACTTATAGGATTTACTCCAATATTCTTTGGTAAGGCTTCACATAATTTTAGGGAGTTATCTTTTCCTAATTCATGACTGTTATAAATGTCCATGCTTCTGTGTGCATTTTATGATTAGTAGGAAGGCTATAAACACCATAGAGAGCAAGCCCACATAAAGTAGTAGTAGTTTTGAGGGGAGGCGACCGACAGCTAAGGTCATTTGCGCCATAGGGGAAGGACAGGAAAGGATGAAGGGTGGAGAGAAACCCGGCGTCGGCATTAGCCTACTCTTTACGAAAGGCGCCAAGGGGTCCGCGGCTTAACGTCCCATCCGACGGACGGCGTACTCACTCAAAGTGCCCTCCACAAAGCACCTCAAGTAGGGATCGAGATACCTCTGAAAAATATTCAACACCGCCGGGATTTGAACCCGCGCCCTCAGGGTGGGAAGCCAGTACGTTAGCCCCCGCACCATCTCGATCCCCCCCACATAAAAGTTATCATTCCATCCATATATAATATTATTAAAAAAAAATTGCATGAAAAGCAAAACTGATGGAGACAGTGTTCAGTTGGGGTAACTCTGCACCCTTTGAATAAGTTCCCTCTCTTTTTCTACACCATAATTAAGGTATTTTGAGAGGTGAAATTCAAAGGATTTTAGGTCAAACCTTGAGTTAACTACCCATTTTTTAGCTTATTTTTGGAGATATGCCTACAACACCATTTTCCCTTATCATGGCATGTTTCTAATTATCTGAGTTTTGTTTTTGTGAATATTGTTATTCACAAGAGAAAACTAATAATCAAAAGCTGTATGAAAGAATATACCATCAAAGCTATATTTTCACTAGTACCCACATTGGTGTGATTGATTACTCCACAATATAACTTATTAGTTCTGGAATTTTGTATTGAGTTCAATAAAGTTTCAGTGAGAATAATTTGTGTTCCCGATATACCCAATTGATTGATTCCCTGTTGGTTTGAAGGGGTGTGAAGGTTCTGGTGAGGTGTTTATGAGACAAAGTTAGCATCAGCTCCTCAAGTCAAGGAATTCTTCTTGCCAGAAAGGTCCTTTTGACTTTGAAAATGGTCCATCCACATTATTTAGCTAATTGCCACAATACTCCCTGACAAGGACTGAACTTGAAGTGAATCCTTGATTGGCTTCAAAATTTTGTTGGCTGCCTTCTAAATGTCTTACCTCTGGGACGGTAGCATAAGTATAAGGTAGCATCCTGGAATATGCTAAATATATGAATAAGCACCTTTCAATGAAAAGATTTAACTTGCAGCGTGTGGTTTCTCACTTTGAGTTCCTCTGTGTGGTATATTTCTCTTGGAATCTAAAAAATGTAATGCTACTTTTAATTATAGTTAGATCTAAAGAAATTTTACCTGCAAAAGATGGAATAGCAACAATTAAGGCCAGTAATTGCATTCATCAAGCCAATGGAAAACAGGATAGAGAAGTGTGCCACAGTTAACAAATAGCCAATAACAAGATATACTTGAAATGAGAATTATTCTTGAAAGAAAGTTATTCAGTGGCTGAAAAACTTCATAAAAATGCATATCGGCATAATAAATGATGGGAATATTTTTGGTTGATATGCCAGTAAGGATATGCAAAGCAAGATATTTTTCCAACAAATTGAATCATGGATTGAGTTCTAATGATTCTCACTTAGCAAATAGTTAACGAATTGGATCAGCCATTTTTTTCAATAAAACATTTTTCAATAGCTAATAATTGAGCATGGGTGACCACATGAGGTATTTATATACAAAGAGTATTATAAAATGGTAATTCACTACAACTGACAACCACTTTACCCTATTTTTCTCTGACTCAAAATATAATATTTGAGGGCAAATAAAGGCATTTTATCAATAATAGAAATTGCACAATTATTGATTCTAGTTTTACAGTTTGAAATATTGCAGCATTTGCTAAAATATGATCAAATATAAATTTTATATTTCATTCAGATCATTTTACTTGTCAAGTTTTTAAGCAATGGTATATTAAATGATAACCAACCCATGGTTTAAACCCCACAGTAGGCATGTAAAATGCACAGTATGCATTGGAAATGCCCAGGGATTCAGAAAGATATCTTTAAAGGTTAGGCTATGAAATGGTAAGGCACAGATTTAGGAATAGTGATATTAATTTGTGCAGTTTCCCAGTAGCAGAAAAGAATTCAGGTCATAAGTTAATGCTAATGAAGTAGAGTGTTAGATTCAAGAAATTAAACAGGGAACATGAATGAGAAAATGGAATGTAGATGCTTAACTGAAGAAAATATGAAGGAATACCAGGCATCTGCAGGAAAATTATAAGTGACGAGAGAGAGAGAGATGGGTACATAATAAGAAAAATGGGAACATATCAAAAAAGGGACATTGAAAGCTTCAAACAGAATTATAGGAGCAGTAATCAGGAAAAGAACAAGGAAACTATGCTTAAGGCAGTGTTACTTCCTATCCCTAAAAAAGAAGGGCAGCCATATATGAGGACTATAAAACAATAAATGGAACGTTGTACGAAGCTGAAGAGGTACTTAGGTTCATCAATAAGAGGATGAAGAGGATGACATAGGATTATTTAGGGGATGAGCAGTTAAGATACAGAAAAAGGAGAAGGCTTTGTAATACTATAGGAGCAATGAGGTCACTATTAGAGAGGAATCAGGCTATATTTAGTTGTTTCATAGATTTTGAGAAGGCATTCAATAGAGTTAATTGGGTAGAATTAATGAATGTGTTGCAGAAAATATGATTAGATCGGGGAAATAGGAGAATTATCTGCAACCTGAACATATCACAGATTGTTTGGATGCAAGTGGTGAATGGAGAAGCTGGATGGGCAGTGTCAGGAAGAGGATTAAGACAGGGGTGTCCCTTATTACCTGGGTTATTCAGTGTATATATGGAGGAAATGATTAGATGCATGGGAAGGAAGGAGACAGGAGTGAAAGTTAGGGGGAAATTCATAAAATCAGTTAGTTTTGCTGATGATCAAGCTTTAGTTTGCCAAACAGCCAAGGGATTTCAAGCATTGCTGAGAGCATCGGAAAGTCAGTGTGATATGTATGGAATTAGGATAGATATGAACAAAACTATGGTTGATGTTTATGAGAAAGAGAAAAGTTAAGTTAAATATTAAAATAGAAGTTCATGAGCAACCGTACATAGGAAGAGGTCGATAGGATATACAATCAGTTGGAGGACAAAATCGCATGTGTTCCTGTAGGGAAACATTTGATAGTGATGGGGGATTGGAATCTGACGGTAGGCAAAGGAAGAGATGGTGATTAGGTGGGGAACAACAGTTTGGGCACGAGGAATGACCGAGGGGAGAAGGTAGTTGAGTTCTGCAGGAGAGAGGGGTTAGTCATTACCAACACTTGGTTTAGACACTGCAATATACCAGGGTCATCCGGAAAGTAGTACCCGTTCGTGCCGCATGAAGTGCTGACGACGCGAGTAGCCGCTGGACGAGGTCAGATAGCTTCAGTGGCTTGTCTGCCTTCTCTGAGCCAAGTTGCGTGACGCTAGCATTGCCTGTGTTGTTTCTGTGATTGTTTACAATGTTTAAAAAAATTGAGAACGCCGCCAGTTGTGAAGTGAGGGCAGTGATTAAATTCCTCAATGCAAGAAACGTTCGCCCATGTGATATTCATCGCCAATTAAAGGAGGTGTATGGAGACAATGTAATGGACGAGTCGTCTGTTCGGCGGTGGTGTCGCAACTTCAACATGGGGAGGGGGAACACACACGACGATGAGCGTTCGGGGAGACCGTCTGTCATTACAGACCAACTGGTGAGCTCAGTTGACGAATTCGTGAGGAACGATCGGCGCGTCACAATTGATGACATCTGTGAGCATTTTCCCAATGTTTCTCGAACAATTGTTCATGAAATTGTTAAACACCATCTGCATTATGCAAAAATTTGTGCAAGATGGGTCCCTCGCGTATCTCAATGAGCTGGCGGCAAAGGACTATGCAGCAGGAATACAGAAACTTGTCACACGTTATGACAAATGCCTTAATTTGCTTGGAGATTATGTTGAGAAGTAGTTTAAAGTATCCTCTTTCAAATAAAATTTTTTATGTTTGTTAATATTTACTTTTGTGTCTTTATTTCACGAACGGGTACTACTTTCCGGATGACCCTCGTACATAGGTGTACATTAAAAATCCCAGGTGACTCAGAGAGGTATCAGTTACAGTATATTATGGTTAATCACAGGTTTAGGAACAGTGTGGCGATTTTGGACAGCTTTCCGGGAGAGGATGTGGATTCTGACCACAATTTAGTTTTTATGAAGTGTATTGTTCGTTTTAAAGGATAAGGCAGTGGCTGCGGGTTTGGGGAATGGAATGTAGAAGCATTAAATGGATTGAAAAGGAACGAGTACCAGCAGGCTGTAGAGAAAATCTTGGAGGACGGTAAAGAGCTGAATACTATCGAAGAAAAATGGGAATGTATCGAGAAAGGGTCATCGAAAGCCGCAAAAGACACAATTGGAACCGTTAACACGAAAAGGACTAGGAAACCATGGATCACGGATGAGATGATTACAAAGATGGATGAGAGGAGAAAATTGAAGAATGTAAACATATAGGCAAAATGAAGTACAAAGAGTTAAATAATAAATTGAGGCAGGCAACAAATCAAGCAAAAGAAGCATGGTGTAAGGCGCAGTGCAAGGATATGGAAAGCTTGCAGAGGAAGGGTGAAATTGGTGTGCTCTACAGAAAGGTTAAATCTTTATCGGGAGGTAAGAAGGGAAGACCTCTGCTAACAGTTAGAGATAAGGCAGGTAAGATAATAGTTGACGCAGGAAAGATCCAAGAGAGATGGAAGGAGTATATAGAAGAACTGTATAGTAAAGAGCTTAGACCAACAATGTTAGACATGGAAGAGGAACATGATGTTGAGGAAGATAGCTTAGGTCCAGGCATACTCGATGATGAGATAGAAAGGGCATTAAGGGAGATGAAACTAAAGAAGGCCGTGGGAGTGGATGACATTCCTACAGAACTACTTAAAGGTTTAGGAAAATGTGGTAGGAAGAGGCTGTATGAACTGATTCGTAGTGTCTTTGAGGAAGGAATCTGGCCGTAAGACTTTGTGAGATCAGTGTTAGTTCCTATTCCAAAAAGATAAAGGCTACATCATGTGAGGACTACAGAACAATAAGTTTGATATCCCATGCAGCTAAAGATCATCAACAAAAGGATAGAGAGTAGGGCAAATGATTACTTAGCGGATGATCAGTTTGGGTTTAGGAAGGGGAGAGGTATGCATGATGCCATTGCAGTAATGAGATCTCTAATCGAGAAGAATGTAGAATACAATCAGGATGTATTTGTGTGTTTTGTAGGTTTTGAAAAAGTGTTTGATAGATTGAATTGGGAAAAAAAATGAGTACATTGAAGAAAATAGGAATATATTGGAGGGACAGGAGGCTAATCTGCAACCTGTACATGTCTCAGACTGCTCGGGTGCGAGTGGAGAACGGAGATTCCGGATGGGCAGTGTTTGGAAGAGGTGTAAGGTAGGGTTGCCCATCTTTATTACTGGTACTGTTCAACGAATATATGGAGGAAATGATTAAAGAGGCATGGGAAAAACTGGAGGTAGGAATGAAAGTCGGCAGGGAATTCGTGAACACAGTTAGGTTTGCTGATGACCAAGCTTTAGTTTGTCAGTCAGCCAAGGAGTTGCAAGCATTGCTGAGTGAATTGGAAATTCAATGTGACAGGTATGGGATGAGAATCAATATTAATATAACAAAGGTTATGCAATTTTCTAGAAAGAAAAAGGTTAAGCTAAACATTAAAATAGGAGGGCAAAAACTAGAGCAGGTAGAACAGTTTTCGCACGTAGGAAGTATTTTGGACCAACACGGTCAAAGTAGTAGGGACGTGAGGAGAAGAATTGCTCTAGGCAAAGAGGCTTTCACAAGGAGGAAGGAGTTGATGACAGTGACGTTAAGTAAGGATGTTAACAAAAGACTTGTAAAAACTTAAGAGGGGTAAGAAAAAGATAGGCATGTTGGATGGAATAAAGGGAAGAAGAATGTGTGCAAAATTGAAGGTTGGTTTATTGTAGTGTTGAAGGTCAGGTGGTGTTTTGTAAGATTTGAAGAAATGTATCAGTATACCATTTATAGGTGGTGTCCATCCAAAACTTGCTTGAAGCAGTAGAATACCATTAATAATAATGCTGAATGATAACTATTGGGTTGAAAAGTCTAGATAAATCTGCAAAGTTTCAATTGTCAATTTTAATAGTCAATTAATACAGTTAAGAAATTTATTCTAGTGTTGATCGGTATTTGTTTGTATAGTAGCAATCAATAGTTATGATAATTCTGTTGGTGAAGTAGGGGTATTTATTTTTACTGGTTAGAGAAGGTAGTGGAGAGTTGTGTTTACAGGTTGTGCTAAAGTGACATAAGATGTATTTATCTATAAAAATATAGTCTTTATACTATTTTCAAAATCTTCAAAAAAGTAGGTTTTTGAATGATCTCTGAAGACTATTTATTTTAGCGTTGTGAGAACTTCCTTTTATTTGCCCTTCATTGTTTTTTTATTCATTCAATTATAACTTATGCCTTCATGGTGTCTAGAAATCCTACCATCTTCCATCCTCTACTTCACTTACCCAATATTCTCCCTTCTTTCATGGCTTTCAAAATCCCAATACCTTTCATTATTTTCTCTGTCCATTTTCTCTGCCTTTTGTGCATATCCCTCAGCAATGTCCTCTTTTCATCCACCCTATTTAAAACCTCAGCATTTGTTTGCCACTCTTTTCAACTTATTTTCTTCATTCCCAACAACACCCACATTTCAAAAACCTCCAATCTGCTCTCATCCTCTTGCCTTAAAGACCTGGCTTCACGTACAAAAAGTCTTTAGTAATCTTGTCTAAACATTTTTACTCAGTGTGCCTGTCATCAGTTGTCTTTTTCTTTTAATTGTCTTTTTCAGTTGCACAATTCATCTCCTAATGTTTTATGCCTTTTCCTTTAAATTACTATGCAAATACATGAACTGTTTAACCTATTCTAGTTTATTTACTCCCTCTGTTATGTTTAATTTTGCTTTCTTACTCCTCATGAAACTCATTACTTTTGTTTTTGTAATAAATTCACATCTCATACCTCTTGCATTGTTCCCATAAAGCATTCAACTATTACTGCAACTATTAGCCCTTGGATGTCTGATACACAATTGCTTAATCATATGCAAACCTAATTGACTTAATCATCTAACCACCCACTTTTATTCCCTCTTCTAACCCTTCCCATGCTTCCCTTAACATTTCTTCAGCATATCTCGTAAGTCAAAAATTACCGGTGATAATGGGCAATCATTTCTCACTTCCCTGACAATATCTGTCCATCTTGATTCTCTCACTGCAACCTACCTGGGCAGTCCAATTTTTGTAAAACTTTTGAATAAGTTGTCTATCCATCAGTCTACTCCCATATTCCACTTTTTCTTGTATCTGAAACTTCTCCACATAATCGCTCTGATTTTTCCACTATATTTCCTTGGCTGTATTGGTGTCTCATCTTATTTTATTGTTCAGATTTCTTCGCAATCTTCTCCCCATTCCATTTTTGTATTTTTTATTATCTTCTTTCATCAATCCTCTATAAGGGTCTGTCCCATAATCCATGGCTTCTTAATTCTGTCAAAAAAATACTGAGCCTAAATTTCTTGAAATATGTAGTCTCAAGCGCGAGTTTGAATTTTCTCCATGGTCACTTGAGGGCTTGCTGTGACAACTGACTATTAAACTCCTGGATAATGAATGATTTAAGTGGAGCCATTAATATTAATTATTATTTAATGATAATGGAAAAACATTTATAATATAATTTTCATGATTTGTCAGTTCTTACCTTCATAGTGTTTCCCCACACAATTCTCAAAAACTATTTTTGATAACATTCAGAGGTTGGCTCCATGGTGTCTCATTTAGTTTCTATTGTTTTGATTCACATGAGCAAAGTTAATCTTTTCCAACTAAATGCTATAATATTTTTTTGTTTAAAAGTTTGCTTCCCTTGTATTTGTTAGTCAATATTTAACAGAAGACCTTTGTTAAGAGTGTGATACTTTGTTTATTTCTTAGTGGACAAATAATAATTGTGATAGTTTATAGAAAAAGGGTGTAATAATACTAGGTATGAAATTGCTTGAAACCTTCTATATGTGAGGCATGAGCAAATGAACATTGGTGCAATTTTAATATCCTTTTATCTGTTAAGTATTTATCAGAAATTACACACATAGTTTCATTTTGCTTCATTTGCCTCGGAAAAACATGTAACAGAAGGCTTTATTTTGGAAAGATAATATAGTGTTTTTCTCCAAACTGGTCTGCAAACCATTACTTTTATGTGCATATTTTGGGGTACATACCTATGCACTTAATGTTTTGTCATTCATGGGTATAGTTTAGGTTATCACGTATGCATGAGTGTTTGAACTAGAATTTTCTAGCTATTTATAATCACCTATAGTATTGGATGAGTTTGTGTCATTTGTCTAACTTTTGTGCTGGATATTAGATATGCAATCACTAACAAGTTTAATATTTATCATATGTTAAAAGAATTCAGCATTTTTGAAAGCTTGCATGCATGTAACCAATTTTTCTGCATTAGGTAATAAATTTTTTTTGGGCTGATTCATTTTGTTAGAATTTTGATTGAGTTTCATCAAAATCAATAATAACATAGTCTCATGTTTCCATTGTAATTAGGCCAGCAAGATCCTATTATTCATTTCCAGCAACATTACAAAATCTCTTTAAATCATAGGTTTGTTGTCTTTTAAACAGATGCTTTAGGTTGACTTACCATGCACACTTTTATATTTAAACTGTTTTAGAAAAGTCTCAATCTCTGTTATCTCAAATTCTAAACCATTATATCCAAAAATTCTTCAATGATTTATTCTTGGGTTATAAATTGACATGTTAAGCAGAATAATACAATGCTTTCCTGGGGGGATACATTGCCTTGCTATCTAAGGTACTCATTGACCTTCACAGTGTAACAGCTGTGTACACTGTTGGTTCAAAGACAAGTCAGGCCCCGTGACCCTATATTTTCTTGGGCCTACCTTGAAAGTTAGATTGTATTTATCCTATGCTATTATCTGTGTAAAATATCGGTGTAAAACCGCAAAGCAAGGACACTCACATATGTAGTTTTGACGCTTCGACGGCACGAGTGTTGTCATCAGAATAATATATATATATATATATATATATATATATATATATATATTTTTTTTTTCCTTATTATTTTTTCTTTATTGAAAGCTTGCATTTAATGCATTAGGATCAAATTCAAAAGAGTCAGATTCAAGATTGTAATTTTGTTAGTTTTTGTAATAGGGAGTTATTTCTCCAGATGAATTATACATGTATGAAGTATACTGATCATAGCTGTAAAGTATTTTACAAAAATATGAACATTTTACCGATATTTTTGAAATTATAAGTAGACAGGGGTTTTCATTATAAGTGTGGTCTAGTAAGGTCTTGTGCAGAGTAGTCTATTTGAAATATATAATACCCTAAATCCATAATATAGTGCAATTTTGAAATTACTCAGGCTGATATTGGCTTGAATATTAACTTTCCAGATGGATCACAGGCCTTTAATTAGTAGTAGGAGCATTTCTATTCCTTGACTTTAAAATAAACTTTTCATGTTGTTTGTTGGCAAATGTGCGAAGAAGATAGGATTAGTAGAAAAATAATGATTTATTTGAAAATTAAATGAAGATACGTAATAATTAATTCGTGTTATCTTTAAACTCGCGTAGAAAATATAACTGTTGATTCTTTAAATCTGTTATGATTAGAATTTTAAAATTATAATGCCATTTAGACACAAAAAATGTAATACATTTTTGAATTTACTGAAAAATTATTGTACTTTATGTTAGATTATGTTTCGTCGCATCTAGGAAAAATGAAATGTTAAACTTCAAAAACACGAGGAAAATTAATTTAAAAAAATAACTTGACCTGTCCGACTAATACAGAGACAATAGAAAATACATCCAAATTGTTCTGAAATTGCTGTTAGACAGTTATGCATCAGATAGTTTTATAGGCCAAGAATTTTAAAATAATTATACTTTTTGTTTTTAGAAATAATTGCTATATCGCTTTCTACATTTCCTGTATACTTCCAGTGATCATACGAGAATAAAGAAACACTCGTGAATTCGTTACTATAGCATTAACATGCATTTAGTGATTTTCGCTGAAAATGATTTACCGTGAGTGTTTAGCGACTTGAAATTCAAATTTTAGCCAATCAAAACTACCGATTTGATTTAGGAAACTTAGATTCTGCTTTTGAACGTAATAATTTAATAATGAAGAGGCTACACGTATTTTCTGTCTTAAGAATCAGGTTGCTCGTAATGATGTCAGGAAAGCAATATTTTTCGAAAGTCTTATTAGGAGAAAAATGATTCATTGAATCTCTCCCAACTGTCTTTTATTCCAGTTCAGACCCCTTTTTCGATTTATCCACAGTATTTTTTTCCAATTTCTATACTAATTTGGCGGGTTCTTTGAATGTTATAATTAGCAAAACGTTATTCACGACGCCGTAGTATGCACAATCCAACAAGAAAATTCATAATCCTCAGGGCAAGTTCGCCTATTATCTGTCATCGGAATTAAATTGTAATTGGAATACGTGTTCGCAGCTTGGTAGGGTATCCTCGTTGACGTAAGAAAATAAATGTTGTCCCGTTTGGTGAAGAGTCATTAACCTCGATTCTCCTTCGACGCTGTGTGCGATTCCTCTTGGTGGCCTTTGAGCGCAGCTCGTCCCAGTCTCATTACCCAACTCAACCCGAGTTCCGTGTCAACTCCCTGGGGTCCAGTCCAACCCCCTTCCCTCTCACTATCACTCACTTCTCATTCACCTCACAAATCTCGCGCATTCCCTTGTTCTGACGCTGCTACCACCCCTGGCCAATTTCGCGAGGTTTGCTATCCGCTTCAAGGCTCCTATTCCGACTGCACGATCGTTAGGGTCTTCCTGAGGGAAGGATTTCGCGATGGGAAAATTCATTCTATACGGCTGGCCTCTCCCCTTTCACGTTCCCTAGTCGCCCTCTCTTTCCCGCTATCACACTTAACGACCCAACGTTTGCAGTTAACATCCTCCCTCAAGCTGGATGGTAAGGGAGACTGGAGAAAGAGCACCGGTTGGAATCCTTTCAAGTTTCTCTCCTTAAGGCTCCCTTTCCTCGTAGGGAGAGTTTTTAACTTTTGTGGCGTTTACGCTCCATTTGTTGTGGGTAAGGCTTCTCTCGCTGAAATATTCTACACCGACGGAGGAGAAAAATGTCATATTCATCCTCCGTCTATAATTAATTCCGCCAGGGTATCACACGACATATGCAATTGCAATGTGATATCTGGCATTTTTCTTTCATCACTTTTAATGGCGATTAATCTATATTTTCGTATTCAATCCATTTATGGAATTAATGCAACGGTGGCGCTGACGTTGGGTTTCCAAGTAAACAAGATTCTCAAATTTTTGGCTTATCCATCAACTGCTTGTGTTAATTTTATTTACTCTTGTCCAGCTTCCAATTGGAAAAATTAGTAATTCAGAAAAAGAAAAATATCCGCAGAAATGGCTAATTCGTACAAAGCAATTGTGATATCTGTGCAATAACCCGCTTGCCGCCGCAAGGGCGTGTGCCGGGGATGTTAAGACAACAGTCATTCAGGCAGAAATATTAGTACATGCATGCCTTGAATACTTGTTAGCTCATGTCGTGCAAATGCCTTTATACATCATCCAACAATTATTGCACTTGACCAATTCATCAAATTTTAGGCTTCAATTTGGTGTTATAATAATCCCCTCGGTGTCGTAAGAAAACTCAGTTGTTCTGTACCTTTCTAAAAGTCTCGCCTGATTTCTTCGAGAGCCGGATGCTCCAAGCCGAATACCTCCTGCATGCCTGTGACGCCTACTCGCATCTCGTTGTAATTTTTAATAAACCTAGCGGATTTTCTTTGAGCCCTGTATAAATCTTTAATTGATGTTTTCTCGCATGGATCCCTAATATATGCAGCGTATCATTTGACAGACTTTGATTTTGACTAGCCTGAAAAAGTTTTGTGTGAATTCGATATGATATTTAAATTTTCGAATTTCCATGCTCAGGTGCTGTGACAAATATTACACTTTACCTAAAGTCTCTAATTTGACAAGTACGGCGATTATCTTAATGTCCTAGAGATGATTCGTTTGCTGCAAAGTCTACAAGGTGACCCAATTTTTCCTTGTGAAACTGATTATTGTGTAACTGGAACTATTTTGTAATGTATAAATATTCTACAGTTTCCCTTTTCACATATGTACGACTCTTATATCGGCCATATTTTCCAGCCAAGTGTTATCAAATTTTTGTTTTAAGTATGAAATGAACTTAAATGTACTCTTTTTGTGTTGTACATATGAAATATGCCGAGTATACTGTAGTGTTTATTACTTATTTTGCAGTCTTTGACGGATAATTATTTATGAATTGAAATTATTTGCACGGTCGTATGTTGTAAACTTTACTGTACCTTAATAACGTTAACGCAATGCATTTCTTTGTAATGAGGCGAATGAAGGAAGTTCGTATAAAATTCGGTATATCGATTTACCGTATTGTAGTCCACTCTTTTTATCACTCTGGAAACGCCCAGTGACTTAAGTAAAGCATTGTGGAACAGTCGGTCAGAAATATCGAGTTTTTCGACAATTCTCTCTGGGGTCCGTAGTTCCTAATAAAGATTTTGGGAGTGCTTTATCATATTATTTATTATTTATCTTTTGTGATTACTTGGGACTTCTGTGCCACCTGACACTGTCTATCAGCACGTGTATTTTTTATTAACTTGGGAACAATTTCTTCATCGAGTCGTCCAGCCAATATTTTTACAAAGAGTGATGCACAAATCAAAGTTTAAGGTTGATCCAAATGTTCATCATCCTTTACACTCCTTCACAAGAGCTTATGGTATGGGGTGTTAGGTTATCGAACATTAAGGCATTTGATGATTTGAACTTAGGACAACTTTTTATTTTCGGGTAGTTCGAATTTTCGTGCGTGTTGTTTTCTACCGCCGTGACCACGAGCTGTGCAAAGGAAAAAAGATCCCTTATATTCTGTCTGGCCTGCTAGATATTTTCCCGTGACTTGTCGTTATGACCTCGCCTACGAATGTAATGCGAGGTCCTCATGAAGTTTCTTTGTTTTGATGAAGATCAAATCATAGGAAGGATATATTAATAAGTAAACGAAGGTAATAATTACTTCTAATGAATTAAAGCCTTGGGGCCAAAGTTTCAGATAAAGTCGGAAAATGTAGATTCAGGAAGTAAGCCTTAACTATACATACCAGCAAGTATTGCACACATCCTGCTAGGAAGCTTTGTGGTGGTGATTTTTGTCTCGCAAACATATTCGTCGTATAACTCCTCTTCTGCGCTTTAACCACCAAAATGAAATTTCGTTGCATGCATGTGCGGATAGTTTCATAAATCGTCCGACACACTGAAAGACACTGTGAAAGTTATGTTGTTGTCTCCGTATACATACCACACATACGAGTATACGTTTTCGTATGGCACTCATGCGGTCAGACTGCATCCGAATAATCAACGACACCGATGACTCTGATGTGTTTATTCAGGTTTATACGTTCATTATCTACTTTAAACTATATGCCAATAGCCACCACATGGGCCTTTGGCTGGGTATGTTAAAGCACCATCTTTTTATTCATAAATACGTACTTATAAAATAATTTTTATGTATTTCATTGTTCATATACTCGCCAATTTTACATATTTCATTCTTCTTATACTCGTGCATAAGCACGCTCACCTTTAACTTCCTAAATTGAATTCACGGCGAAACACTTACATAATAGGTTTGGTCCATAGGTTGGACTGAATTGGTAGTGCGAGCACATATTGAATAACTGAAGGTCGTGGGTGTACATTCACCAGTGTGGAAGCAAGACGGAATCCAGATGCACTTTTCTGTGTAAATAAGTTTCCTCAAACACAATTAATTGCAACAAGTAAATCTTTACCCATCAAATGTAAAATTCTCATATTATGAAAATAAATAAATAATTCAACTTTTCGCCAAAAAACATTATTTTATTACAATTAGTTTTACACCGTTGCATCTTTTAGGAAAGTTTACCTGAATTAGTCGTTGTTAAGTCATTTATTCTTTTGTAAAATGCTACGGTGTTTATTTTCCACCTGAAATGTCATTCTAAGGTTGATGGAAATAACTTTATGCTGAAACTGCGATGGAAATACATTTAGTGATTATTTTTCCTTGGTCTGAAAACAGTTTTCCGTGGAAATAGTTAATTTTCGGTTGCTTCGTTTTCTGCCCATCTAACAGGCGTATTTTTCGTAATAATTGCAATAATTTTCCGCTTGTGAGGTAGGGTGAAAGAACATGGTTGTAGAGCAAACAACTTGGTACATTTTTCACGCTCTATTATTGCGGTCACTGACCATAGTTTCCACGAGTTGATAATGACATAAGTTATCGAAAACATGCTCGGTGAAGTTGAAAATGCAATGTGAAAAGTTAACAAGTTGTTAGTTCTATTATCGTGCATATTATATATGATCTCAAATTGAGGCCTGTCTGTCTTGCAGCATAACTGGATTCGTCATGAGTTACCTCAAAAAAATGATAAGACGTCATCATCTCCCAAATATTTTTGTTTATTAATCCTCTGGTCGTGTCTATGCTTTTAAAAATGACGTCCCCGTTTGGACTAAGAGCTCTGGAGAGAGCGTGACGTTTTTTGCTCTCTTCTTCTTTTCATTTAGCGGCTCTTATGGCGTCCACATGATGCATGCGTGGCGATGCTTAACAAAAAATAGCCATGCAGGCGTGCGTGCCCTCGGCTTAATCGCCCACTTCCCCTCGTTCTCACCACCCTCACTCACTCCGCGTGCCAGAATTTCGTCGCTCCGTTCCCTCGCATGTTTCGCGGCTCCGCCCCCTCGGAATATCGCTTGCGTCTCTCTGCTGTTCTCCCGCGTCCCTTCTTCCTGCGACATCACAACATCGGTTCAGCATTGATATCCATGGGTTTCCCGTTGACCCATTCCTTAAAATCGCCCCAGAAGCATACCCCACCAGCCCCCTCAAAAAGCTCCCGATCATCTCCTCTATTGCTCCCTCCCACGTCCACCCGGTCTCTTCCACCTCCCCTCTCTTTCACTCACACGACCCACCGCACCCTCCTCTTTCCCTCCTCCCCGTCTACCCGACGTCTGCCTCCTCTGCCACAGCTTCCTCCCTTCCATCCTCCCTCACCCCCACCCTCCCTCCCGACCGCCAGTCCCTCTCTCAGGGCCTCTTCCCCGCTCTCTGCTCCTCCGCGCCAGTCGCAGCGTGTAGGGTGGCCCGCGTGGTTTCCTCGGCCCCGCTACTCCTCCAGTGCTCCACTCTGAGGTCTCCCGCCCCGCCATCCCCTTCCCCGCCACCACGCCCCCTTCTCCCCTCTACTTCCTTCCCCCTCCTCCTTCCGTGGATTTACTCCGCGAGACACGCCGGCCTCTCAGTCGCGTGCCGTGGTTCGCGATGCTGGGACCTCGCGATTTAACTCTCCCGCGCCGGGTCTCGGGCGCGAATCCCGTGATCGATTAGGGATGTATTTGTAATAGTTGGCCGTGGGGAGAAAGCAAGGTCTTCTCATCGGCGGCGTAGGCATTAACCACTCCTCTAAATCTAGGTGTGGTGTCTAGGAGGAATTTCCTTCTAAAAGTTCTGTGTTTGGGCGTGGAGTTGGCTCATCTTCGCCGCGGGTGCTGGCATGCACTTACTGCATAGTGAAGGGTGTGTCTGAGAGTCCTGGAGACTCTTGAGGTCTCGTGAGTCGGCTTTTTTTGTTTCACCACTAAAGGAGTCTCCTGGAGGGTACAATCTGAGCTTCTTCGTCACGAGGATGGAGGGTTTTAAATCTTCTGTAGTAAATTAACTTGAAACCTGCAATTCTACTGGTAAGCTGCTAATTTATAGCTGGTGCAGTCTGCTTGGTGTAAAGTAACGTACATTTTAAAATTTAGTTGCCTCTTAGAAGTTTCCCTCTGTTGTTAAATTTCCATCCTAGAGAAACAATCATCCCATTAGTTGCATGCCTCTGATCTCTGATTTTCGAATGAAAATGTTTGTTATGATTTCCTTTTTCTGTTCTGATTTACGTTCTATCTTCTTATTCCGCTCGTAATTGCAGAATTTCTGAGGTACTTTTTTAACTGCTTCTAGATAAGAAATAGGGCCGTTAATAAGAGTTCATATTGAAAACGTGAAGTCTTATAAAGTGCGTTGAATATTTTGTTGATGTTTGTGTTTTGGCATTTGTTGTGGTTACCATTCTTTCGGATACGCCCAGGAGTCTTTCGGATACGCCCAGGAGTCTTTCGGACACGCTGGGAGTCTTGATTTGCTGTGGTGTCTAGCCCCACTCCCACTGTCTGGCCACGCACGACGTTTATTATCTAATTCCGCTGGAGGTCTCTCGTGAATTCAGCTCCATGCGCTCCTTCCACGTGATTTTCCGTTAGAATCGATGGAGTCGAAGGATGGATCGATGCCGCAGAGGGAAGAAAAAAAGGAAAAGGACAAACGCACTAAGGCTCATTCCGGAATCTCAAAAGACAGGGACGATTATTTGGGCTTGAAATGGGTTTTCAGGCCGATTTCTCAGTTTTGGCCTTGGGATGAGAATAAAAGCTTGGGGGCGTTTCGCTTTGATATTGCTAATTTCAAGTTTGTGGCGCCTGAAGTAGCGCAAGGAGTAGTAGTACGTTTTCTAACGCCATTGCATCAAATGCGCTCTTTGCGTAAAAAGTATGCTGTACGTTAGAAGTGTTTGAATAAACGTATGGCATCATTATCTTTAACCTTTGGCTGAACAATTTGGTGTAATGACTACAAGTTGGCTTTTTATTGCAATTAGTTGTCGGAGATAGTTGAAATTGTTATAATTATCATACAAGGTTCTTACAGCACTAGGTTACGTCACCTAAATGTATTACAGCGTGAGAAAGGAAATTTTACCTCCTTGTTTTGCTTACATGTGTCAACGATATCAATGTTCCGGATTAAGGTTTACAGAATTCAGCGTTCTTATATCTAATTAATATTTTTCAAGAATAGTTTGGAAGGAGACTATACTTTTAGTAATGGTGAAGTAGATCTAACTAAAGGGATTGCAGATTACCGTTATTTGTCCGTAGTAACGTGCGATACATTTTTTTGAGTTGTGAAAAACTCTTTTACAGCATTCAAGCATATGGGAGTGAATGCATTAATACTGATTCGAGGCCTGACGGTCATTGGTATTATAAAGTTCACCGTCTGATTTTCACAATGGTTATTGTAATGTTGGCCTCTACTCTTCTCTTTTATACAGCCACACGTACTCGTCACCCACCATTACAATGAAGTTATCAAATAAATCAGTATAACAGATGTCACATACATAAGCATGCTGATAATACACCTTCCATGTTATCTATGATGACAAGTCTCATTTTTGAGTCATACATATTCTATGGCCATATGGCTCTAAGCTTGTTATGATATACGGTACCTATGACTTACCTGCCAATGGAAATGGTACGTATTCATTGGGCATTATGATAAACTGCGGTTGGATCTTATATCTAACTAGAAATAGTATCTATAGGATAAAAATTGCCTAGAGAAACTATTGGTGAGGCAGGCGTTGGCTCGAACGGGCGACGTTCTTAATTGCTAAGTAAAATGCTCTACATGTCTCCTGCCACTCCTGAAGTCAGTTTCGGGCCGAGTTCTGGTTTCGCATGTGCTTTTTAATGCAATATTTTTCCTGCGCTCTCTTGGCTCATCTGAGCAATTACCCCCAGTCCCATGGTGAGCAGCGCGTAAACTTTAGTTATATGACTGTTATGATGTCTCTTTTTCAGATACGATATGGGGATTGTACGATCAGACTCAAAAACCATCTTTATCGGCCGGTAATGTAGATGATTCTGCATTGAAATATATTACCATCAACTGTGAACTTACGTACGTGAAGTGTGTTTGTACTCACTCTTGATTGTTGACTTAACTGAATATTTTCTCCGCCTTTCATCTGCGTTATCACGTAAAGATATATTTATTTTTGGAATGATAATGCTTCAACTCCCGTATCGTCATTTTTTCTCATGTCACAAAAAAATGCTCTAAAGTGATGTAAACAGTAAAAATGGCACATTCCGGATACACGTACAATAGAGCAATAGTCACCAGAGCCTTCCTGTTTAAGCGGTTAGATGCAGTTTTAATGTCCTCTTGGTTCCCCAAGGGCGTCTTCCGTCTCTCGAGAGCAGCATTTAATTGAATCCGAAGGCCCCGTCTCCCTCCTCTGTTATGGTAGTCGCGCAAATAACCACATTTATGCGCGGTCGGAATGGCGCCAAAGCTAGTCGCGTTGTCGCCAGGAATGGAAACAAGGAAGTGTTTGTATAATTCCAACGTCTCTATTATTCCTGAGTCACTCTCACCTGAGACAAATGAAACGCCACCCATGTTAAATAAAGCTATACATTTCGTTTTGATCCTACAGACCTTTCATCTTATCTAGCTAGTAATTTGCAGAATAATGAGCAAAGTGGCAGGTTCGTTGCTCTAATTCAAAGGTAATAGATGATAAATGTTTTTGAAAGCACAATGGAATTGTATGAAGAGAGATAAATTCTATCATTGTGATATTTAAAGTATAGATAAAGTGTGAATCACAAGATTTTTCAATTATTATACTGCTGACCTAACTTCGATATTTGCGGATTCTGCGAAAGAACCTAATTATCTCCGTTCATTAATAGGTCCGGTTTACACGACATTTGTTGAAGAAAAGATTCAAGCTAGCTCTTTTCGCATTACAGTGGTATCTTTTTGGAATTATGGTTTTTAAATGCTTTAATATATTTTTTGCATTCTCGCATATTCCTGATTGCAGTGTTCTTGATGAGACCCCTGAAGAGTTCCCAGTAAGATTATCTTTCTTTGACTTTTCTTATCCTTTAATCCCTTGGAAACGCGACTGAGCAGTCGTATTCTACATTAACTCTGTCCCTTACTTCCATTTTCTTTTTGCCGACGTTTCGTTCTCTCCCAATCCGCACATTCATGCGTCAACCCTTTCGAGCAATTTCACTGTCTTGCCCCTCCCTCGTTCGTTCATTTTTCTCATCTCTCGGTCTCTCCCACCCACGCTATCTCTTCCTCCCGCCCTTACTTTTACTCCGCCCTTTTTCAGCATTCAGGGCAGAAACACCTTTTTTCCCAGGTTCTCTCATTTCACATCCTCTCTCCTCCAACCTCTTTCCCACCCCTCTTCTCTCTCTGAATTGCGAACAAAACGTCCTTTCTCATCCTCTTTACCTCGCATTCTGCCTCTTCTTTTGTCTCCCCGTCCGTTAGGACTCCTCCACTTCCCGCAGTCTTCTTGGCCCAACTCTCACCCCTCCTCTCCCAAACCACCGCTGGTCCTCCGTCTCCACTCCAAGTGGGCGAGCAGTCGGACCTCCTTCGCCTTCGGTCCCTCCTTCTCACCATCCCTCTCTCACCCTCGTTCACAGTACAACGCCAGCCCTCCCTTCCTCCTTCGGAGTGGAGAATCTCTTGCACCAGGGAGACTGCGTCATCCGCCGAAACCTCTCCATCATCTCCCCAAGTCCCACCATCCGAAACCATATTTCACTCCTCTTCTTCTCGTCTTTTCGAAATATATATTTATGTCTTTCTCCAGTCCCCCAGTTATCCCCTAGTTCCATCTTTCCCTACTCATCGTGACCGGTTCATCCCTTATTCTTGATTTTTGCCCAGGCATCGCTTAATATACTGCTGTAGGTCCCTCGCCCCAGAAGTTTTTCATTTTTCTAATTTGACTATTTTCGGTTTTAGGCAGTTTGAAGAGTAGGAGTGCTAACGATAAGCCATAAGTTCTTCTACAAGACAATTCTCCTTTCGCAGTGTCTAGTTTACATTGACGAGTTGTAAACTAGACACTGCGAAAGATGGCATTCATTCATGCCCACAGTGGTTTTCGAAATCGCAACATTTTTTAACATTGCGTGTGCTGCCCATTGTTATAACTCGTACATCGTGTTGGAAGCTGTTTTCATAGCTTTTTTCATAGTCTTTAGTTGTTTTCAAGTGTTAAGTGATAAAAAGTCATTCTTTCCGAAGTCGTGTTAGTATAATAAGTAGTGACGGTGACGTTCTTGTATTTTTATCTTATCGTTATCGCTGGAATGAACTGATAGATACGTTTGTATTGATCCAAAGTCATTCTGTGAATATAGACTCGTATTATTTCTCCTTCTATAGTTGCAAGCGTTCTGCATTCACTTTAAGTTTTCCCTCGAGTCGCCGATAGGAATTTCATATCTAGCGATAATTATTGCGTCAGACGTACTGTTAGGACTGCCTTGCATTTGGTAGTCTTAATAAGTTAATCTCGCACTTATGTTGAAGTTAACGCGTCTCATCAAATGCCATAAAGCGGTGAATCGTTCGAGAGAAATATCCCAGATCATGGTTGGAATCCTCGGGCCTCGTTTTGAGTGAACTTCAACTAAAGGTGTACACGTCTTAATACATAGTCCTTCACGGTTCAGTGCGTGGAAAACGGGTTGAGCGAACGGCAAGGGTGAGCTCGGTTCTTACTCAAACGGTCCACCGCCCCATGGGATGATGTTACGTCTCCCTTTCATTCGCTTTAGGATCGGCGGCTCCCTTGCCCTCTCTCTGAGTCATTGGGTAATGAAGCGAGGGTGGGAGCATATGAGGGGAGAGGGAACATAAAGGGACGTTATTATTTTAACACTTGGGTGTACAGGAGGAGGAAGCGTAGCGGCGGTCAAAGTGGGGACGCCCGAGAGACGTGACATAGCAATCATTTTTGGGATTGTGGGATACGAGGCCGGGGGACCGCTTTGGTGCCGACGGAGCAGGATTTAATATTCATGGGGAATTATCCCTGGGCCATGACCCTCTTTCCTTCATATTATTATTTTCAATCGCCGTCGACGCGCGGTCATCACCCGACTCGCAGGCGCGCGCCTGCGTGCGGTGGATAATATATGTTTCTCTCACCGAATAAGAGTGTAGATGAGACTCATTTTGCTTGAGTTATAAAAAAAAGGATGATTCGAACAGTGGGACGGGACTCGTCGGGCGGTTCCGGATGCGGGGGTGAGTCGACTTTCTTGAGGGAGTCTTCTGCTTCTTCCTCTTCGGCCAACGCACATTGATCCTCTCATTTCTTCTCGTTCTCTTTCTGTACCTTCATTCTTTTTCGTCCACCTATTCCATGCTTCTCATGCAAACCGCAAACCCCATCATTCTTTGCTTTCCGAGCGTGACGGCGAATACTAATGACTGGTGCCGCTCGTCGTAAAGATGTTTATAAAATAGTCGAATAATTATTCATTAACCTCTTGCCTCGTCCAAGTGTTCAAGGTCCGCTTGCTTCCTCTGCTTTCAGGCGGAAGAGGCCACCCTTCCTTACGGGAAAGATTCGAACAGAAAGAAGGCCTGTCGGGGTCGTATATTTTATTCGAACGTAATGAAAAATATTCTGTCGTAATGCTGATGAAAAATGGAAAGCATTCGCTGTTGCGTGACCTCGTTTATATACCGATAAATTTATTCCCTCGTGCATTAGAAAATGTCATTAACATTAATAAGCATTTTAAGTGATGACAAAAATTATTGATTGCGTTTATGGTGCTTTAAAAACTAGTCTTGCAAATGTTCTGGTTCAAAATGATAGTTTATTTGATATGTCGTTATAATTTTCTCGGTGGAAAAGTATTTCATCTGTGCTTAGTTTAGTGCAAAAGGGGTGTATCAAGATCTCGATCATTTTGGGTTTATTGCAAGCGAAATGAATGTATGATTTTTTCATTTTTGGAGAAAGCTGTGCGAATGCTCTAAAGCAAACCTGTGGAGAGAACATTGTATGTTAGTTTTGTAGTTCTCATTCCGTGTGCACACTATTCTAATTATCTGTATCTGATATCCTATGTTAGTATTTATAGTGTTTAAGTGCCGATCTAAAATGGCTATGTGTAATGACGAGCGTAAATTTATCTCATCAACTTCTCATGGCGGGAAAATGTATTTTAACTAGATGTCAAATTACAATTAGCTAAATGTATTCCTCTAGCACCAAGTTACTCATGACAGATTTTAGAATACTTGGTGGAGAGCTTATTGTGTTTAAAGTGGACTCTGGATGTGATATTATTCATTATTGACTTTCCTCTGGAGAACTAAGACCATAACGGGGAGTGTTATTTAGCGAGCAGGGCCCTCAGTTATCTGCACGCGATTTTGGCTCAGAAATAACGCCAAGATCCGTTCTTTTGCCCGCCATTTCGAGCATAAATGAATCAGGGCGACCACTTGGCTGATTTATGAATTGGCAATCAGGTCACGTATTTCGTCTTCTCTTTGGAGGACAAATTACCGATTTGTCGTAGCCTCCAGTGGTCTCGGAGTACGTACATTCTTACATATACTCGTATGCGGCGAGCTCAGCCTCAATTCCTTCACATCCCATCGCTTCACCCTTGTATCGATCTCCGCGTACTGGAGAGCCCTACCATTCATCCGAATTCGTTGGCTCTTAGCGGTTAGTTGGCGACGGTAGGGACGGTGATGAGGGGGCATGCAACGGGGACCGAAGGGAGCTGAGGGTGGTAGGGAAATTGGGGGGAGGGGGTAAGCGGGTAAGGACACGAGTCCTCCCCATCCGGAGAGGGGGTGGGATAGAAGTTAGAGGGAAAGGTCGGTCGGTGATTTGGATGGCTAGTCGGCGTGGGACGTGGTATGAAATTGTGGATTGCGTTTTCCGCGGGAATACTATGCATTGCCTGGATCGGGCGTGGTGGGGGTGGAGTTTGCGCATTTTTAAAGGGGTTAGTTCCATATCCCGCCGTACCTTCATTTCCCAATTCCACTCCCGCCTCCAAATCTCATTCTCGTCCCGTTCCCCCGCTCCGCTCCGTACCTCCGCATCGGTCTCCAGCACCCCCTCACCCCCTCTCATTCTCTCCCACCCCTCTCCTTCCGTTTGGGGAGTGGCCCGACCCGACGGAGCCGCACTTGTTTGCACTATCCGCCTCCTTCACACTCCCAACTCTTTCGCCGATCGACTGCTGCATCGCCGGGAAGAAGTGGTGTGGGGATTGGAATGAATGAGTGAAAGACAGAGAGGGAGAGAGAAAGAGTGGAAGTAGTACGGATTGGGTGGAGCGAGAAAGGGAGTTGCAGGAAAACACCAAAGGGAGCGACGGTGGTGATTTGGAGCTCGCGAAACGATGGATCGGGAGGGAAGGGAGGAATGAACGACTCATTTTTTTCCGAGTTCCCCCTCGATTCTTTTTATTTATCCGAGACACGTGCTCTCCTCCTCCATCCTCCCCCGCACCGCCCGTTTATTCTTCGCCCTCTGGGCCCAGCATTTTAACCCTCGCTCTCCATATCTCGCACCGCCGGCAATTTTCTTTTATTCCACTCGTTTCTCTCCTCCGCGCGGTCACGTGAGGCTGCCCTCCTCTCTCTCTCTCTTCCACTCGCCCGCGATCCTCTCCTAGCTCCCCCACCCATCTTGCCTTCCTTCTCTCCCCCCACTTCGCTTGTGTTATCCCGTTCGTTTCTCCCTCCTCTTTCAAGTGTCTCACGGTCGATTGATCCCGTTTACGCGTGATTACCCTATGCGAAAGAGAAATAAGAGAGACGTATGGAGAGAGAGGGAAGCGGGATACTAGTAATGACGAGTATGTTTTTTCTGCGCCTTTCTTGGAGCTACCCTCTTTAGATGTTGCCCCGGGGTGTTACGCGGGGTGTTTTCAGTTAATCCGTGGACTATTCCAGGAAATCGGACCTTTCACAGATCTTTGTATACGTTTTTTGCGAAAGGGGCTGGTTTTATTTATGCGAGGTTTTCTTCCATCGGCTTGTATATTTGTTACGGATAGCTTTAAAAATAAATGTTTTTTTATTTTCTTGGACGAAGAGATAATCCAAAAGTCCCCTTGGTAATATTCTTAGGGTTAAAAGTTAAACGTGTATGGCGTTGCTTGTGGTGGAAACCCTCGACATGTAGCTCTTTTTTCATTCTTAATACATTTATATTGCAATGCAACCCGAGTTGTTTTTCATACAAAGGGTTATAAATAAGATTACGTTCTGCATCACTTGTTCTGCAGTATTCTGGATTCAGCTCCATTTTTCACGTCTTGAGGCAAGGCATTTCGTTTTAGTTTTTAACATTTTACTCCATCGCACCCGTGAGGACTGAGGCTCAGCTTGGTTCCTTGCCAAGTGAAAGTGCCCTATATGAAGCCAAAGCATGATGTATTTATAAGGATCAAGAAACTCTCCCAAGCCCCAACCTACTTCGAGACTAACTAATGCAATTGTTCCTGTCGTTTGGTAGCTCTTGAAGTGTGAAACTAAGGGTTGCAGCAATTTATTACGCCACACGCTTTATAGTGTGATAAATATTCCTAGTTATCTATTTAATAAAAAATTAAAAATATGAAAGACATACTAGTGACAATTAACTAGGATATAGGAAATATAATTAAAATTGACGTTTATGATCATAGGTATTTTGGTTCTTTTGCTTGGAGAATTGGTAGCAAATACTGAAGTTTCATCGTAATTATGTATAACTTGACATGAAAATCCAAATAATTGATAATGCGTGCCTATTTTTTTTCGTTTTCTAAAGCCTACCTCGATAAACATCGTCTGTGAGAATTAATAGGAAAGGATTTTCATTAAAAATACTGCTTGTAATGAGAAGACGAGGCATTCGATTCTTGAAATATGCCTCTAACGAGTAGAAAATCAGAAATCTCGGTTGGCGAAGTAAGTGCTATCGATTCGAACTTACAAGTTTAAGTCATCATGGTGTATCGCACGTAAAGTGAGGATTCGGCTTGTATTTGTTTTTGTGTCATCCCTGTTACCCATCAACTCTAGGAAGTGTACAGGGGAAGGATGGTCCTGGAGCGGGGATGCGAGAAGCCGTGGAAAAAAGCACGGGCGTTCGAAATGTGACGCTGCTGTGAATTCACGGCTTTACCCTATAGCTCAAGCATGTCCCAAAATCATCCACCTCATCTAACCGTGGAAACCATCTTTTCTTCCGCATTTGCTACGAAGTAATTCTTTTGTGGCTTTCCCAAAACTGGAGGGTTATCTACTCGCCGAAGGGCGGTGAAAATGGCAAACAACTTTCACGGGCTATCAAGCATAGCCAAGTATAAGACCAGACCTTTTCTGCGGTCCTTGCTTGGGAATAGAGAAGTTTGGCCGAAATAGGATTTGGTTGTGGACTCAGTTGGGCAAGGAATTTTTGAGAATCATGAGAACTGGAAACATGCAGGTTTTTCAGTTTAATGATCAAGATGATATATTCCCGCCAAACGAAACTTACTGTTATATACAAAAATTGTGGACTGCAAATATTACTTTCCGCGACTTCGAGGAACGGCAATTCGAATTTATGAACGTTCGCGTTTAAGTGATGGAACGATAGCCAATTTGAAACTCTGGAATTATAATTAGCTTTTTTTGGTATTATTGCTTGGATACGATTTTTTATCTAAAAATTTATTTTAAATTGTTTCATTCTTCAGTTGTTCAGTACTACGTAGGCATGGTTTACTACTTTCAGAGACGGATTGCTTATTAAGGAAATAATAGGAGCAATTGATTTATCCATACATTATTGCGTAAGTATTTTGTGTGAAAGGTAAAAAAAGACCACAGCATTCATATGTTCGATTCGTAAGATATGTTTCAGTTTTGTCATCATCTCAAATAATGCGCAAGGACATCAAATGAAGACGCCTTGTATTATGATAGTCGAGACTCAGCGGTGTGTAGGTGCTGGTGGAAGAAGGTTTAAAGAAATGAAACATTGGTCCTTTTCACTCTGGAAAATGTGTCTGTGCGTATGCATCCGTCTGTGGGATTGAGTGTAAGGGTGAAGTCAAATGGCAAATGAAAATGGTTGCTTGGATGGGAGTTCGTGTGGATGAAGTTTGTGTACTCCCCTTCCGACTGAATTTCGTGTATTTATTCATTTTTTCACGATTCGATCGATTGTAAAAGACCCTTTTGATCCTAGGGCTTCCTTTTCTGCCACTGTCTTCCTTGTCGTCTCCGTTTTCATGATCTTCAAAATGACGCCGTAATTTTGGCGGAAGGAATCGATTGAGCATTTTCTAATAGCTCCGGCAGTTTCAAGTTATTTATCGTGACAGTTTAATATAACCCCCGGCGATTTCTTGCACTCCGAAAGAGGGCCATTTCAGAGAATAGTAAATTCTTGGAAAGAAAATTTCAGAGTCATTTGTTAGTTTCATCGAAGGTTTATCGGGTGTTCAGTGTACAATTGTTAATAATGAACGAGTGAACGTAGTTTACTCCTATAATTATACTAAGTCCCATTGAAATAGATTTTTGAGACGACGTTCTTCTAATTGGACCGTTCTTCTTATTTTGTGGTTGAGTTGAATCCAGTCAAAAAGAAGATTTTCATATCAATTTAACTCCCGAAGAAAGTCGGTTTACCTTTAAAAAAATGGTCACCTCAGTCTGAAACTTCCTCCAAGTTATGTGTAGTTAATCTTTTTACATTAGTTGTTTTTGATAGTGTATAAAAGTAGATTCATCACATTTTCCATGAATCTCATTGGTAAGTTGGCACTGATACAGTTCTTAAATTTGCAAGGTATGTTAGGGCTGAAAATTCATTTTGTATGGATTAAATTAATTATTTCCCCCTAGACTTGCCCTCCGCACTATCTTATTTATTTTTGATGTGAGAGAGTTGGCGATGCTGAATTAAGAACTTAATTTAATTAGTTTCAGTAAAGTGAGTGGTTAATATAATGATTATGTTATGTGTTAATATCATGATAAGTGTTTTTAAGGACTGAAATAGCGTTAATGTGTTTGGTCATTATTCGATAAAAATTTTGTTGAATTTTATTTTTATGTAACCCTTATACAATATAGGTATAAAATCAATTTTTAAGTACTAAAAGTTTTTAGAATAAAGAATTTATAAGGGCGTGCTCTAATTTCCTAAAACTCTGAGGTTTAGTGGGTCACAGAAGTGAGTGTGAACCGAGTGAACTGTTAACGTACTTCAGAACGCACTTCGTAGAATTTGCTCAATTAAAAATGACTATCGATTATGAAGCATTAAAATATTTGGTAGTTATGTGGATTTATTCCTTGAGGTAGCTTGAAATTTGCTATAGTAGTTTTAATTGGTGTAAATAATTTAAGAATATTAAAAATGGGAATTATGTAACATAAAGCAGACATTTGTGTTTTACATGTTGATATTCGTATGCAATGGCAAATTGGTAATTCGACTTTTTTTTACTCCACAGAAATGTTGAATAAGGAAAATTACTGACATAAAGGACGTCGAGAAAGTTAATAACTGCCCAAAAACTAAATACGCATTCATAAGATTAATAAACATTTATTTTTGCATTTACCTGGATTCAGATTCCGATAATTTTCCACGCACTGCTGACTGAAAGAAATTCGTAATGATGAAGTCGTCAATCTTGCCTACTTAATTTTTCTAATTTAAAATAAATTATTCTAAGAGAAGGAAATCGGGATGTTTGTATATTTTTCAGGAAAGCCTAATTGCTCCTTTGCTAAGCATTTTCTGAAACAAATTTACGTAGCGTTTAAAATGTCATTAATTTTGTGTAACTGTGACTTGGGCGATATATTTGCTCTAAAATTCAGTCTTTTCGTGTATTCCATCATTTCCCTCTGTTATTTCTAAAAATATTCGTAAAATATTCCTTTTGCAGTGATTAGTTGCCTGAAGGATGACATTTGGATTCCTTGGGTCAGTCGCCCCTATCTAACTTGTCCCTTTGGCGCATATGTGAACGTTTATCGGGGTGGCAACGCGAGGTGCGGTGGATGTGCCTCTCCCGGGGGATGGTGACGGGGGTGCGGCACTCTGCTCCAGGAAAGAGCGCGCGCTCTCTCCCGTAGACGCGCCGGCGTCGTCGTTTAAGCCCGGGACGGTCGATCGTAGGCCGCTCAGTGAGGCTATATCGTGGCGCTCGGCGCCTCGCCCCCTTCCGCCGCCGCGCTTCTTCCCGCCTCTTGATCGCTCCCCGGTTCTCCTCCTCGTTGCCCCAAGTCAGGGGCGGTGGCTGGCGCTGGGGCAGTCGCGCCATTCTTGGCGGATGTGCTGAGTGCTTCGACGAAGCAGCCATCACCTTTCATTTTCATCGATGGTGTTGAATAGAATGTCCGTTTCTACCCAATTTTGTTTTTCTCCCTCCTCTTCCGTGCGCTAGCATATACCCATGTTACGGACACGTTATTTAACTTAAAATGCGTTTTATATGTCATAAGTTGTAATTTTTTTCGGAAATATTAATTTGCATTAAAAATCACAAAATTATAAAATATTTAAAAAATGCCCAAGTTTCCTCTTGGAGGAATAAAAAAATATGTCAACAAGAAAGGAAATTAATTAAGAGATTAGAAATGAAATATTTGTGAATGATAATTCTTGACGAAATTGAATTTGATATTAATTATTTTAGAATCAAATTTGTCGATAAAAAATCGGAGAATTTACTCGGAATTAACGTCATTTTATATCGCATAACATCGTTTGTGTATCTAATCTGAGATACAATTGTGAATATGTTTTTGGAATTTAAAGCAGTATGCGAAAGCGAGAGGAGTTGATATGGTCGTGAGAGGTGACAAGTAATATACGAGGCTTGTGGCCTCAAATTTCCTTTAGTTCGACAATGAATGTTTTCTCTTATTAATTCATTCAGTGCATCTCATTTTTCTCGTGTATTCAAAATACGACTTTCTATTGAATTTACATAGCCATGCTTTGGGGAAATTTTTATTTCTTTTTTTGTGCATTATTACGCGCTCTAACCTCGACAAACCAAATCTGTGGAAACGTTTGTATTTAGCATTTTGTTGCTTGCCGGTGAAGTCGTTTTTTCTAATTATAAAATGTTTAAAGCGAGCATCTTACTGGTGAATTGCTAGTGGTGAATGTTGTTTCACATTTTATTTAAGTCTTTCATTGTAAAATAATGTAATTGATTTCCAATTGAAATTATCTCCATGCCTTGGCTCAGCCTAAATTCGCCATCTTTTACGATGCACGGGGAAAGTATTTCCGACACGTAAATTTGTTTGGATATTGGTTTGTTTTAGTTATGAGCATGACAATGGAATAAGATTTCATAAGCTGTAAATTGTAAAATGTCAATCATCAGCCATAATTCTTAGCATAACTCAGTTCTAGAAAGTCAAAGAGTCCACCATGATTTTCATCTTTCCGTGACGCATGAATTTAGTAAGTAAATTAATACGATGCATCATTCGAGCATTCAAAGCGCACTGAGGGAGTATTCGGTCAAGTGTACTGGTTGCGAGAATGAAATTCAGAATTCAATCAGATTTATCACCCCGCGTTCTCTTGATCTCCCACTGCTGTGCGCTTGCGACGCTGGATAGGACTGCGTGCCTTGATTGTTTGTACACCATGTTTTTATGTGCATCTCCTTTTCCGTTTTTTCCCGCATGTCGTTGCGAGGAAAAATATTAGCGGTGTTTTGCCGCCGCGAAAGCGTTGGCGGAAATATCGTTCTCTTCGTCGCTGTCTCTTATCGTCGTGGTGTGGTCGGGATTAACTCATCTTTTACCGTCCCTCACTCATATTTTACATGAAATTCACGGTATTAGTGCAGCTGAAATAAGGTTAGTATAGTTAAGAGAATATCTGTACATTTATTCGTAGGCCTCACTTCAATTGTCTCCCTTTTTATACCGTATTTTCACCTGTCTTTCTAGCCAAAATTCAAGGGTACATTTTTGAAAGAACATCAATTGAGTAAGTAGTAAAATGAATTTTATATATCATTGTTGCATCTTAAATTGTTCGTTCGTTTTATAGATACATTTTATCATGAAATCTCTTCTTAGAATAATGTGGCGTTTGGCCAAAATTGTTCAGTGAATGGATTGAACTGCTTATACTATCACACCGTGTCGTGCGGCAGGTTCTCATTATATTTGCTCTAAATATGTTTGAGTCTTTATAGTTTGTTTATTTTTGACTAAGCTAAAAATATTTCTGTGTTGGCTGTTATTTTGTGATCGGTTGAAACATTCTACCATCCCCGCGCTATGTTTTAGGGCAAAAATCTCTTTTCATAATCTTGACACAATTGGGCGTTACCTACGTCCGGGAATGATTTAAGGTACAAACACAAATCCATTTTAGGTGGATGATATTTTCAATCTTACCTGTGATTGTTTTTGTATAATCCACGCATACGTATGGTATATGTTTTGGCGAAGAAGTTACCATCGATGACAATTCAGAAAGCCACGGTTTGAGTTCATGTTACTTGAGGCCGCGGCGGATAATAATATTGCGTTTGGCGAGAAAACTAGAGAGGTAATTTTCAAAGGAATACTTCCATATGTGAATGCAGAATGCCCGCTCTATATTAATTAATTTGGACATTTTCACACGACAATGTTAATTAAAATAACTTTCAAAATCCCTTTTGCCAGTACGTTCGCAGTGATACACGTCTCCTTATAGGGATGCTGAAGGCTGCTACGGAGGATAGGTCGGGGAAACTGTGTCTCGTAAACTAGTTCTCATGTTTTCCCTGTCTTTGTTTACCTCATGGTTGATTTACACCTTGAGGTGTGGGTGTCACGTCGAGTAAATTTTGTATGAGCCTCATGTTCGCCTTGGCACCTACCTTTATTTGCTGAGTTTACGCAGTTTCATTTAATGTGATTAAGCGGGTTTAGTTTATTTAATTTCTTGCATGCGCTGGAAAGAAAATGCGCGCTTGGGTGGCGTATGTTCTCTGCTTTTCTCTAATTTAAACTAAATGACCAAAGAAAATGACAACTTTAGAAATGACGATCGTTTCATTTCATCATATATGCCCTTAATTCATTTTAGAATTGCAAATTGTTCATTTATTGATTTTAAGGTTTTATAGTGCATAATGATGAGATATAGCCAATTACTTAATGAATAATAATTGTATTAAATCTTCGGCTCAGGCTTTAAAGTTAGTTAAAAACTCATATCGTTAGAAATGTATCGACTATCGAAGGAGCCATATGATTTTTGCGTCGGTCATGTTGACTGAGCATATTAAATTCAAAACAGATCTGCTTCGGAAATAATGGAATCATGGCTCTAATTTTGAATTTCGTTATAATATTTGAAACTAAATCTTGCCAATTAAATTAATTGTTTATGGAAAATTTAAGGAAGCTGGAAATATTCCTTTTGTAACGCTGGTTTCAGGATATAGCCATTTTTTTGGGGCATCTTAAATTTCGATATGTATTCAATCCATTTAAGCAGCAGGAACGATAGTTAATTTGCTTTTCCTGTTTTTCTTTGCGACTTAATCTAATCAAACATATGGTTAGAAAACATCCTATTTTCGCCGGAATTTCCTCTTTCAAGAGCGTCCGGGACGTCCGGATAAGAATTCGAGTATTGTCCAATACTTTTCCGAGGCAAGAAAATTGTGTATCTGATTATGCCTGCCCACGCAAGTGTGTCAATACAGGATATTCGATTAAGCCTCCTCGTTTTTGGACAAGATGTACTAATTTTGTCTTAGATTTCCTGTATCTTTGATTGCATCCTTGTGCATTGATGTGCAAATATTTGGCTACCCTTATCATGTTTTTCATGGATTACAAATTTAATTTGGTAAGTGAGGACAATGCTGTAAGTTGTGAAAGTAATAGTGTGCTGCTTAGGGTTTGAATCCTAAAGTGAGATGACTAATGATCAGTTCATTCCAGGACAGAGCGTCAAAAATCCTTTGTTTGTATCAGAAAAAAGGTTTGAATAATTATTTGTGAAGATTACGCTCAAGAGAGAAATGTGATGTTGTAAAAATGTCAGTGTTTCTTTTCGGACAATATTGACACAATGAACTAAGGCGTTTCCGTGGTGCTCTTTCTAACTTAATGTCTCAAATTTAGTCGGACTTGCACCTGATGGAACATGCCAACCTTACCCAAACAAACTTAGTGCCCACGCATCGTTGGTATTATCTGTCATGCCTTGGCAACGACTTGTTTTTATTCTATTGGAGCAAGCAGGGCAATGAATAAAAAAATGACTAATAATGTTACATTTTGTTCCTAGTCTGGTAACTAAAAATTCTAAAAATATTTAATTTTTTTAGAAAACTTCTTTATTTGTACATTCATGTGAGCCACTGATTTAGCAATAATTTAACATTGTTAAACCAGACATTAATATTCACTTCAATTTTTCCTAATAATCATTTGAGGGTATGTATCTTCTGTATAGGCAAACTTCACGGTGAGCATTGTGATTTCATCGGTAGATGGTTTTGAAATTTAGATGCAGTGGCTGCTGAGATTACTTTTTACTATTTCATTACATGAACTAAAACAGGTGGAAACAATCAACTTTTGAGGAACTCTTTTCGGAGGGTGGGCACTGTAGTAGGGACATTAATAGAAATATAGTCTTGAAGTGTTTAAAAAAGCCGAGAGTTGATGGAAGGCACCTTGAATAAATATGCAAATAAAATAATTGTGAAAAGTTAAGTATGAAGCGTGGTTTTGTAAGGCCCGGATATTTAGTCCTTGCGGAATGGAGATTTGGAGTATTTTTGAGGCTTTTGAGATGAAATTTTGAGGACACTAGAAAAAAATATGCACAGAAAAGAAACCAAATGATTAAGTTCAAGGCATGATAGTGAATGGGAGACAGCTCTTGTGAGAAATACTGAGAAGGCAGAACGAGTCGATGCAGAAGATGCTGATAGGCAACGGGATGATGAAAGCGGTAATGTAGGGGAGAATGCTGAAAAAGCAGGGTAGAGGGAGGAGAAGATAGGTTGTTTTGGGTGGAATTAAGGAAGGTATAAAGTATGAAGAGCTAAAAAAACGTGCTATTTAAATATTCGCTAACGGGTTTAAGGATATTTTGTGTCATGCTAGTTAAGTGCATGGAAGTACGGTATGTGGAAGTGTAGCGTCAATCAAAAGTGTTATCAAGGTCCATCAAAAACCTACCATAACCTATTAGACTACTCCTGATAATAATAATTTCCTTAGCAAGGTTGAGTGTTGACATTCAACCATAAACTAAGTTGTGACTTCATTGGAATTTGCGCTCGTGAATCACCGAATCATCGCCAAATTGTATAAACGTGAATTTTTAAAAGCCAAGAACTTGTTCTTATATTTTAAAGTTTCTGTTTTTTTTATTCCTCTTCAGGCATAGTTGTGCATTTTAGATGGATAGATCTGAGCTACATTTGAAATTCCTTCCATGTAGTGGAAGGAATCATTTTGGTTCCTTGGTCCCTTGGTTCATTAACAAAAGAAAAAAACGCTGATGCATTGAAACAATTTTCCCGTAATGGCATTAAAACTGTTTTGCCAACAATTTACAGTTTCACGATTGCTTTCCTCCGCGAGGTTTTACGAGTAAGAGGGTAGTTTGAAATTTTCTCGGAATGTAATAGAAATAAACAACCTACCTCAGGGAAACTTTTTTTTTGTTCAATGAAGTCTACTTGTACCCTATAGCACTTTGTCTAGCGATGTTCCAATTTTCAAAATTAGATTCCTTCAGGCCTACAACATACCCCTATACTTCGGCTACTAGTTCTTTGTTTGAAGTGAATTTCCGTCCACCGAGGAAATTTTTGAGCTTGGGGAACAGATGGAAATCTGATGGAGCCGAATCAGGTGAGAAGGCGGTTGTGGCAACAAATCGTATCGTAGTTCACGTATTTTTGCCATGCCAATGAAATTTGTGTGTGGGCGTGCATTGTCTTGATGAAAGATGGCTCTCTTCCTTACCAAACCTGGCCTTTTTTCATGCATCTTTTGCTGTATTTGGTCCAGGAGGTTTACGTAGTTTTTTTCCAGTAATTGTTTGAGTATTGGGAAGATAATCAGATAATCTATCAGCAGATTCCCTTTCGCATCCCAGAAAACTGAAGCCATCACCTTTTCGGCCGACCGTATTGCCTTTGCTTTCTTTGGTGGTGGTGAATCAACATGTTTACATTGCTTTGACTACTGCTTTGTTTCTGACGTGTAGTAATGGACCCAATGTTCATCCGTGGTCAAGAACTGGCACAGAAAATCTTGTTGGTTGCCCTTAAAACGGTTCGAACATGGTTCGGAAATTTTTATTGTGATACATTCGTGATCCTGCCTCAAGAGTCGGCACGGCAACTATCTAGCTGATAATTTTCTCATATCCATTCCACTTTTAAAATGTGCTTTGTCCGTTCAGATGACATCCCTATACTTTCAGCGATGTATCGCACTTTCAGTCTGCGATCCCAATGGCCATTTAATGCACCTTTGCTATAATTTCTGGGGTAGTGGCACATTTTGGCCAACCACTACACGGATCACCATCTAAGCGTCCCCTACCAAACTTAAACTCATTTGTCCATTTGGCAACAGTTGAACATGAAGGAGCAGAGTCACCCAGAGTGTTCGGAAAGTCGGTATTAGCTTCCATTGCTTTCATGCATTTTTTGCGAAGTATTTAATCACTGCTTAAATCTCAATTTTTGCCATCTTCACGATTCAATACACGGGGACATCAACAGAAAGCGGTCCGCACCACATGTCTCTTCCCAGAGCACTGACGCGTTACGTGTTTACTCATAAAGGATTACCTATTACTACGCGGAAAACTCGTTACGATAGCTCTGACATCTGGTGCTGATTCCGAGAGCATTGCAACTGCCGTCGTATTTTTCCTGGAACGTCAGTAACTCCCACTTCATTGCATTCTATGAACATTTAGTTTTAATCCCTCTATTTTTACTCGAACTTAAAATTACGACCTCGGACACCTAATTTTTGCGTACTGTCATTCCTCCTCTCATTTCCTTGTCCTCATTCTCTCACTTTTCTCTTGAAACTGTCACTTGATTCATTTCTCTCCGCAATTCTCGTTTCACTCCTCTTCTTTCTTTCAACGCTTTAGTTCTTAACCCAGAACGCTATGACACACGACCTCCTAAGCGATAATTTAACGCAATAGCGCACCTTGCGAATACTTTTGCTCTTAGCCTTTTAGTTTTTGGAACTTTTAAATATGGGAAAGTGTTGTCGGGTTGACTTTGACGGGAGCAATAAATTTCTAAACTCTTTCAGCGCTACCACATTTACTTCCTTTGGGTATAACTCATGAAATGAAAAATTAATATGAAGACAGAAGATGAAATATATCCTAAAGGTTTTAACTCCCATGATTCATAATGCGAAGAACCGCCAGTTTTATTTAAATATGAAATGGTGGAAATCTCCAGTTCTCCAGTGGTGCGCTTGAGTGATTCATGATTGCGTTAGGGGTATGAGTTTAGGGAACGTGAGCTTTTTGTTATGATTTTCTTTCCACGAGATGAATAATTTGGTTTTTACGTTTCATTTTTTTAGTTTTGTATTATAAATCATATTTTTATGCCTTCGTTTGTGGTATTAGAGAATATTATCTGGCTTGGGAGGGTATTAAAGGAAACTGTGGTATTTGTTTCTCGCATAAGTATGTGGAGCATTTCTTTGTAGAGAAGTATTTTTATATTGTTTACATGGATATATTACAACTTGATCCTTCCTAAAAAATGTGGAGTTACTTGGCACTGTTTTTCTTTTCAATCTTTTGTTTTATAGCATAAATTATTAAGCATCGACTATGTCGTATTAAGTTGCGCATACAGAGAAGTTATTGTTGGTCTAATCGCCACATCAATGAATCCCGCTGTGACTGTATGAAAGATTTACTTGAAGTGAACTTTTTTTCGTTTTACACAAGGTAGTATGACAATTTTCAAAACTTTAGCCCAATAAACTATAACAAATTTATATGGCGGCGTATTTTTCTTGCAAATTCAAGGTTGGGCAGTCACGGCTGGGCAGTTGGGCGGTTCATTTTGTGAAAACATTCTTTTTGATATTAAAACACACAATTTCAATTTTCAGTGTTTGTTGATTTCTGATCTATTTCCACGTCATTCACTATCGCTATGTATTTTTTTAATGTGGCATTATTTTTGTTGCTCACTGGGTGACGAGTAATGCAAAATTTTGGGCCGAAATTTGCACTGCCTTGGTATATTTTACTTAAATTCCAACCGGACGGTCTCAGGCTTGATTTTGTGTAATTTCCTCATCAAGGTTTCTTTTTAGTGCGAGGTTAATATTTCCTTAGAAAGTTCTGTGATTCATTTACTCATGGGTTGCTGAAAGCTGTTGTATTATATATTTTCCGGAATAGATTTACTAATTATTAAAGCACTTTTCAACTAACTAAATCTGTGCGTCGAAGTTTTTATGCTACAACATAATTGCTAAAAATAAGGATCAGGTGACTGTTGACCGGCGAACTTAAAAAACGACAGTATAGTAGTCTTCGCCTTAAGCCAGGTTACAAATATCGATGCCTTAATATCGAGTAGATGGTAGCAATTGTTTGATAATCTAAGTCACATTCTGCCTGTACGTAGAATCTATCCAAATTTATAACGAATGTATGTATTGAGGCCATAAATAACACAATATGATACAGTTGTCAGACAGTCTTTCATGCCTTCACATTGTCTGTTTTCATAGAAATAGACAAGCAGGATTATATTTATTTTGATTTTATATTGCATATCAATTGAGAAATAAAGCAGTATTTACCCTCCTCCTATTGCATTTATTAAGTACTTGTAAAATACTGTAACCTTAGTAGCATCTTTTTGTCGATATTCCAGCTAATGGCCTGGAAGAAGACAAGGCCCAACCCATTAGATTGGCGTTTAGGTCCAGCATTCAAAGAAGCTGTCTTTCCTTCTTTCCCAAGAGAATGGCCTGGCTTTTATTTCGAGGAGATAATTTTTTTAATGGAGCGCGGGCCGAGTGAAGAAACTCCCCTCCGAGTGGTTTCTCTGCACCTCTTCCCGCCCGTCGCATGTGCCGCGGCGATTCCTCGAGGATAATTTTAGCCCTCTTTCCTTTCACCACGTCCTCCTCCACTCTTGCACCATCCCTCTCTCGACCGCCCACACCGGCGCCTCCTCCCTGAATAGCGCACGTCACTCTACCACTCCCGTTTACTTACTGGGAACACTTCCGAAAGCGGCAAATTTGATTTTTTTAAAAGCGGAGTCTTCTCCCCACCTTCCTCATCGCCGTCCTTATAGTTTTCATGTTCCTCGCACCATATTCATTTCTCTCCAACCCGCTCTCCTGTTTCCTCTACACGAAATACTCTACTTGCCTCCTAACTCCCCCATGTTACCTCACAACCTCACTTCTCCTCGAACCTTCCAACCAAACTGTGTTAATGGCTTTGTTAGATACCGAGCTTGTAATGTATTTTGGGACGGGTCCAAAATTACATGCAGCAAACAGTGTTATCGATAAATAGCTAACTTGTTAAGTGCTTCAAGTTTTCGGCTGGAGTGTTTTTGCCTGGAGGATATGTAACGGTTCCTTAACGTAAACCTGCAGGTTTTTTGGGAAACTAGTTTATTCTCCGGTTTGTTATATCCCTGGGTTGACAATTAAATCCTGTTTGAGCTTGCAATCCGCTCTTTAAATTATTACATTATTAAAACGAGGTATATTATATACTTATTACCGAAATTTCAATGCCTTCAGACATGTCTGCAATTTTTATTTTAGATTATTGAACCGGTTTTACCTTAAGCAGCCGTCTTCAGTTCAAATAGGTCATAGAAGATGTTTCTTAATGAGATGGAAGATGATATCCTAGAGTCTGAAGTAAAACTATGACAATGTTCTGAGGTACTTTGTTGTATGGATATCCGTCACTTCTCCAAAGTTACTCCGTGAAATTCATAGTATATCATCTCGGAAGAATATTTTGTCATTCCTTTTCTGAGATCCAGATTTATTTAAGCGTCTCTAAGTAATGGCAACCACGGGAAATTATTGCCTCCCATCTAAAAGTTATTGTTTCAGCCACTTTATCAGGTGAGAATGATACTTTTATGTTACATTATCCATTGTTTTTGTCTGTAATTGTTTTTCTGGTTTTATAAGCACTGATTTGGCCTCAGACAATTTATTTACTAGTGACTATGAGAGATCTCGTTAATGCCTTCAGTGTTTTAATCTTTTAAAAGAATTAATACTACAGGCATTCTGTGAATAAACCACTCGGAGATCATCCAGAAGTAGTAGTTAAAAACCGGTTTAGTTTTTAGTTATTGATATAAAACTCTCACGAGATCTCCAACTAGGTAACATTTGTGGGAAGTCCAATAAAAATAATAGTTTATTGAAAGGGAAAGGTAATGTCATTGCCTTGCTCTTGCCGGAGACCGTTCAGAGTTCCTTCCCAGAATATGGAATCCGGCCGAAAAGAGTGTCATTTAAGGGACCAATAAATTTCAATTTAAGGCCGCAGACGTTTAAAAGAATAAGATAAATTGAAAATTGCCACCTAAGGACTTGCAGACTTTGAACTAATTTAGGAAAGAATATTTTGATTGTTTGAAATAATCAAAATGAAATTGTAGCTGGTCTTTTCGTCTTCAGAAGTCCAAGCAGTTATCCGTACATGTGCTACGGTGCTATAGCGGTGGAACTTTTCTATGACGACAAGAAACACGCTTGTAGTTTTCCATTAATAGTTATTGCTAGAAAATCAGTATTAATTATTATTAGCGGGAAACTTTTTTTCCCGACTATTTGCAGTACAGTATAAAATGAACTAAATATACGTATGCAGTAAACGGTGGATTTCGGGCGTTCTTTTCCCCCTCCCGGAGACTTCGTGATAGCTACGACTTAAATGGCCCCGCTCCTAATTCAATTCCTTTTAACCTTTTCCTTTTCTCTATTCTTATTCATTAGTGCCCCTGGCCATTTGCATGTTGGGTCTAAAAGGGTATTCATGTACATCCAGATTCAGACCTACAAATGTTTTCCGTGTGTGAAAAAGGCACAAATTTCATTTCCTTTAAATTGTCATCTTATGAAAAATAATTATTATGCACATACTTTACACTGTTAGGTTCCCTTTCGTGGAATTGTGTGATGTCCATAGTGTTACAATTTGATGAATTACAAACTCCTTTAATATGGGCATACGCAAGACTATTTTAACCTCGATTTTTATTTTTCTGTTTTTACTTTTTAGTCGATTTATTGTGTCGAGTGGCATGCGATATAAAACTTTTAGTGTTAGGCCAGCTGGGGTTCTTCCGCATTTGAAGCATTTTTCTATTTCACTGGCCCCTTTCCTTTCGCCGACTCTTAGTCTCCAACTGTAATGGTATCATGAATTCAGCTATAGCAAAATTATGGATCGTAAAATATGTGCATTTGTCTTGGTCTCAATATGTGTCAATCCTAGGTGAAATTCTTCCTTATCCCTGTTTATTATGTAGCCTTTGTTTGCCGAACGTTACCACAGGCGAAATGATACTAAATTATGCTTATAATTTAAGAAAGAAAGTGTATTGAAAAAAGGTCGCCCTGAAAATTAATTTCATTGATGAAAATATTAATTGATTAATTTTATGAAATTCGAAGAATGTCAATCGGTGGAATGGGTAGGGCATGTGTTTTTAGGCGGCCCGGGATCCTTCCGGTGGGGCTAATATGTAACTGTAGGCAAGCGAATCGAATTATTTGTTCCGGCCCGGGTTCAGCCAAATCGATTGATCGCAGTTGGCTACGACTCTGCTTCTTCCATTGTGCTCATTCGTTTCCTTTATTTTCCCCTATTTTTTCAAGCCTGCTTCTGTCATGCCTGGTTCACTGTATGTTTGTTTTCTTTCGACCGTCATTCTCACTTTCCATACATGCACCAATTCTCCTCCCTCCTTGCTCCCTTCCCTCATTCTGGTTCTTCCACCTTGCAGAGCGACCTCTAGCTCCTACTGGCCCCTCGTCCTGGAGACAGCTGGTTGCCACTCCTATCCTCTCGGATGCCCTTCCTTGCCCGTCACTCAAATTGTGCTCGGCGGTGTCCCCTCTTTCTCTCACCTCCTCGAACCGGACCTAACGTCCCCTTCGGTCAGACACCTGCTCCCCCACGCAACCGCCTTGGCACCCAACCTCCCACTCCCCTTCTTAGCCACTCCTCTCTTGCCTCATTTACTTCTGCACTGCTGTCACGCCCCTACTACACTGCCGTCATATTTCTTCTTGGATTTTCTACCAAGGGATGACATTTCCGGTGCATTCGATTTCCAATTTTTTTGGTTAGTTTCACCTGCTAGACCTGTTGGTCAGTGGAGCAGACTCCATAAACTACCCTTGCTTTCACAGGGGGCCACAGAGGTTCCGCATCAAGATGTTGTACACTACTTGTAATAGTAAGCATGTTACGTTGTTAATATATAGTATAGCTGGCACACCATATCTTCAGCAGCAATTTTCACGCCTTCCAAGATGTTTTAATAACATTCCTAATCCACTGGTGTTAAAAGAATTTGCTCTCTTGAAAATCACTCGTTTGTCTGGTAATTGCTCGCGAAGGGTACTTCTCGACATTCAGTTATCACTATGTTAACGATATATAATATTTATGGTCAATAATACTAATGTTTTTTTTTCAGTGTTCTGCTCCGTGCACATCTAAACTTCTAAATCATCATGAAATTCAAAAAGCGGACGTTAATGAAGTTTTAATGAATCGCACGTTTGCTGAACGTAACATGTGCATCTGATAGCAAGCGAAACTTTATTCTGTCTACATAATCCACGAAGGAGATTACTTTTCCTTCCCTAATATTCCTCAAATTACTAAAGTTTGAGTGTAATTACTTCATAATGATGATTGGTGATTAACGGTCTGAAAGTTTTGGATTCTACAATAGTTGTTCAACATAAAATCTTGGGTTTTCTTTCTTCGCTTAACGCTTCTGTTTTCAGTATTAATTTTAAAAGATCTTACTCTCCCTGCATATAACTGCAACGCCTTGAAACATCACCGGCGACGATATTTCATCAGTGTCAACTTTGATCGGATAATAGAAATGTGCCACTGTTAATAATCCAGGGCATACTCGTACGTTGCCTGAAGGTTACTGATTGGACTGGACTCAATTTGTTCCCTCATCGTAGCTCAGTCGAGTGCTTTCATCACTTTATTGACTTTTCCTCACATCTACTGCCCGTGGTCGTTTTCACTCCTTCACGATTGCTGTGGGAGGAAGAATCGATGAAGCTCTCAGTGAGAATTCTTTTGGGATCTTTGGTTGGAGCTTTCATAAATAATATCAAAGTTTAATCATTTAATGTGACTTCACTCCCAAAATACGTTTTTTAAACGCAAGATTTACGGGATTTCTACCAAAAGAAATGTGAGTTTAAACATTTGTTTATGATGTCAACCCTGAAAGGTCCTCAAGAGTCAACTAGTAGAGCGGTAATTCTGTAATTCATTAGGGTGATAAACCTCATCGCACGTTGAATAGTTGGAAGGAATTAAATGAAGGAAATATCGAAGAAAGTTAGCTCGTAAATTGTTCATTATTTTGGTACTCGCATTTGCGATTAAAAATATTCAAAATTGATCACATCGGCTTCGGTATTGGCTCTCTTTTTTGTTACAAAACTGTACAATTTGGTGAGAATTATTTTTTTCAATGATCCAAATACATCTCCGTTAAGATCCCTTCCTTAGTGATGCGGTAAAGGGGATAGTTAAAGACAGAAACTGCTTGTGAGAGCAGTCGTCGAGGAAAGAAAGGGTGGAAACGAAACTAATTGATAGACTCTTTCAACCTCACATTTTATTTCATTAAAGAAAATGTCATCCAAGTCCTTGGTTGTTGTTGGATGTTGTAGGAAGTTTCTTTTTCGAGTTTTTGAGTCCGGGAATGATCAATTGTATTTATTAAGGAACATTTATTGTGGCATTCCTGAGTGATTTAATTGGTTGGATCTCGCACCAAACGTTCGGAAACCTTACATTACATCGAAAATTGAGGGAAGGAATAGTATTTTTTGCGATTTAAGAAGTGATAGCAATTTGTAATCCATAGCAATTATTCGTAGAAAAAATCAAGTGTGTTCAATAATGCCCTTAAAAGATTTTGACAAATTCGTGCGCTTCTTCCTAAATTCGTGGAAATATATTATTACTCTGCAAAGAAATACGGTTGGTGACGCGTTGTCAGTAGTATCTCATTAAAACTTTTCATGTGGCCGTAAGTAACTTAAGTAATCACCCTCTAAGCACATTTAGGTACACGTCTCAGAAGTTTCTTTTATTGATTCATAACTCCTTGTAAGGTAGACTTCATAGTTGTAAGGCTTTACCGTGTTTTTCCACCTTTCTCGCATTCTCCATATCCTGACAACCTGACCTTGTCGATATTGGTTTTTGGTCTGACTGTAGTTTATGTCCATTTTGATGAACAAATAAATGTATACAAAGGCCAAAAACATTCGAACGTTCTTTTTTATGTCTTTACGTGTTCTTTCTTTCTTTTAAATGCATCTCGATTACGATATATACCCACAAACACTCATTTGCAGATCAATTGTCTAACTTACCTTAATAAAACTCAATGGGGGTGTTTCCTCTTCGCAATGTAATGAGTATAGGATGATTTCTCGTGCAAGTATATTAAATGTTCTAGGCCATAGTTGATCAATCTTTCTGTTTATTTTACTTCGGTCATCAAAATACCAAGTTGTGACATGCGTAATTATATGTTTTATGCGATTGTTTGAAATCAGTAATTGCACTCTACCGATATAATTACGGCAATGAAAATGCAAACGTATAGGTAAGAATACTGGTATTTTTTTCTTGTCTTGTACGTTTACAATAAAGTTCCCAATACTCGAAAATGCATACAATGTAGATATTTTGGAAAATAAAGACACTGATGTACATGCATTTTTGATAAAAGTATAAAACTAGGAATTAAGCATATCCATATCAGATTTAAGACCTTTTGACAAAGTAACTGTAGGTTGGACTGAGTTAATACCACTCAAGGGTTCATTGATTAGTGTGATTGTTTAAACTCTTTGACAGACGAAATGTCCTTGAAAAGGAAAAGTGTTTAACTCTGTTTTCGAAGAATTCATGGAAAAAACATCAATTTTTTTATTAAAAAAATAAATGTTCATAAAAATACTGGATAAATTCAGTGATGGCCGCGATTGATTGACTCCTGGTGCTGCACCCCCTGCCACACGCCTTTTTGGTGGCTCGCAGGGTATTCATGAAGATTTTGATGTAGATTAGTCATATTTATTGCCTAGAAAATAATAAGCGATTGATGCTTTGGAAAAATCTGGCGTAATATGCAAGATAATCCCTATGTAGTGATAATATGAGAAGAACCAATACTTTTTTATTGATCCAATGGAAAGGTCTGTTGCCTTATTTGAAAATACTAGTCCACCTGTAATTCTACAGTCAGACATCGTCATATCGCTCAAATGTTTCTCCTCCACAATCAGTTTTTGTGAGGAATAATTATGCAGTAATTCAAGAAGCAGAATATCTAAAATACTTCTTGAGTGCGGGGTTTTTTTACATATGAAAATTGAAAATCATGTTAAATTTGAAAACAATTGCGCTAATTTAGAATGAAACGCACTCTGCGGCGGATACTTTGATGCTAGGTGGACGGCGGACATTGTAAAGTAGTGTTGGTCTTATAGGTTATATTCATTTTCAATTTTATTAAAGGCGAAAATATTCTCCAACGCTTATACCTCCCTTGAATCACCATCTGAAACCAAGGCCTTGATTACGGTGGCTCTAATTGAAGCAGAAATATTGTCTCCGGAGTGAGAAGGAGAGGAGAAGTTCATCCCCCTGTGTTCCGCATACTCTTATTGTGACTTAGATTGTATATAAATGCCATGAGAAATACCAATTTTAGAGAGGTTAAGCTGCAATTACGTAGATAAGAATTTTCCTGCGTTGGCAGGAAAAATCATACCTATGCTACGTAAATAAATTGAATATTACAAACTTCCTGTTATTTTTAGTATCGTGTCATTGTAGAAGCCGTGTATACCTTTTAATGCACTTTGTACGCATATTTTCCGTTGTTACTTACGTTCACCATGTAGAGTATTTAAAAATCGTATAATCGATGTCGCATGGCCGTTGGTTTTTCATTTAGGTTTTCTTTAATACAATTATCAAAGGATTATGAGATGAAAATATGTGATTTTGATTTTTTACAAGTAATTTTTTATTCCGGGAATATCGAATTTCAAACTCCAGGAAATTGAAAGTATAATGATCTACCAGTCAATTGTCTGTCATACCGTGAACGTTATCGACGCTATTGAGATACCGATGACTTTAGAATCGACAGCTTCGGTAGTACTGGCGGTTCCAGGGTGAAATATTATCGCTACCCCGTAGTAGCGAATTTGGGTAAATTTACAGTTATCCCTGGGACAGTAAAATTTTATGTTCTTCGGCGTTCCCTGGTAATGTGGACTTTTATTTATTTTTTATTTTTTTACACAATTACGTTGCAATTAGGCACATTTCCTGGTGGCAACGGTCAGGTTAGGTCGAAGATAACTCTAACAACGAAAATTACATACGAACAAATAAAAACAGATAAGAGACAAAATATTTTTACATAATGACACTTCCACATCACATACAAAATGCCGTCCACATCACATGCAAACAATATTTTCATAACTCCAATGAAGTTTATTACCCAGTGGCTGCTTTACATTTCAACTTAAAACTTCTAAAATTGGATAGAAAGGGCTCAAACAAACCTCCAGGCAGTTGGTTCTAATCAATTATAGTTTTATTTAAAAAAGAGTATTTTTTCTTATTTGTTTTTTGAGTCCTTATTTTTATTTTGAGGCTATGGTCGTTTTTTCCCTTAAAGTTAGGCTTTTCTATCCCTTGCCATAAATCTTCCCACGCTTCGTCCATTTTAACAATTCTATACATCGCGCCTAACCTACTCCTTTTTCTTCTATTTGTCAAACTCTCCCATTTCAGTATATCTAACATTTCTGTGACACTATCTGTTCTTTTGTACCTTCCGAGTACATATCTTGCTGCCTTTCTTTGAACTTTTTCTATCTTTTTAATATGTCCCACCTCATATGGATCCCATACTCTGGAGGAGTATTGTAGGATAGGGATAACCAGTGCCTTATATGTTTTTTTCTTTTGTGGCTACGCTACTTCCTTTTAAATTTCTCATCACCCAATGCAATACTTTAAATGCCTTCCGTGTCAAATTATCTACTTGGACTCCCTTGACTTACTCGACTTTCATGGTATCCTTTCTCTCCCAACTTTTTTGGAAGTAGAAAACACGGTAAGCTGCCCAAATATGGATTAGATCGGTGAGAGTTGATGATTTCGCAGTAGTTCTTAAGGTGTGTGTGAAATTCACATTTAGCTGGAGGAAGGCCAGCTCCTTTGATTATACCATCAGCGATTTCTCAGAATCTTGTTCGCTGAAAATCACTCAGCGTGAATTTGAGTTGTCCAGAGTCTGCTGTATCACCATATGAACCGGGAGTCGTACGGCCAGGATCCCATTGCTGTGCTCACTAGACCACCTCGTCCATATTTGTTGCATGCACTCGTAATGTTTTTCATCTCCATTCGCGCGCCGTCTCTGCCACCTGCCCTATTAAAAGTGGAGCTACGATGGGCTGCGATGGAGGTGACCAAGAATGTTGCAGGGGGGAAGTAAAAATCCGGAACTCCGTTGAAGGTCTCCACTGCGGATCTCGATGCGCCCTTGTTTACTAGGAGTCTATTGACGGACTAGATAATGGTTTTTAGGTCGAGAGACGTGCCGTGGGTGGTGTGAAGGGCGGGTGGGAGTTGGGTGGGATGTGGTTGAATTAAAGGCCGGTCTCCCGCCTTACCGTACTCCCCCCCTATGACTGTTATTGCCTCGCGATGGGGTGGGGACGCGATGGGCAGGTGCAGCGGAACAAGGTTCCTCGTCGAATCTGTGCGAGTGTCTTCGTGGGTGGGGGCCTTCGTTAGTTTGCCTCCTCACGTCTCACTCTGTGTATGCACCTCCGTTCCTCCCCAGTCAAACACCCTTTTCTCCCGTAATCCATTTCTCCTCTGACGACGGCGGTGGCGTTCCAGCATGTTGTGTGCTCCTTAATATGGCTCTTTTAATTTTCGCGACTGAGCAGAGTGATTCCGTGGAAGCACGGCAAGAAAATTGACGTGGCGGTTCTCTCTCTAGCGGATTGTATGTATTTCGCTGCAACATCACTGCAGGTACTCTAGGATGTTTGGCACTCGCCCAAGTTGGTGTTGGGCATTGGGGGAGGATTTATGAAAAAAAACTGGTTTTGACCTTAATCCTCGTCCTTGAATTTATTGCAACGGGGACCTTTTAGTATTATTAAAAATAATATTTTTATATTTTGTTCGGGTGAAATTCTGAATCATTGTTTCGAAAAACTTAGATCCTGGAACTTTTGCCCAAGTCATTTTACATTGCCAATTAATTTGAAAACGTCGACAAAAGATAGTAAGCGCCACTTCGCATCAGAAATCTGGGTTTTTCGATGCTCTTAAAACCTCGGGAGAGTATGTAAAATTTTGTTGGAGTTAAAATTACCGAACAATATCCGAACATCTCTTGGAAGCAATTTCTTACTCGCAGCCTGTTTCGCATATTTATGGTATTTAAACTTAGATACTGCATTGCATATAAAGCTGTTTTAGCAATGATTTCTATCGTTTGAATTATGCAACATCTCCATTGGTGTTGAAGAATTCAAAGTATTCTACTTTTCCTCTGAATAAGAACCTATTTTGCAATGAACGTATCGGCACATTGAACCATCATCAGGAATGATGCACGTGATGACGACTCTTATATGACGCCCGCATAATGAGTAATGGTTCAGTGAATCTATACGTAAGTAATAATAAAGCGTATTAAGTGGAAAAATGTAATGTCTTTTTTCCAATATATTTTCCTATTCCGTATCAGGTTTTAAATGCTTAACCATCTACGTTGGTCCCTAATATTTATATTGTATATCATTTTGAATTATCAAAATCCTGATATTAAATCGCCCTTATCTTTGAAATTTACACTCTAGCGTTGCCTCGCAGGGTGCTATCTATGTAGGTGAATGTTTGTACCACTCTTTCCGGTTCTATTGCCAAACGTTTGAGTTCTAAGAATGGCCGTTCTTGCAAACAATGGCCCTGTATCTTGCACCCGCATGATGAATAAAACTGTTCTTCGCTTCCTTGGTACCTCATGAATTCCCCTTGTGTTGGTAGTTAGTCCATGCTAGGTGTGCTCATTCATTATTACCTCTTCTATATTCTTGCATAAATGGGTGGGCATGTGGTTTTAAATTATTCGCTCGCACGCTCTCCTGATTTTAAGAGAGTTTGAGATACAAGTACCGAAGCTCAATGAGCGTTTTGATTTGTATTCTTACCCTAGTTTCAAGAAACGATGCCGTGCAGGTAGTCATAATATAACATTTTGAGAAGGGTGAGAGTCATTATGTCCATACGTGGATGCTAGCGGATGAATTGTGTCATTAGCCACACTTCTGCGCGTCACATGCGTAACTTTCAACGATGGAATCCTACTGGAAAATAGTCATTCCATCGATTTGAGATCATCCAGTTTTACGATTGCAAAGGCTGCTCGGAGGATTTGGGCTTCAACCTCAAACTACGCATGGAAAGCGTTTGGTGTTCAATTAAATGTTCTCAATCCAAAAGGCTTGATTTTTGCGCATTTTACAACCCACCGGCCCACAGAGATAATTCAATACTAGAATTAGATCAGCAAATTAAAGGTTTTTTATCCCAACTCAATGATCGCGACGTTATAATCGGTGGAGATTTCAATGTCTCATCTAAAGACTGGAGCACATATGTATAGTTTTAAAACGGGTGGTTAAGACTAAGATATCTGCGAATCGCTATTGAATTCTTTCACGTTAAACTCATTGAATCAACTTGTCAATTCACCAACTAGGGGCGATAATATTCTTGATTTGTTAACGACCATTAATATTCCCGAAAAAGCCTTAACTAAAGAAACTATAAAAGGAATTAGTGAGCACAGGACAGTAAATGCTGAATTTCGCTTCATGGGGTCCGAAATAAGTAGCCTGAAAGGAAAACTTATTTGTTTAAAGAAGGGGACTACAGTGACCTACAGTGTGTGCTACAGAGTCAATTGGAAGGTTTTTAGAAAGGTAGTAATCACTGAAATACTGAGGAAACGTGGAATCACTTCCTTGAGATCACGCGCTCAGCAATCATTAAGTTCATTCCCAGTTAATTTATAAAAGATAACACGGAACCTATATGGTACATCGCGGATGTTAGAAAGACATTACGACGTTAAAGGCTATGTCACTCTCAGATGAAAAATATTAGGGGTGATATCTGCAGTGAAAAAATATTGAGATCACTTATGATTACAAGATATCTAGGGTGAATGCCAAGAATTAATTTCAGAAAGCGTTCAGCGAATTCCAAGGGAAAAGATTGGCGGAAAATTTGAAAGAGAATCCGAAAGCATTTTGGTCGTACGTCAGAGGTTCAGGGAAATAAGTCAGCTGTTAATTCACCCAAAAATGATAAAGGCGAAAGAGTAACCAACAGTTATTAAAATGCCGACTTATTAAAGTCCTTTTTTCAATGCGTCTTCACCAATGTCTCGCCCGATTTCCTCCGATAGGTTACCAAATCCGCGTCGGTCCGTGTCGGCCAACCGATGCCCAAAATTGAAAATTCATTTAATGGAACAGAACGTTTGCTGAAAAATATTAAGCCTAATAAATCCCATGGGCCCGATGAAATATCCGCTCGTATATTTAAGGATCTAGCTTCGGAAATTGCGCCGTATCTAGGAATAGTATTTAAGAAGTCGCTGGTAGATCACAAGGTTCCCAGAGATTGGAAAACGGCTAACGTAACACCAATATTTAAAAACGGAGACAAGGAGGAACCGAGAGGAATGCGCTTCATCGCAAGACCATAGCGCCCTCGGCGTCGCCACCTCACTATCATTGGTCTTAAAGAACGATTCTACGACAAAGCCTCGATACTCACCAGACCACTGCATAGTGACTACTGGAAATGGCGTCGTCTCCCAGCCAACGCCACTACTCCCACTCCGATAATTCTCCTGCGCGCTCTTCGGTGATTTTTTGAAATTAGGGAGTCCATTCTGCCCCACCCTGTACTTAAAATCTTCTCTTTGGAGGTCATATGTCACTCTTTAAGTAAGGCCTTCTCCGACGTCTGCCTCAGCGTCATTCTTCAATTTCAGGACGTAATTTTTCGGCGAAGGGAAGGTTCTGTATGTGTGCGAGGAAGGATCGAAAGAGCCTTGAAATTGATTTGTCGCTCCCTCTCGAACTTGGTACTGTGCCTATCTACCGAAGTTAATTAGGATATTCTCATTCACCCTATCTCCGATCCTCAAGTTCATGGAAGCGGTAAAATGAATCCTTGGCCCAAGAGTAATTGATGATCAATTTTCAGGGACGTGGAGAGGGGAGAGTGCATCGCTGTATTCTCGCCCACTGGCCAGATAGTGGCCAATTTGGAATTGAATCAGCCGCTTAGTTCTACCTAATATCTGAAGACGGCGAAAGAGAGGCAGAGGTAGGGAGACAGAGAGAGAGAGGATGGGGGGAGCGTTGGGTGTTCGCATTCAAATTGGAATCAGCAGACCACGAGGGAGCGTTCCTTTTGCTGGGCTGGCGACTGAATGAGAGGCCGGGAAGATGTGGTATTATATCGATCCCATCCGTTCATGACCTTATTCCCTTTCAAATTCCTTCCCCCCAATGCTTTTACAATTGGTCCCTCAAAACCTTTCTCCCACCCGTCTCTCTCGGCCGTGCCTCCCCCCCCACACGGGACACATCACCCGCGCCTTCTCTCTTTCTGCTTTTTTCTCTCACGCCCACCCGGCCACCCATTTCAGACCGGTCCCCTGCACCATTCCTCCCTTCTCCCATCCCCGGTGGACGGCGTCTGGATGTCGAGACGCAGCAGGAAGCTCATCGCGAAGGAGATCCGGGAGTCGTGAGTGAGAGCGGGAAAGGGAGAGGGAAGGGAAGACGGGCGCCGGTGGTGCAGTGCTCCTCTTTTATTTTTGCCCACTCCTCCTCCCGTGGAGTGCGGTTGGTCGCGTTGAGTTAAATTGTGGAATTTGTGTCGGGGAGTGGCAGGGTACACATCCGTCGCGGTGCTTTCGTTTTCCTGATTCGGTCGTAAACCCCGAAACACCCCGTCTTTTTAATAAAACCCCTTGGGGAATTCAAAGGTTCATTCCCCTACGCGATCCGTCAAGAAACAATGTCGTGCCCGTGCAAGATGCTGTCGTATTTTAAGTGTGCATTTTACTCATGTGTTATCTAGTTTTTGGTTTAGGGAATCAGATGTCACGCAAACTAATGCACTCATTCTCCTGTTTTTCACTTCCTGAAGGTACTAATCGAACTATTTTTACTGTATACCCTAGAAGTCGTCGCTAGAGACGAGATAGGACATGTTTGGTCGAGGAAATGAAAGTTACAAGCACTGTTATTCTGGGCAAACGTGAAATGTCAATAAATGAATTGACAAATTACATTATTGTTTTTCGATTGGAGTTGTTGATGTGTTTAACCTTGGCTTTTTTAGTTTTGATCCCGAATTGTGTGGGAAAAGAAAGAGCATTTAAATCAATCGGTAATGGAATCTTTCTCTTCGTTTTTTCCATGTGGTAAGCTTTACCGATATATTGTGAGGTAGAAATGATTCCCGGTGTTGGAAGTAGATTCGAGAGCCCTGCGTCTTTTCAAAATCCATAGTTTTCTCTTGTGTCTGGATGGATTGCCATCGTAATTTTTCGTATTATCCTGTCGCTCTTTCTTCTTGCACTTAATGTTCACAAATCTGTTCATCTTTGGAATTTTATCTATTCCCTTAATTATGACTCAAATGGAGTCCAAATGCTTTATGTACGTTCCGAAAATAATCCAGCAAATGCAAAATAATACCTCGTTCCTATTTCGTTGCCTGCATATTCCTCTAGCCCACCTAGTGAGGTCAGGTTTCTTTCGTGCGAACCGTAAATTCATCTAATGCGATTACCACATGAAAGGTTGAGGTGCAAATGATTTCCAAGGACTTCGCATATCCAGTTCTATCCCTTCTATTCCATATGTAATGTCATACTTCCCCTTTCTTTTATTCTGAAATTCCTCTGCTGTGCTTTGGTTAAGATTTAATGCTTTTCTCCTAATATAATTATAGTAGTCTAAATATTGCTTCGAAATATTCCATTATTTACTAGAATTTTTAATTCACTGTCATGCATGTGCCCGGCTTCTAATTCTGTTTCGAACGTGAGCTCGTCGTCATTTGTGCATGTTATTCATATGAAGGTTTCCATCATAATTTTTTGTGTCTTGTTGGATGTTACATCAATCGCTTTTGGGCTCATGCCCACTTTGACTAATTTTGTTTACGGTGAGATACGAATTCTTCAATTCAGAAATATATATTTTCGCTGATGACATAAAATTTGAGTTCGCTAGTCTTTTTGGTGTGAGAGATCCCGGTTGGCAGAAATAACAATATAATGCTTGCACAGAGCCTTCACTTTCAGTAAACATGGTGTGGATTAGTTGGTTGGACCAGTTAAAAAGAAAAGGAATACATCGGTTTGACGGATGCACACACAAAGATGCAGTCGCGCGTTCAGTGATGTTCCCCACTTGGCGTGTTTATGCGTCGTCTCTTCACTTCAGTCGATCTTGGGAGGAGACAAAACGTGGTTAGCAATATTCTCATTCCAGGCTGTTTTTACGAGTGGCTTTCCATTACATATGCCTCTGCGTTTAGGTGGCCACTTCATTTCTACCGAGGCATAGTTTTTCCCTCTCTTGCCACCAGCCATGCGGCAGATATCCCGATGGCCCCCGAGGCAGAAAACACCCGCCCTCTTCTCCTACATCATCCTTCTGCCACCCCTCAACCCTCCCCCGAGCATCCAGGCCTGCAGTCATGCCGACATCCCCACATTTCTTTCCCCTGCCCTCGAGGGAGAAGGTGGAGGGTGAAAGAGCACCCCTCCCCACCTCCCCGACTTCTCTCCACCCTCGCTCACGGCCTATCCTCTTACCTCTAGGGTGTAAACCCCCAACACTAAAGTACACCATGTCTCACAAGCAGCAGATCTCTTCCTCCAAAAAACAAACCTTGATAAGTGTCACGCCACGTGGGACACGCGGTGATATCCTCCTCAACGTCTCCTGTCCACCGCCTCTCTCTCGCTCTTTTCTTCCGCCTCGGGCCTGCGTTATTTCAGCGTGTTCCCGTCTCCCCCCCCCCTTCCTCTTCTCGCGCACACACACATATGCCCTTTCCCCGCGCTACGGTGGCCCACTCACCCCGCATCGTCGTGGAACCTCGAGCCCACCGTCCTCCAACTCGTCTTCCCACTCACCCCCTTCTTGTTCGTGTGGATCTCCCGGGGAAGGGTGAATAGAAGACGGCAGCGAAGAGAGGTCCCCCCCCCCTACGTTCGAGCGCCCTCTACTCTTTTCTCCTTCATTTCTCCATTGGCCTCTCATGCCTTTCCCCACCATTGCTTCCCTGGTCCCGTCCTGTGTACTTTTCCCCTCCCACCCTTGGCCATCTCGTTCACTTTTTCCGCCCACGCCGCCATACATTCTTAAGGTTCGCGTGAATCTTGAGGGCATCACGTTTACTCCTCCGCGTTCTCCTTCTTGCAACTTCCTCCATTGTTTACTCTCTCCACGCGATTCGTCATTCACCTCCCTCCTTTGCACGGGGCTGAGAAGGATGCTTCCAGCAGCGCTCGGCAATGAGAATGTGTGGTGTTCTACAAGTCGACCTTTCTCCTCTTCTGAAGTTGTCCACTCTCTTAACTCGGATGATATATTGCTTTAGTTGCTCTAGATGCCCCAGTGTTATCTTTATTAATCCAGAGTTTTGTGTAATTTTCTACCAAGATTTTAGGATTACTTAAACCACAGCTTTTCTACCATTGGGAAACTGATTAATGAGTGTATTTTCTCCTACTCATTCTCATTGAGGAATAAAAGTTCCTTAGATTATTTTTGTGGAGTTGGAAAAGATAGTTTCAAGAATGAATTGAACCAGACACTTTGGAAGCTTAAGAAAAATCTAGACAAAACTCTCAAGAGACCAAAAAAAGTTAATACAGCATTGAAAGATATGGGGGTTATTGTTAGAACACCGCGCAAGAAAATCAAAGTAAATCACTATCAAAACGTGGCGTCTATATAAATATCCATAAATTTAAAGAGAAGGTAGTCAAGTGTACAGCAGTCATAGTACGGAATCATGGCCGCATTTGGACTATGCGTTCACTTTTTCACCACTGACCTCGCATTATATCACTTGCATTATACCCATATCTATAAATTCTGTGGCAGGTGACCTATATCCCTTAAAAACCACGCTAATGGTTGCTCACATAGTGCCATATAGAGATATTTGGCTTTTTACGTAATTGAATGATACGGAAAACACTGCCATCGTTGCGCTCTTTCGTGCAAATATATTTCTTCGTAGAAATTATTAATACACATTATAATATAATTGTTAATGAGGCGTGGTAGCCTAGGTCGGCTACTTATCAGAGGCGGCCGGGTCCTCGAATACCAGGTGATGCCTTTGGACTACCTCCCTCAAGATTCCAATCATTGTGATTTTATGAGCCCTAGAACTTCGTGAGAAACCTAGTGTTGCAGGAAAAAATACGTCTCCCCACCTTACCCTTAGTTTGTGAAGTTCACGCGTTTTAAGGCTAATGTAGTTCATAGTTCAGGGCGAGCTCTACCCTCACTTATCGAAACCAACCTTCGGGTTCTTTACTGTTGGTGGTGCTGGTTAGATAAAACAACTGCTTGTTTTGGGAAAAATATTGCTTCTTCCATGCTACAAGAAGTGTGTGATTCTTTGATATGAGCATAGTAATAACAGATTTAGCTTTAAATGCTCCACAATCGAGACTGAGGAGAATGGAATTCCAGCAATGAGCTTAGTAATAGCTTCTCAGTTCCGTAAATCCAACGGCTTACCTCTTGGGTGTCCTTTGCATGAGTAGATAGGAATTGTTTGTCGTAATAATTCACTTCAAAGTGCTCAGGTTATCAACCTGCCTGTTCCATTCTCACATCTTACCGCACATTTTCTTTAAAAAACATTGTTCGATCGGATGAGGGTCTAGTTGGAAAGTTCATTCTTCCTTATCTTTTCCCGATAGCCCTTCAAACCATTTCCTTCCCACGAGCCCTTTTTATTATCCCACGGCCTCACATTTTTACCACATCGAACTCGTATCGCTATTCGTCTCTTGGTTCAATCTTTCCCGTTGAATATTCCCGATTCTTTCTCGCCCCGTAGAGCCCAATTACCCTCTTCCATGGTTTCCGCCCATTCTGTTAACTCCATTGAAAGGACCTTGCATCACATTGCTCGGGCTGCATTCATGCACCGTCGTCGTGACTGCCCTCTTTCACGCCGCTCCGCTTCCGTCGGCTCCCATATGCGTGCCGCACCGCCGCCCGGAATTCGGCCCATCGCGACCCCTTCCATTCGACTCCCGTTATTTTATCTGTGCCGCTGATCCAACGCCACCCCATTCCACATTTCCCGATTTTATACACCGATGGCTTGTTGTGATACTTCTTGCTTATACTTCCTCCGCCATCTCTTCCCCTTTCCAACGTCCCATAGTCATCCTCTTATTCTTTCCACAGCCTCAAGTTAATCTCCTTGGGTTGAAATGAATATTTCGCCTGCTTGTTGTTGGAAAATGGATGGTTATTTGGTTCGTGTCATTTTCAATTCGGTATGACTGAGCATACTAACACCTGAATTTATGCCAGACTCTGAGAACTTGACGAACTTGGAATGGAGAACATATCGATTGTTTTGGTCCGTAAAACCTGGTAAAATGAATAAATTTCAGCGCGTGCGTTGCAACTATGTCCATGATTATTTTATTTTCTAGCTTATCGTTCGTTATTCATTCGTACGTGCTGCCACTGTTGCTCTCGTTTTTCTCTTCCCACTTCTATCTCTGGTTCCATCCGTAGCCCCCGTCATCTTTTCTCAGTTCTTCCTTTCAAATTCCCTCCGTTAGGCTTCTCCTTATTCCTCGCCCAATGTATCGTCTTCCATATCGCAGGCCCCCTTTTATGCCCTTAACCTTCCTCGCCCTCCATTTTCCCGTCCCTTCTGCCTGCCATGCTTCCTCATTAGGGAGGCGCGCCAATACCCCTTTCCTTCCCCTCCCTCTTTCAGCACTCACCTCAGCGATCTTCATCTCTCGTTTCCTCCTGTTAACAGCTCTCCATCATTTTCCATTGTCCTAAGCCCATCTCGCATCCTAAGAGAAAATCATCAACATTCTGATCATACCCTATTCAATTTAATTCCATAAATGGAATATTCCATTATCATCTTGGCGTTTAGAAGTTTTTAGGGCAGCAATCTTAAGCAATTCCATGCAGGCCACCAGAACAACTCATTGTGGTGGGTTAGCTTGATTGTCTACCTACCCCATGTCAATGTTATGTGGGCTATTGATTTCCGTCCCTCTTACCAATTCCTACGTGTTGAGGAAATTGCAGCAGTTGTGGAAATTGATGTCTGTTGTGTGAAAGGAATTGGTCTGTCGGAATATTGTGTGCCACAGTGGCTGAAGATAACTGGGATAATTATGTTTATTCGATTAATTACCTTTTCATTTAAAACATGTATGATTCTTCAAAACGTAACAAAATGTGTGACCATTGAAAACTATTTTGCCGTATTTTGTGCTATCTCATAAACTTTCTAGTTTGTTGGTTGTCATATCTTTTGACATTGCATTTGTAGGAATTTCATCTCTTCCAATATCAAGTACTTTCTGTCGTCATACTGAAAGTATTTTTGTCTTTCAGTATCAATGAGTTCTTTTCCTTTTACGTTTATTTTTCAAAGTTTTATGAACAGCTTTGCTATATCTTCTCTTTAGTCAAAGCTTTACTTCCTCCCCTCTTTTGTAATACTCAGGAGGAAGTACATAATCCTGAAATATGTTTATAATTGAATTGAAAACTGCGATAAGAGTTTTTGCCCTGTTACTGTTCAATGTGACACAGCCATCTATTGTTGGATATGATTCTCTGGATTTCATATTTATTGGCGTTTTTTTGTTGAAAAATGCAGCATAAATCATCGCTCAACTTATTGTTTGGGGAAATGCGGGTATGTTAGTTTCCACACTAACCAAACCTTGATACCGCTCGTATTGACGGTAAAACTTGAAACTTTTTTGACCTGATCACTTTGCGGATTCAGTAATTCAAAAGCTGATTTTTTTCCAGTAGTCAATTCTCTCATTGTTTATGCATGAAAGCAACAAATCGGTACTCACAGAGGGCCCGACCTCAGTCCAGCCGAGATGTTGGAGTTTCCATGAAGAAAATCCTTCTCTCTGCTTTATTTAGTACTTATTGATTTTTGGCTTCGACCCCCACGTGTGGTTCAAGATCACCCCCACCTTCGGACTTCGAGACCCTGATTTATCCTTGGGAGATATGACTAATATTTAATGTCATGTATTTGAATCATTAGGCGGGTGGTGAAAAAGACTTTTCAGAAAAAACCAGGAGGAGGTAAAAATGATACCACTTCTCCATTTTGCATATCAGCTGACTTTAAACTTACTATTTGTTGTTTAATATCGATTTATTTATGATAATTTTTTATGAAATTCGTTTGATATTTTTGAAGCTGACACCTCTGTTCCCATTGCGTCCTTTTTCAGAAAAAGTTCTATGTTAGAGTTTTTAGTTTTTGTCTAAGGTTTCGCCTTTATGGTAGTATGTTTCCACTGTATTCACTATATAAGAGCCTTTGCACCAAACCCCCAAATGTCTTGAAAAGTACATAGCGTTGTTTTGCATTCTGTTTTCCGTAAACTGAGTCTTGTGGTGCACGTTCAATTTCACCAGCTACAAACAATGGTCAAGCTTCCTTATTCGAGTCACGTCCAGGGCAAGGCGATAATCGAATATCGACTTGTTGCAGGTACTAGTTTTGACAGCGTTCTCCTCCGTTGAAGGGTGAAAAGACCAACGGAGAGTAGTAGTGGCATTCGATTTTTTATCTGCTAAATTGGGAAGCTGTTTGTGTTCTTTACGGTAAGTGTATGCCATAGTCGCTATGATATGCTAATTTCGGTGGGAGCTGAAAAATATGATTATAGAACGGCATAAAATGTATATGTTAGCCTAGTGCGAATCGTGCCATAAATTACGTTTCACGGAGCCTGTCAATCCCGAGAGTTTCGCCGAGTCTGGTCAATCTTCTCACCTGTCAAACCTTAACCTCGTGAGTACAACTATTACTTTCTCCTTAGGTAATTGTTCTATGATATGTTCTATGATTATGTAAACCTTGATATTCGGATGTTAGGAATAATTATCCTTCATCCAAACTCTTTCCAGGTGAAGGTTTCCTGTCTTATTTCAAATCAATTCATGAAAAAGGGATGGTTTTTTTTCAGAGAGACACTTGGCTGTGATATAAGTAGTATCATATCGGATTCCTCACATAATAGTTCGGGCTAAGCTGTCGTGGTTTATATATTAGATGAGTGCACCTAAACCAAGATCGTTTGGAAACATTTTTACCGACTGGAACCAACTGATTATAGTCCAGCGGATTTAGGAAAATTGATTCGTTAATGAGGCTCTTGTTGCTTTTAAAGCGGCGGGGATCTTATTTTTGCCAGTCATCTCTACATTCCAAGAAGATGCATACATGCGCGTTAATTTCGAAGGCCGAAACAATAAGAACTAGTCAAAATGAGAAGAAACATGTACTCGTATCCAGTTTCATAAGGTTCTGATTATATCATAGTAAATTGTTTCAGTAGTCTTAACTGTATGAGAAAGAATTAGCAAATACTCGCCATACTCAATTCTTTTAATCATTGTTAGTTAGAATGAATTGTCAATTCTTTCTGTTTCAATTTTCTTCGATTTTCAATCCTTTAAAACTTCATACTCGTAGTTAAACCAATTCCACTATATAAGAGAAATTTAGAAGAGCTCCCATCCGAGGGTATACATACGAGGGCGATTCAATAAGTACCCGTGTTAGAAATGAAGAAACCATTTTTTCAAAAACATTTTTTATTTTTCAACATAGTCCCCTTTTAGAAAGATACACTTCTCCAAACGTTCCGGCCATTTTTTTAACCCTTCCAAAAAATAGGATTTGTCGAACTCTCCAAAATACGCCTCTGTCTCGGGGATAACTTCCTCGTTTGAGCTAATTTTTTTTCCCGCGAGCCATTTCTTCATGTTAGGGAATAAGAAAAAGTCGCAGGGAGCCAGATCGGGTGAATACGGGGGGTGCGGCAGCAATTCATAGCGTAGTTTAACATGCAGTTCATGAGTTAACAGCCGGATCAGCTTGTTGTCCAACGTGAGCAATCGCGGCACCCATCAGGCCGACAATTTTTTCATCGCCAACTTATCATGTAAAATATTAATTGCCGTTCCGGTCGACACACCCACGACCTCTTCTACTTCGCGCACTTTCGTTCGTCGATCAGGGAGAATCATGGCGTGGACTTTTTGAATGAATTCCTCGGTAACCACGTCTGCCGGGCGTCCTGGTCGCTCCTCATCAAAAACAGATGTTCGCCCACGTTTAAATTCGTTGAACTCAACAATATCTAACTGTGGTCATAGATGGCGAAGTGTCCTCATTAACAGCATCCAACTTTGCTTTTATCACCTCCAATTTCTTCCCATCCAAAAACAAAAAGCGAATTACCGAACGATACTGCTCTTTTTCCATCTTAGCGAAAATCACGAACCACGTCTTACTCGAATGGCTGCCAAATCCAAACTAACCTTTAAATCAGTCTGTAATTTGTTTCGCCGTCGTTTGATAGCTGGCAGCACACGATGATGACATAAAATTCCCTCAGGAACGCCCTTTGTCGTCAAACACGGGTACTTATTGAACCGCCCTCGTATATATGATAAGAATATAGTTCTTTAGGGATATAAATTACTCTTATTGAATACATGGACAAATATGCTTAATATTTAAATCCTAAGACTTTGGATTGAAGGAAGTAACTGGTTGTTCCTCTTGAAAACCACAGTATTCAACCAGAAGATTGAAGGATTTCAGGTTTTCCCAGCGTATGGTATTCAAGAAGATTGTTTTCCATTTTAATCAAACTTTAACCGTGAAAAAGTTATTTCGAATTGGTTTTTGCATAGCAATGCTTCATTGCGATTAAAAAAAATTAAATGTCATTCTAGAAATTTTTCGTAAGGAAATATTAGCATATTCCTGATCGAGCTCGTTTCACGTAGTAATTTGTACTTAGTGAAGTATTTGAAATCGTATGCGTCAAAATTATCCTTTATACACTCAAAATATGTGCCAAGAAACTTAGTTAAGAACAAGTACTTCTTTTATTGATCAATTTGAACATGGTTTACATTTCATTGCAATTGTTTTATGCGGATTTCCATTATTTGTTAATCGAAATTAATCGCCAATAACTCAGAATTCGTCTAATGTGAAGAAACATCGTTAAAAATAGTTTGTTTGAAGTATTCTTTTGTTTATTGATTACCTCATCCAGTACATACAACGATTCTGCAGTAAATCACATTTGTAGTAGTCTAAATAATATTCAGCTGTTATATTGTATTTCCCCTTTCAATGCACTGAAAACTTGTTACTTAAGTTTGTTATATTAATTTGGATATATATTTTGTCGGTCATAGTAGGCAAGCAAATAAATTAATTGGTTGTCGTAAGGATTGGACCAAGATTTTGGTGAGATAAGTTTGTGCTTATTTTTTCTTTAACTTTTTAACATTGTTTAGAACATGAGTTCAGAACACCCTTTTATTTCCCTCTTTAATAGCCACTACGTTTTTATTGACTAGCTTGATAGAGTTTTACATGATGTGGCGAATTATTGATCCAAATACCTATATGATGTGAATCGTATACACTGATTTCATCGGTCTTTTTACCGTTTTTTTCTGATTTCATTGGTGTTTTTTACCACCTTTTGTTACTTAAAAAACTAGTGAACAGCCACACACACAATTCACATCACAAGCCTTTGCTTGCTCTTGGGCTCGGAAAGTACGAGACGCCCACCACGATCATCACCAAGGACTTTTTTTTAACACTTTATCGACCGTACCTAAACAAGGAACGGTTTCTGCATTACTTCTTTCTTCGAGGGAAAATGGCGAAATCATTGAATGAAAAGTGCGACATGTTTTTTGAAAAAGTCGAATAGTAATACATGTATATTTTTCACTTTTAAGTTCTTCAGACAGTGCTTTGAATTCATTTCTTGTATGTCATGACGATGAAGTGAAGCCTCATAATATTTTATAACTAAAATAGTATGCTCGACCTTAAACCCATTAATGAATTGACGTGAAGCTTGTTATTTACTTGACAGATGTGGCCATTAGGCGCTTGAAGCTGTACATATTCCTAGTTTCCTATTTTCATTCCTAAGTTTATGACGAAGTTCAATACACAGCAGATAGCATCTCTGTTATAATCGTTCACGCCAATATCCGTAAGACTTCAGCTGCCCTATGTGTTAAGTAAAGTTGGTTGGTAATTGTGATCTAAATATTTATGATAATCAATGGGCAGAGATAAATTTAACGGTTCCATGCGCCATCTAGTGGTAGTTCATAACATCCTTTATGAATCAATGCTCATTATTATTATTGGTTCTCTACCGTTTTAGGCAGGTTTTACATGGACACAGCTTATACAACGATGCATTTCCTTGCCTCTCCTATCAAAACACAACCTTATATCTGAGACTACAGTTAAACCCTTTTTCAATTTCGCATGCTTCTTTCCTCTCTTCATTCCGTTCATCGTCCCTATCCTGTTCCTATCCCTTCCTCTTTTGCCTAACATTCTTCCCTCTGTTTAAGTCTTCAACATTTCATCGCCACTGAAAACGCTCCGGATCCATCTTTCTTGTCTCCTTTGGTTTGTACCAACAATTCCTTCTCTTCCCCTATCATGCGTAGCACTTCCTCGTTTGTTTTCATTTCTGTACATTTCACCTTTTCCATCCTTCTCCACTCCCTCATTTGAAAAGCCTTCGATGTACACCTATTATATTGCTCCAATGACTATGTTTCCGCGACGTTCAAAACCACGCTCCATATCAAAGTTTTGATAAGTCGTTTCCTATTGTCCTAACCCAAGGCTCCTGTCATCAATTCCCTCATTGTGAAAGCTTCTTTGCGTAACGCAATTCTTCTTTTATGTATCCACTAATTTGGCCATTTTGGTCCAAAACACTTCCGATGTTGGTAAACTACCTGCTCCAGCTAATGTTCTACCTGATCTATTTTCTGAACTCCTATGTTAATATTTAACTTAGCTTTCCCCCTTCTCGAAAGCCGTATAATCTTTGTTTTTTTACTTTGTTTTTAATCCCATTCCTATCTCCCTGATTTTTTGTTGCATTCTGCAATGTTTGCAGCCCCTAATACTCATTTTTTTACTCGTTTATTTTTTAAGTACTTGTATTATATTTTAAGCATATCATGCCTCATAAGAGCTTTCTTGGATTGTGCTTGCTTGGCTCTGTTGACACATAATTTATTTAGTATAAATAATACACGACGTTGTGTTGGATGCACGATATTTTTAACATAACCAATATTATTATTCTCATTTATAATAGTTAGCGAAAATTTTAGATTCTTGGATATAACGCATTCATTAAATATGTAAATGTTGGGCATTGCAATTTATTTAGATGTTTCATCTCATTATAATGAGTCGTTACCGAATAAATTTGAAGGCTGAAAAAGTAAATGGACTCAAAATTATGTGTCACCTCATTGTGTTCATTAATATGCATTAGTCCCATGTTTTCGTAATCATGGCATATAGGTTCACTGTTCCCAATGGATTAACTTGTGTGCTGCTTTTATTATTCATTGGGTTATCGACGTGATTTTTTCCTATAGGTATTGCGGTCAAAGAATATTATTCACAGAGGTGAATCAGGAAATTAAAACATTAATTCCACCACGCTTTTGAGCATGCTTCCGTTCTCATCGTTAATCAAGCAGTATTTAATATTGAAATCTCGCATGTCTAATGGAGGGACGTTATTTTTTGGACGACATGAAACCGGCCTTAGGTTGAAATATTGGAGGAGATAAAAAGAGTAGAGGTAACACCTTTCAATCTTAGTAATCTCATGCTGGTGAGAGTTAATCATGAAAGGAGAGTAAAACTTGTTCGTTCCTTTCATGCTATTCAAAATTTTTCAGACACTTGGTACATGCTATCATTGTGTATTTTGCCTTTTTTTAGCAAGAATATTCAACTTTTTGATAATAAAGGACATTTTTAATTGACTGCAGCTAAGTTGACTGATTAATTATAAACCATTGAGTCGATGCCTCTTGCCTGGTGCTGTTCCATTTCATCCCGCGAATCAAGGTGTACCATATTAAATGTGCCCTGTTTTCTCATACCGTCATTTTTGTGATAATATTGCGGTGGATTCCATCCATTCAGTTCTTTTTATTCTAATATTTTCCATAATTTACAAAGGTAGTGCACTAGTAGGCTTTACAGAGGGTAGGTGATACCTTAAAGTAACTTTAAAAAAAATTCTAGAGCAGTTTGTGATGCACGTCTAATTGTACATAAAGTTAATGTTCCAGTAAAATATTTCAGACAAATGCCATGAAGTGAAAATTAAATGTTAGTAAACTAATGGGAAGTTATTATTAATACAGTATATTATATAGTATTGTAGTATGAGACTCTGATTATAAGTGTATCATTATATTGAAATGTGTGTAGGGTAATTATAGAAATAATGTTTTATGTTGTCAATATGTAAAACTATTACGAATGGCAGTTCCTCAGTTACGCAGGTTATCACAATTGTACGAAAATTAAAGTAAGAAAAATATCCTGATTCAATTGTCTTCCATTTAATTAATAAGATCTTCGTTTACTAATGCATATTGAAAATGTGCACCGACTGTATAGTTTTATCAGCCAATTCATAGTATGGTCCTATGTGTTACGGGTGTGCTGACCAAACCCTTTTAATGGCTGGGTTGTGTTGAAATTTAAAATATCTTGTGCCATAATAACCAATACATTTTGATAAAGAGAATATGATAAGTAAATTCTGACCTTAAGAGGGTTGATTCTAAAACCCGGGCTCTCTAGCGTGAGACCCTCCGCTATCTCTACTGAAATAGTAAATCCGTCTCAGGCTGCGTAGATGAAACTTGCTGAATTTGTTGCGAATTTGGAATTTGCGTAGTTATGATTTCAACGTTATGGCTGAAGTGGTTTTGAGGGTAAGACATTGAAAGTCAATAATTAATAAATTCCCAATCGGGAAATGAATATTGCAACGAAGACGGAGCTATCAATAATTACAGGCCCAGAGAAATCAGGTTTCATCATCCTACATTTATTGCAATCGGTCACTCATTTATCAGTCGATTTTTATTAAATAAAGTGCTAAAAATCTTATGCACATTGTGTACCTTCATTGTGAACTGGAATGATATGCAGTACTTCCAAATTCTTCGTGTAACATAGGAGGCCACCATTAGTAGGGTTGACGCTAGGTTCCTGCTTATTGTGCCTACATTTCAACTTCCTTGATAGCAGAGAGTAATATAGGTTACTAGGCGTCAAATTGCTTTAATATTTTCTTAGAAATTTTACTGTATTTTTACTCCGGCCAAAAATGAGAAAATCGGTATGTTTATTCGTCTTAGACATGCCGTTATATAACGTTTTCATGTCTTTTCGCGTGATGAAACGAAGAATGACGTGAAATGAGCTATTTAACATTCTTCTCGCTGAAGCTCAAACGCGTTTCAGAATAATTTTTTTGGTAGTGAAGATTGTTTCATGCCTTGAAAGCGATAAGAGACTTTTTTGTTCCTCTTGCATTTCCTCTTTTTTCACGTTTCCTCTTGGAAAGAGTGATTTTAAATGGTAGTGGTTGCTTCCTACAGAAGGGAAGAGAGTAGGGGAAGGAAGTGTGTCATTGCGGCATTTCGTTGCCGGTGGCGTCAAGGACTGAAGTTGTGTGCAGGCGGATCTAAGTCCATTCCGACTTCATAGTGATGCGGCAGGCTGGAAGCAAAAGGGCTGACTTCGCGTGGCCTGGTAACACCTGTGTGCGCCCTTTTTATTCTGACCTTGTAGAACTTTTCTGACCCCTACTGATGTAATTTTTTTTATTTTTTAGTTTGTTTATTCCCGTTCGGTCTTATTTCCTAGCCTTTGTTTTTATTTAATACGTCGAAAATAAGTATAGTGGAGTGAAACCTTTTTGTTAAGGACATCTGTATTTAAAAGTGGTGCGTGACGCTGTATGTGGCCTCGTGGGGTGATATTGAAATGCCCCCTGGACTACACAAGGAATGGGGAGCGTGAACTTAATGTAATGCAATGTTGCGATTAATCCTTTGGTCGAAATTTATCTTCTTGTGAACATGTCTATTCATTTCCTTTCTTTCATTGTGATTTTAAATTACTTCGAAGAGGAAAAAATGTTCTGAGTCAGGATTCACGGAAACACGGAGTATTTAAATGTTTTAAATCATAGAATTCAGTGTACCATATAATGTTCAGCAGCAATTGTTGATGGTCGGAAAATCAAGTGCTCGCCATAGCTGATGAAACGGCTTGGGACTAAGCTACCAGGAGGTTTACTGCTGGCCCCCTTCAGCATTTTAGCAGTGCGATTGAAATAGCCGTTTTCTTTCCTTTGCCAGATGTGAATAGGCATTATCTATTCAGAAATATCCCACTTAAATGATAATCAAACTTTTAGTGGAATTTATAGGTATATTTAATAAGTGCAACCAACACTGGGTACAGTTAAGGCAAAGATTATGGGTCTAACTCTATAATATACCGTTTGAACTATACCTTATTAGTGTAGTTTTTAAATGAAAATATATTCAGATGAACTAATGTGAAGTATTGCCCTAAAATTATGTTCAAATTCCTGCAGTAGCGTGGAAGGTAAGTGTAACCGGAGTACCTTTGGATATTGGATTGGAATACCTTATTTTAAATGGCCTTTTGTCATTCGATGTCGCTTGTCTTGGATAACCCATTACGGTGCGGATTTACAAGAATTTTGGAGGTACCTAAGAGCTAATCGTACTTACTATAAAAGTAACGAAAAAGACAGCCGATACGATTTCATTCTGCTTGACGATGTGGTACATCCCAAAACGCACCTCCATAAACGTGCGTCAGGAGTTTTGCACTGTTTGCTTATTGTATTGATTTCAGTGCTTGTACTCTACCTTTTTGTCTCGTGTTTTCCAGAGCGGTTCGCCCCCGGCTTTGAGCTGGGATCCACCGGGGGTCTGAACGAGGAGGCGGCGGCGGCGGCTACCACAGTTGAGGCTGTTTGTGATAACCGCGGGGGCGTGGTCGGCGTCGAGTGGACTCCGCCCACGCCCACCCCTTCCCCGCCCACCTCCCAGGCGCCCCACATTTTGCCCCCGGCGTCAGAGGAAGCGGCGGCCAGCGTTGTCCTTAGGCGCCACACGAACTCTCGAAGGTGAGCCCCCTTTCCTCTCCACCTTAATTAGCCCCATGTTACGCACGAGCTTTCACCTCTGAACCTATAACAGAGCAAAAGGTGTGGTGCTGAGGTGCAATTTAAACTGTTATTCTGTTTCCTGAGATTATTTTAGTTTTCGCTAAACTTAACTCTGTTAATATCCATTCACTGGCTGCCAAATAGATTCCGCATATGTTTATAACTTTTTAATTATTATTTTGCTTGGGCAAAGTGGTGTGTTATTAGCGGGATTAAACGTGTACGTGTAGGTAATGATGGAACGTGATGCATTATACCTTGATGTTTCGGTTCAGCGTACTTATTCGCTTTTGCTTATTATCATTCATTTTTTACACTTTGGTATGTACTTCAATTGTACATCCGTGAAACTGATTGCGGCTTTCCCAACCATTTTCATTTATTGATAGATCTTCTTCGGAGTATTCTCTAGCATGTTACGAATCAATAGTTAAACTATTATTTCAGGTTAAAAGTAACTCATTTTGTAGCTACACTCCCTAGTTCACATTGATAAATTCAGCTGGAGGGCGAAATAAATTCTTCTTTTACAATTAATTTTTAGAACTTTTATTGGAATGGTCACGCTTAAACATGGGGAAATATTATTACCACCTTTTTCAAACTTGGATACTCGTGTTCATAACATAATATTAGGCAGTCAGACCTCAAGGCCATTGACTGGTACTAATGCAGACAGACGATTGGTATTAATCAGTTCAACTTGAAAGTCATTTATTTCTTTGAATTAATACTATCAATCTAAGTCATTATCGCATTTATAAGAGCCGTGTATAAAGAATTTTCTTTTGTCTTGTATTATTGTTTTACCTAAGACGTTTCGCCTGAACTTATTGTGTCATAAATTCAATATTGCTGAAATAATATATATTTTTTGTTATTCATCGGGTTACCCCAGTAGGTTTAATGTAAATTAAATAAATAATATAGACTTTACGTTATGGAGGACTTCAGCTATTTTGGATTTTTTAAGAAAATTTGATAGTCATTACGTGCCTAGGAATGAGATATAAGCTTCTATCTCCTGCACTTCCTTGAATTCTATTCATGACTTTTTATATCCATTAAAAATTATTTGTTTTTGCCTACCTCTTGAGTAACTTCCATCGAAGAATCAGCGTCGCACAGGATATGTACTTTTGTTTCTAGTTTACTTTATTTTTGTATTTTTATGAATTTTTAATAGTTAATCGCTAAGTGAAGTTGCTTGAGTAGTTCGAATTTTATAAATCTATTTCAGGTTTAAGGAATTTAGTAAAATGCGCGTAAAAGTAAAGGTAGCTAAATCTTGTAGAGGCATGGTGCGTGTAAAGAGCGCTGCAATGAATGCTACTTGGGCAAGTTAGGTTTTGGTCAACGAATGATTTATAATTCCCCTTTGCAACTGGATTCCAACGGTATTTATGTTCTCGTCCACTTTTAGCCACGCGTGTTTCTCGTCAGACTTGGCATCTAAACGACGCAGTTGGAATTGCTAATTGGAATTTATAAGTCCCTTGGCCATCCGATTTCCGTGTGAAGTTGATGAAATATTTCTTTCTCTGACATCCGTATGAAAGCGTGAAACAAACCGATTCCGAAGATATTTCTTTTCAAACGTGCCGAATGACCACGTAGAGCTTTGCTGAGAACGCTATGTGCAATAAATCTCCCTCGTTCACCGAGCAGATCGTGATCTGTGGCTACCAATCATACGATTGTGTTTCATAGACTCTCACCGGTGAAATGAAATTATTAGTGTTATTCCCATTTTATTCAATTTGTACGAATTATATTCAGAGAATATATGATAGTGGCTATATGTTATTCACGGCGAAGTTATGTTATTCATGATATCGTCCTGTGATTTAATTTGAGAGAATTAGTCGTCTTAGAAACTAATTTGAAGCATCTTCTGATTCTAGTTCTTGGCCACCGTTTCATGTCATGTCGTAGGTGTAGAAGACAGTACGTTGACTATTGCTGTAATCGTTTGACCATGTATTGAACCTTTCATTTATAACCCTCAATCAGTGATTTCTTGCCGTAAGTTACGTGTAGATATTTTGTGCATGATAAAGTATTTTAGGGAGAACTGGCATTTTTAATATTCTGTTCCTATTGTTTCTGATACAATGAGACTTAAATATTTCTAGAATACTATCAAGATATAAAATGGGTTCCGCGCAGAGGGGACCTTTGACTGCTGGTGTCAAGTGGACCAATATAAACGATGACTGAGATTTTTCAGATTCAACGAGTTCTCCGGCTACCATTCAGTCTTATAGTGCTGCATCGCCGCTTCATCAAGGAAGTGGGTCATGTGCCTTTGGTGCGACATATCGCGTATGTCCCCAGAGCAATCCACCCCTGAGGTTCTACGTCACTAGGCTGAACGTCATCGTCTTTGACAAATTCAAAGAACTGCGGGAGTTACTTTTGCCGCGACATTTTATTTAACGGAGTCATCCCTGATAAGCATAGAAATGCAGAAATTTCAGAGTGTAAAACGTATTCGCCTTGACCGGGACTCAAACCCGGATCTCCTCGATTTCCGGCTGAAGGCTCCAACGAGAGGACGTCTCGGTGGCCAAATGGCTACTTATTCTACGCCGGGTGCAAGTGTATTGCCTGTATATGATCTCACTTATTACGAGAATCACTTCTTTATTTATCTATACATAATTTGGAATTGTAGTATAATCTTCTTCATGTATGATATACAAAGAATTAAGACAAACAATACAATTACAGACAATTTTTATCATACTATAGTGGTGTACCTTCTTAATAGACAATACGAGTATACTTTAAAAATTTATACATGAAGTACTCATTCTGGTCCTGCTAATCCACTCAGTTCTGGCTTGACAGCAGGTGCCACGTAAACAAAAATGATAGCTTAAAGTGCTAAAATTATAAAGCTGCATATATTGTGTCAAATTTTCCTTTAAGTCCTAATCCATTCTGTATAATAGCCAGTCTTTTATTTTCCCTTTTACAGCGTTTACTGACTGAAATATTCTTAAATCTCTAGGTATATAATTAAAAATTAGCGGTACAGTAACCTCCAATTTTTTTCTACCTTGATTTGTATGAAATGTTTTTGTTATATACTTAATATTGTCCCTTATTGGCAATTCCTTTTTATTTAAATCAGGTATTTTATATTTGTCATAAAAATAGTTTCCTATTATGATGGAATATTTATACAACCTGTCTACAGGCAGGATTCATTGTTAAAAAAAAACACTAAACGTTAGATTCCGTGAATTATACTTATTGATTTATTAATTATACTGTGACTGATAATTACGAGGGTAGGCTGAAAAGTAATGCACACAAGCTTGTAGATCGCGAACGAAAACAAATTGCAAGATCTGGCAAAAAGTACTTTGATATACAATTCTTAGGTTTCAGAGTCATATATTTTCATTTTTCCACTTGGTCACCGTTAAGGCTAACACATTTCTCCCAACGTGTAACAAGTTTTTTTCATTCCGTCACAGAAAAACTCTTCCTACTATTCTCGAATATCTCTGAGCTTGATAATGGTAATCAAGTCCATTAAATAAGATGTAGGTAATAGGACGAAATTGCCGCAAGAGTAAAGTAATCCACTATGATATTTGGGGGTTATAAAAATACTCTTGGTTACGCACATAATAATTTTGACCATCAAAGTTCAATTTAACAATTATTTTTCCTAAAATTTACTCTCAAATTTGAAAAAATGTAAATGATAAAGTCTTTAATGCATTGAATATTTCTTGAAAACCATTAATTTTGGAACATTACGTTTAAGTGACCGTTATTTTAACATTTTCTGTCTATGACCGTGTACTTTCTGGAATCAAAAAACGTTTCGTTCTGTGAATTTCTCTATTGTTTACTCTTTTTCATTGGTCTAAGTGAACATAAAATTGAAATAATTCGGTTTTGTGTTGTTATAAATATTACCATATATTTTGAATGACAGTATTATTATGAGCATCTAAAAATACTCGTATTACACCCGATTAAGTACGCGGCATAAACTACCTCATGTTCCATGTACAGGTATAATTACTTTTTTATCTTCAAATATTTTACAATACGATAGAATTTTCCTCATGGGATATTAGTTTATGAATTACTCGTATGTGTTAATACACAATTATTATGCTATTAAGGTTTTACAGCACATAGGCGTAATAAATACTTATCCGACTGCAGATATTACCGTTATACTGCATGACTCACATCTCCAGTGTTTAATTAGACCATACTCCTTGAAAATCTAATTATGTTCATTCTATAATAGTAATAATTTAATTCCGGGCGTCGTGTATTGATCCTTACATGAATTCACAATGAGCTTAAACCTTCTTTACAAGCGGACAAAAGAACGTTATCGTAAAGATATTGAACTAACATAATTTGAATTTAAATTAATTAACGTTCCCATAGAATTAAGTCCATTTATATGTTGTCATTCCTGTGTGTACGTATACAAACAGTGGCAGTCAGTAGCAGACAACACCCTTGCTCGTCATTGACATTACAATGCTACAATCTTGCATTCCGCAATCCGCTCGTCCGGATTACAATGCTACTATTTCAGAGTGTAAAAATCTTTCGCCTTCACCGGGATTGGATTGGATTTTTACCCTATGAAATTGATACATCGTAATGCACATTTAGCGGAAGACTCCGTTAAAAGTTACTGTTGCGGTACCTCCCGCAGTTTCTTGGAATTTTCCAACCGGATTTCCGCTACCTTAAGTGTTAGTCGGAGTCATCTAAAAGGTTGAACAATTATACCTATCGTACGTGTATGACTCTGTATTGCTTGATATTTTAATTTACTTAATCCCTTCCACTTATTTGCAAGCCTTCTTCAAATTCACGAAAAAAGAGTGTTTTGAAAAATCACTGACTTAAGATCTCTAATTCTCTGTTGGATATTTCTCATAGAATTTAAATAATTTCTGCATATTTACTTGAACTATAGCGTAAGTAGTTAAAGTTAAGTCAGTGATATAACTCGTGAGTTATTTTAATTTTAAAAAGAAATGCAAATTACTCTGTGTGCATTTATCTTCATATGAGGCTATTGAGATGATATACTCGCTTAATATGGTCTCAGTAAATATTTACCATGACTTATTTGTGGACCTCTGCGGGTCCAAGTGCGAAGTAATGCGAAAATAAAAACGCATTGGAAATAATAACTCTTCCCTTGAATGTTTTAGTGGAATGGATGTCTGAAAGGTCTTTGAGTATAAGGCAGCTCACTGTAGGATACCGGGTTCAAAACCAGGGGTGAATATCTTAACGTAACCCATTATATTCACCGTTCACTTAACCATATATTTCTAGGAAGCAGTAGGTGGTACCGTGAATTAAAATCTCTCCTAAGCACTGAGCGTTAAATTTGCAAGGCATTTTACAAGGCGACCTTAGTACGAGCTCTGCTCTCACCCTGCCATTTTTCTTTCTGATAATTATGGATTAGCTGCGGTGGTCATTGAGCTTGATATCATTATTCTTGTACCAGCACCACGAGGCCCATCTTTTATGTGTAGGCACTGAGGTAAAATGAGGGTTAGGGTCAATGAACTTTCTTTTATGAGGAGGGATATTGCGATTAAATCACCAACCTTGAGCGAATCTGTAGTCCGATTTCAACCGTGACTCCGAGGATAACCTCAAATACGTTAGCGTAACGGCCGAAAATGAATATTCAAATTCGGTTTTATTTTATTACATTTTGTTATAGCATGCATTAAATTAATCACTTTTACCTGTAGTGTTACCTCTAAATATTGTCAGTTCATTGCCATCCATGTTTCAAATCTATACTTGATTATGAAAGAGGGTGTTGTGAGAGAGACATTAGTATATTAATCATCATTCAGATGTAACTTGAATGCTCAGATTTTTTTTCAGTGTAATGGAAAAAAATTAAAATATCGAAAAAAGTTCGCCTTTCCAGTGACAATCTTCCCTGCGCTAAAAAAGTATCCATCACAGATAATGTTGAGCGACAGTGACGCCAAGCAGGGCGTAATTTGAGTTCGCTCGAGGCAGCAACGGTTCTTTCATTCCCTCCCTCTCCCAGACAGCCATCGGAGCACAATTGTTCTCCGAGGCAAGCCAAAGCTTTATGGAGAATCGCTGGAGGGTAAATGGAAATGACTACCTTGTCCATTCTTGATGTGATACGGAAATGTGATTGTTTTTTTAATTAGGGAGGAATAGTAACTTACAGAGTGAAATAGAAATGTTGCCTAATAAATTCCTTTTCATTAAAAATGATTGGCCTGCCTTCAGTTCGGTAAATTTGTGTAAAGAATTCTTAATGGTACATACTCTAAATAGTTACTATCGCTATCCGTAGATGAATAGTATAGATTTTGAAACTGTGAATTTGTTTATGGATGTATTATTCTTTCTAAACTTAGTGACATTCAGAAATTGATTATTCTATAAGTATTCAGTAACCCTAAGCACTTCGCATGCTTTATTTTATTTTGAACAAATATATTCTAAATATCTTGAATATTATGACATTTAAGTATTACTAATGCATCTTAAATGCCGGATTAGAGTCAATTATCAATTGTGCAAAGACCTGCCAAGCATCTGTGATAAGATTTTGCAATAATGTGGGAGTAATAGTAGGAGAAAAATCTTAAAGTGCGTTAATTAAAAAAGGTAATCCAACAAAAATGAGGGAAAGAAGAGTACCCACTGGTTAAAATGTCTAGAATTTGGAAATCAAAGATACAAGGTCTGTCCCAAAAGTAGTATGACTGACACCAATAAAAAAATCATAGCCAGAATTGGTATTTTCACTCTAATCTCCGAAGTAGCCCTCTCTTTCGTCCACATACCGATGCCAGCGGGTTTTCCACCTCTCGTTCGCCTCGTAGAATGTAGTGCCCGGAAAGCTGCTAAGCTCCCTCATCACGGCATGTTGTAACGCTTCCGCCGAGCCGTAGTGCCGTTCTTTCAGCACGGATTTGAGGCCGGGAAGAGAAAGAAGTCAGGAGGGGCATTGTCTAAAAAATTTGGATTCTCACTCATATGGGCAAGAAGCTCTTTGCAGATCCGCGTGCGAGTTTCCTTCTACTAGTCCGAGAGCACTCGCGGCACTGATTTCGCGCACTCTTTTTTCATGTCCAATATTTTCGGTCGCAAGTCGATGCACATCAGTTTTATGGTTGGCAAGTTTATCAGAAACCATGCGAACACATAATCTGCGACCCCTATCCAACAAAGTCTTCACTCTTGTACGATTTTCGTCTATATTTGAGGTCGAAGGGCGTCCTGAAAGTTCAGAGTCTTCAACATTTTCTCTACCTTCCTTAAACAACTTGTGCCACTCAAAAACATCCGATCTTTTCATGGCGTTATCACCATAAGCTACCTTGAGCATGTCATGAGTCTCTTTCCCGGTTTTGCCCAGTTTCACGCAAAATTTGATGACGTAACTCTGTTCCGGTTTATGACGGAGCGTAATAAGGTCACGTTATAGAGCTTTCGCAAACGAACGTCTGCTCTCCACAAAGGCTGGGAACCAACTGCCACCACCTCCAACATTTCCTGAGACTCCCCTGTCTGAAACCCGGCCAGAGAAACCGCCGTCCATCTGGGAAAAATAAGTCCTACTACCTTTGGGACAGATCTTGGGTAAGGGCCATCAAATGAAAGAGGGAGCGTTGTTTTCCACAGAATTTGTTTGGTATGCTACAACGCCTAACACCGTTATACGCCATAATCAAGATATAGAAAACTTCCAGGAAGTGAAGCCTGATCCTCTAAGGTTTATATAGTGGCCAGTTGATGTGTGAGAACGGTTAAAAAAAAAGTAATTTGCATATATTAAGTAGACTATTTCCACTTGGACCAGGTAATGGCCGTTGCATTTCTAGATAAAATGGTCATCAGAAAATAAAGAATAATGTAAAAATGCGTTTTAAATGAAGATGAAAATGAGGGAAACAAAAGAAATAATGCTAATCAGCTGTAGCGTTACCTAATACATTTGCTATAAGCTTCCTATAAGTATACTTAAAGTCGGTTTATGTGTACGTAAAGTAGTAAAGTCCAAAATTGGTTTTGGTCTCTCGGGTTGTAGAGGTCACTCCGAAATAAGTCGTGTGAAGTTAACACATTCATGGTAGGAGAGCCAGTTTCATTTACTGTGGCTATAGTGGTGGAAGTTCTGATAACCGGAAAATTAACCCCTTTAAAATGGAAAAATGAGTGGTACATTACAGAAACGTAGGATATGGTAAAGAAATTAATGAGTGATGAATTAAAGAAAGAATAATTATTTAATGAAAATATGTACAAAATTAAACATAAATAGACCACAGTGTATATTTATTTGAACAAATAACCTGAACTGGTGAAAATGTGCAATAAACTGTTAGATCCTAAATTTTTATAAAAATATATGAAAAATTTATATTCAGAAAAAGAATAGCCTCATTCAGATGCATGTTTATCAATGTCTTGAAATCTGATCCAATTATTCTATGAGCAGAGAACAACCTCTCAACACTACCTATGTTTGGTGTTGAAGCAGTTGCTATCCGGGCATCATCTCTAGCAAAAATGTCAATCAACTACGACCCAAAATTGATTCAAGCTCCATGACCTAGTTATGAAGCACTCGGAAATGCAGTGGATTTGTAACTTAGGGGTCTACAATAGGATGCGATGCTTGAGGTCTCCATATGTTTTTATTTCTGCATTTGTGCATATTGTTTCGGATTTTTGCAAAAATATAACAGTCACTCAGGGTGAAAAGGGAAAATGGTATTGAGAAAGGTGATTCTTACAGCATCAAAAAGAAGGAAGTGTGAATGTGGATAACGATGCATATGATTACATAATTTAGATGACTTCTTATATCTGTCTCATAAAGTACGTATTTTCTGTACTGTGGTTACTGAACCGAAAAATTTAAATTGATTATTTAATTTTTTCTGCAAAAATAACTTCCATTCCGATATTTAGTTAGAAAATGTTTCTCCACGGACGGATGTTTTGAAAATAAAAAAAGGTTTTAGGAAGAAATATGAAATAGATGTGTTCGAGTTTATTGAGATTTTTTCTCATATTGCTGTCATTATCATTTTTTGAGTAATTTCATCCAAACCAATTAACGAACCATCAAGACCAATTTTTGTTAATTTAAAAATTCTGCCACTCCCAAGTATATAAATCATGTTATTCATATCGTACATATGGAGAAATATTGGTAATTATTCATTTAATTGTGAATGCATATTTATTTTACCATAAGTAGCCATGGCAAACATTAGGAATCCTTTCGAACAGAAGCTGCAGTAATCGGCCCCTATGAAACGCGCATTCAATTATTTCCAATCGACAAACAGTGCAAAACATAGTATAATAATGGAGGAGTGCCTTATTGGTACTATAGATAACTGTATAATCACTCTTTATTAGGGATATATATTATTTTTTCGTAGTTTTGTATAATGTTGCTAGTAACCCATTTGCTGTTTTACAGCTGCTCATCTAAACTGTAATATTTATGTTCTGGTGTGCTTTATATCGTGTACAATCACCTTATTTAACTGTGTATTTATCTCTCAGAAAAATAATTTTGCTATTCGTATGTAAAACGACAGGATTCAGTTAAAATAAGCGGGCCTCGATTCGAGATTTTAATTGATTTTAAAATTTTCATGAAGTTATTATTATTACTGCAAATAAATTTCAATTCTTTGCAAATATCTTAAACGGCAAGTTTTTGTTTTGTAGAGTTAAATATCCATAAGTGAATTTAATCGAACGAATTCATAATTCTGCAAGAATTTGATGAAATGATTCGATTTATTTCACCGTAGAAGAATTGTTTCCCCTGAGGGTGCCTCGGTGATTTTCCAAGTTCGCGAATTCCTTCTTACGTACGTAATTATTGTTAACTTTCTTTCATAGTTATTAATGCCAACTGGTTTTCCAAATTTATTGACTCGATTTTTAAAAATGTGTCATTAATGTATTAGGTGATTTTGCATGGCTAGAATTTGCCAAGTGGGTTAATGTCAGTGAAACCAATGAATAGTGTAAATTATTTTATTAATAGGATGTAAAATTGATCTTCCTAAAATTGATCTATGGTCCTATTTATATTTTCAGCCTAATGATTAAAAGACAGTAATTTATTGTTGAAAAGGGCTTTGCTGTTTTTCGAAGTATTCTCTATTTTAATCAATATACTTTTGCTTGCGCTCGAACCAATTTTCGTAACGCTTTTTCCCCTCCGATTGAGGTACCTCCAAAGCATAGTTTTTGAATGTATCTACGGCTTCTTCAGGCGCCGAAAAACGTTGGCCACGCAATTTTCACTCGCAAAACTGGAATAAAAAGAAATCATTTGGTGCTCAATCAGGGGTGTACGGAGGATGACCCATCAATGCGACGTTTTGGCGAGTCAAATAGGTAGTTGTTTCACCCGATCTGTGTGAGCTTGCATTGTCATTATGAAGAATGGTCCTTCGTTGCCGCTTGTTTTTCCGTATTTCACCTAGCACTTCTGGCCAAAAAATGCTCGTGTACCATTTTGAATTCACGGATCTAAGTTGCTCTTACGGTACGGTTGCCACATGCCCAGTTATTCCGAAGAAACAGGCGATCATTTGCTTCGATGTGTTTCGTGCACGAATCACTTTTGTCAGATTTGGAAGAAATATACTGTGGATTGCTGATTTGTTTCGGGCTTATACCCATAGACTCAAGATTCGTCATCTCTGTAGATGTTATACACAGCTTTTGATGCACCGCGATTGTATTTCTTGAGCATTTCTTTGCACCCATTGACACGAGCATCTTCATGAACTAATGTCAAATTTCCGAAATCCAATGCGAACAAATTTTTTGCACAGCAAAATGTTCATGTAATATCTTTTTGATGCTCGTCATACGAATCCCCAAGGATGCCTCAATATCACTATAAGTCACATGACGATCTTCCTTTACTAGTTCTTGCACAGTATCAATTTTTTCTGGTGCAACAACTGATTTTGGACAACCTTAACGAATTTCATCGCCGAGCAAATGGCAGCCATGATGGAATTAGTTATACCAGCAATTCGCATTAGCAAAGGATGGTGCTTCATTGCAAAAAGTGTAATTGATCGATATACTCCTGTCTTGATAATCCACGTCGAGAGTCGTAAAAAATCATCGCACGAAAGTGTTCACGAGTTAACTCCAGTTTTTTCCTGAGACAAAATTTTCGAGTCACTGTAAACAATAGATGTTTTAATCAAACGACAAAATGTTCTGAAGAAAGCTAGCGTTAAAAGGGTCAAACTTTCAGATGAAATGTCAGATGACGCCTAAAACACTTCGTGTTGTCAAGGCTCAAGATATAAATAGCAACCCGTAGTACGCAACACTACAGATTTTTAGGGTTTTTTTTAGGTATGCTTTAATTTTTTCATTTAAATCAAAGTCAAACTTGAATTTTTTTTATTTATTTACACAATTACGTTGCAATTAGGCAAATTTCCTGGTGGCAACGGTCAGGTTAGGTCAAAGATAACTACTAACAACGAAAATTACATTCGAACACATAAAAACAGATAAGAGACAAAATATTTTTACATAATGACACTTCCACATCACATACAAACAAACTTCCACACCACATACAAAATGCCGACCACATCACACACAAACAATATTTTCAAAACTACAGTGAAGTTTATTACCCAGTGGCTACTTTACATTTAAACTTAAAACTTCTAAAATTGGATGGAAAGGGCTCAAACAAACCTCCAGGCAGCTGGTTCCAATCAATAATGGTTCTATTTAAAAAAGAGTATTTTTTCTTATTGGTTTTTTGAGTCCTTATTTTTATTTTGTGGCTATGGTCGTTTTTTCCCTTAAAGTTAGGCTTTTCTATCCCTTGCCATAAATCTTCCCACGCTTCGTCCTTTTTAACTATTCTATGCATCGCGCCTAACCTGCTCCTTTTTCTTCTATTTTTCAAACTCTCCCATTTCAATACATCTAACATATCCGTGACACTATCTGTTCTTTTGTACCTTCCGAGTACATATCTTGCTGCCTTTCTTTGAACTTTTTCTATCTTTTTAATATGTCCCACCTCATATGGATCCCATACTATGGAGGAGTATTCTAGGATAGGGATAACCAGTGCCTTATATGCTCTTTCTTTTGTGGCTACGCTACTTCCTTTTAAATTTCTCATCACCCAATGCAATACTTTAAATGCCTTCCGTGTCAAATTATCTACTTGGACTCCCCACCCAAGATCCCTAGTTAAATAAATGCCTAAATATTTGCATTGACTAGTACATAGGATTCTTTCTCCGAAGAGAGTGTAAATTTCCTTTTCTGCATTCTTTTTATTTGAAAATTTAATATGCTTACTTTTACTTATATTAATGCCCATATTATTATTTGTAACCCAGTCACCAAGGCGATCGATATCATTTTGTAATATTACGTGGTCATTTACATGTTCTATCCGTCTGTATATAATGCAGTCATCAGCAAAGAGTCTTATTTGGGAATGTAAGTTGTTTGGTAGATCGTTTACGTAAATTAGGAAGAGTAATGGCCCAAGAACACTACCTTGTGGAACTCCTGCTAATACGCTCGCCTCATTTGAAAATGTATCCCCTAATTTTACTTTTTGAGTTCTGCCTCTGAGAAAATTTTTTATCCATTGTTTTACCCTCAAGTCCAATGGTAACGAATCCAACTTTAACAATAATTTATCGTGAGGCACTCGGTCAAAAGCTGCCGAAAAATCAACAATTACTGCATCCACTTCCTTTCCTTCGTCTATTGCGTCGCCGATGTATTGACTTAAACCCAAAAGCTGCGTTTCACACGAGTATCCCGTTCTAAACCCATGTTGGTGTTTGAATAGCCATCTATCTCTTGCCCACCATTCCCGAATGTAGTCAGCGATTCTTTTTTCCATTATTTTGCAAACAACTGAGGTTATGCTTACTGGTCTATAATTGTTGGCTATTGTTTTATCCCCTTTCTTGAAAATTGGTGTAATATTTGCTTTTTTCCAATCATTGGGCAAGGCATCATTATTTAAAGTTACTTTGAATAGATGACTTAGGTACAAAGCTATTGCGGTATCACCCAGTTTTAGAATGTCAATTGAGATATTATCCGGTCCCACTGACTGTCTGTGATGTCACGATAAAAACCTTATCCTTTCCCCGCGCCGCTCCTGTTGGTTAGAGTTAAATCGAACCACTTGGTTTTATTGGGTGGGGCGTTAAGTTTTGCCGCGAAACCGGTCTCAGTGCTCTCCAAGCTGTAGAAGAGGCAGGACTTCAGTTATTGTAAACCTCGGTGCATCGACCGTGTCACGAAAAAATGAATCCACGATGAAGCTACGTTATGCGATTGCTAAATTTTATGTTAAGCTTAAAAAATCTCTTATTAGACTAACAAAATGATTCGTTTGGCTTACGGGGTCTCGGCTCTGTCCTACTCACAAGTGTCGAGGTGGTTCTTAAGGGAGACCTAGGAAGAGATTCACGACGGACAACGCTCTGGGCGGCCTTCAACCAGTAAAACCGAAAACAATGTGACTCTTGTCCGACAATTGTTGGACTCTGACCGTCGGTTGAGTATCAAGATGGTTGCCAATGAATTGAACTTGACTACTGTTTTGTTTCGCATTGCTCCTGAAGATTTGGCGATGAGGAAAGTGCGCGCCATGCTCGCGCCCAAGGTGTTTGCCACACGCACTACGAGTCCGCGAGTTCCTGGCCAAACACCAGGTGCCAACGCTGCCCCCACCCCCCTATAGTCCTGGCGTCGCCCCAGCAGACTTCTCTTTGTTCCCTCGGATCAAGGCAGCCCTGAAAGGAACCCGTTTTCGTCCATAGAAGAGATCCAATAAGCCGTGACGAAGACCTTGCGAGAGGTCCCCGAAGACGCCTTTCAGGGCGCATACCGATTAAGGCAGAGTCGCTGGAAAAAATGTATAGGGGCCCAAGGACAGTACTTTGAAGAATTTTAAGTGTTTGTGCAAATCTGTTCGATAAATTACTTTTAAAAAATAAGTGCATTACTTTCGGAACGCACCCTGTTTATCTTGGATTTTATCTAAGATTTTTGTATCAGCGTTTTCTGCGATGAATCCCAATCGCTAGCAGAACATTTGATGATCTAATCAATGAGATATAGTCTCCTTTGCGGTTTTGATGCAGCTGTGTAGTGATAAAAATGAACGAGTATGTAGTTAATATATCGAGTTATTTTCCGTCTATTCTTCTGAAAAGTGTTGCTTGTCCTGAGCTGCATATGCTACGTGTTTACCCTTGAGAGTTCAAATATCACGGAGATAGCTGAGTATTTCAGGATTACAGCTAAATATGTTCCGTTTTCATCAACGTTCATCTCAGTCGATGACCAATACTTTCGTGTGTATAGGTGTTGTTTTGCTCATATTTTCTTAGTTTTAGGAGCATATTGCAGAAGTTTTTCGTTTTTTTAATTCAAGATTACCTCCTCTTATATATTTCAATGCAACAATTTCGCCTTGACCGGCGAATAATTTTTACACTCAGAAACTGTTTCGTTGAAATGTTTATTAGCGGATGACTCTGCAACAAGTTACTGTTGCGGCATCTTCCGCAGTTTCTTGGAATTCCTCTTATATAATGATTAGATGAAAGGCCTTATACTCGAGGGAAAGTGCTTTAGTCGTTGGTAGCCCTTCAATATATTTTCTTCGAATATCTATTTTTCCGGCAATTTCGTTGGTTTTAGTTTGAGGAGTGATTGATTTAGGGCACTGTCTCAGGCTTAAATATGTGGTTTATCTTCATACAGAAGAAAAACCATATCTTTCTCCTGTATATTAAGGACTGGCAAAAATAATTCGTAAATTCTACAATTCGCAATTAATTATCCCGCGACCATGGTTTCGCTGCCGCGCAGCATCATCGGGATGCTTATTTTACCATAAATCAACAACTCGCAAGGATGACCATTCCTTGCTATATTTGATAAAATAATATCATTTTTGAATTACGTAAGGAAGAAAACTAACTTGATTTGATCGGGCTAGCGTTATACTCGTAGAAGCTTTTAATGAAATATAATCGTTTCATACATTCAACTAGTGGTCCCCTGAAGTAAGACCAAAAATTCATCGTAACATATTCTAGATGTACAGTATATTCCCTTTTAAATTGCTCAGTGCAAATCACGTGGTGTTTTTTGTTTCCATGGTATGTGCTAAGAATTTTGCTGTGTATATGTTGAAATGAATCTTTGAAGATTTAAATTGTTCGTATGTTGTGAGTGCAAACTTTTCCATCTTCTTAGAGTCCTGTCGACTTTACCAAAGTGATATCGATGTTCCTCGCTTATTTGTTTTCTTGAGGGATATTAAATCTGACCCTTGTCAAATTATTGCTTTAAAATTGCTGCCAGGTGTAATCTAGGTCCGTGTTTAAGGCCTTAAGAATGAATATGTTAAGATCGTTTCAAAAATATTCATTAAATTTGTCAAAGTTCCTGAATCAAATGAATATATTATTCGTTTTGGCTTTAAGTTTGTGTACTTTGTTTAGTTCGGCGAAAATAGCTTTATAATCGCTAACGTATGTAGTGTGGCCATTTTGGTCAGTTTGTTTTTTTTCAGCCCGAACTTGAGAGCCTTGCAAGCCTCTCAGGTTCTGGCTGTGGTATTATTCATTAATACGTTTAGAATGCAAGGGAAATTGACGGGGACGAATTAATAAAAGTGAAAAGTATGATCAAGACAGAATATAGATAACCATACTGGAAACCGCGTAAGGATTAAGGAGATGTGCTAAATGGTAGTAGGCAATTTAACCTCACGTTGCAGAGGACCACTGAACTGCACTTTTGTTCTGGTAGAAACATTTCCAGTTGAAATCATCATATCTTACGGCAAAAACCCATCATTTTCATTTCATAAGAACCTCTGGCGTGGAAGTTTAAAATAAAGAAATGAATTATCTTGACCAATTAGGTTGTGTGTTTATTTGATTTTCATTGGTATTGTAGAATTTTCCCTTAAGATTTTCAAATAATGGGGCATATCCTGAAATTTGATTGTGGAAAATATGGATGTTTTTGGTATTAATAATTGATGGTAAACTCACATGAATTTTGACAAAATTAAGCTATTGTGGCATAAATAAACTAGCATTGAAACTGGGTAGGGACGATATAGCATCTGAAATTTCCAAGAAATATTCGACATTATATGTTTTTCCGCATTATTGGCTGTCACTAATCGGTTGTTTTTTTGTTTCCGACTCTATGTAGACTTGGATGCACTGTTACTCCATTTAATTTGTGTGAAACAGAAAATCATGCTTGAAATTCAGTTGTAAGAAAAACCAGTTTTTGTTGAGTTTTTTTATTAAAGAAAAGTGGCCTGGAAAACTGCTGATGAAGACGTCGAGAAAGCGTTGAGATCGAAGAGTACTCTTCTGCTTAATTGTCAGCGAGTTAAAATCATGTCTCGTCCAATTAACCTGGGGAAAATGTTAAAATGTCTTCCCTCCTGTAAGTCTAATTGGAGCTATTGAAAGGCTTATAATCACTTCAGTTAATTGGTGTAAATTTATGACAGGAGCGTCAGGACGGTACTCTTATAGCTCGTCGTGGCAATTCCATTTTGCGCCTCCCTGGTCGTGCTACATTTTAGGTCGTCTCTTTAAAAATATGAATTTCGTAATGGAGATACAAATAAGGAAGTAGTGTATATTTTTTCTTGGTTATTATCTTGAGTCATCATTATATGTTCCCATAAGTATAATAATACAGGAAATGTAATGAAAACACATTCGCGTGTTTTGTGTTATAAAAAGTTAGCAGTCGAATAAAAAATATTTGAGAGTTTTTGCACTTCGAAGTTTTTTTGGGATGAGAAAACAAATCTGTAGGAATTATTTGATTCAGTTCTTGAATTGGCGAGAATTTACCTGTACAGCGAAACAAAAGTTGGTGGATGTGCCGCGATCACTATCCACCCTTGAGTTTATGCAGCTGTTCTCACGTGAAAAACGGGCTGCGTTCGCATAGGATACACTGCCCTTCCCAACACTTCAGCGTTTCACGTGACTTTTTACAGCATTCTGTCTTGCGGAGAAAGGTACTTCTAATTCCTCAGAGCGAGGGCTTTTTGAAGTATTTTTTAGATAAATTATTTATGCTGGCAACATAAGGGGGT